>NC_137336.1:80940997-80963497 GCF_965287045.1 Carcharhinus amblyrhynchos
TGCATTAGGATTAGGGTTAGGGTCACAGTTAGGTATGGGGTTAGGGGTTAGGGATCGGATTAGAGGTTAGGGTTAGAGTTAGGGTTTGGGTTAGCGTTAGGGTTTGGGTTAGCATTTGTGTTAGGGTTACTCTGCATTATGGTTAGTGTTAGGGTTAGGGTTAGGGGTGGGGTTAGGGTTAGGTTTACTCTGCATTAGGGTTAGGGTTAGGGTTCGGGTTAGTGCATTAGGGTTAGGGTTAGCGTTAGGGTTGTTGCATTAGGGTTAGGGTTAGGGTTACTGCATTAGGTTAGTGTTAGGGTTAGGGTTAGGGCATTAGGGTTAGGGTTAGGGTTAGGGTTAGGGTTAGGGCTAGGTGTTAGGGGTTAGTTTTGGTTCAGGGTTAGGGTTAGGGTTAGGGTTATGTTTAGGGTTAGGGGTTAGGGGTTAGTGTTAGGGTTAGGGTTAGGGTTAGGGTTAGGGTTAGGGTTAGGCTTTAGGTTTTAGGGTTAGGGTTAATGTTAGGGTTAGGGTTAGGGTTATGGTTAGGGCATTAGGGTTATGGTTACGGTTTGGGTTTAGGGTTAGGGTTAGCGTTAGTGTTAGGTTTAGGGTTTGGTGTTAGTGTTAGGGTTAGGGTTAGGGTTACTCTGCATTCGGGTTGGAGTTAGGGTTCAGGTTAGGGTTAGGGTTAGGGTTTGGGTTTGGGTTAGGGGTTAGGGTTAGGGTTACGGTTACCCTGCATTAGGGTTAGGGTTAAGGTTAGGGTTAGCGATTCTCTGCATTAGGGTTAGGGTTAGTGATAGGGCTATGGTTAGGGTTAGGGTTAGGGTTATGGTTACGGTTTGTGCGTTAGGGTTAGGGTTAGGGGTAGGGTTAGTCTGCATTAGGGGTAAGTTTAGGGTTAGGGTTGGTGCATTAGGGTTAGGGTTAGGGTTAGGGTTAGTGCATTAGGGTTAGGCTTAGGGTTAGGGTTTGGGTTAGGGTTAGAGTTAGGGTTAGGGTTAGGGTTATGGTTAGGGTTTGTGCGTTAGGGTTAGGGTTAGTGTTAGTGTATTTGGGTTAGGCTTAGGGTTAGGGTTTGGGTTAGGGTTAGAGTTGGTGCATTAGGGTTAGGGTTAGGTTGAGGATTTGGGTTAGGGTTAGTGCATTAGGGTTAGTGTTAGGGTCACGGTTAGGGATGGGGTTAGGGGTTAGTGATCGGATTAGGGGTTAGGGTTAGAGTTAGGGTTTGGGATAGCGTTAGGGTTAGGGTTTGGGTTAGCATTAGGGTTAAGGTTACTCTGCATTATGGTTAGGGTTAGTGTTAGGGGTTGGGTTAGGGTTACTCTGCATTAGGGTTGGAGTTAGGTTTCAGGTTAGGGTTAGGGTTAGGGTTTGGGTTTGGGTTAGGGGTTAGGGTTAGGGTTACGGTTACCCTGCATTAGGGTTAGGGTTAGGGTTAGGGTTAGCGATACTCTGCATTAGGGTTAGGGTTAGTGATAGGGCTATGGTTAGGGTTAGGGTTAGGGTTATGGTTAGGGTTAGGGTTTGTGCGTTAGGGTTAGGGTTAGTGTTAGTGCATTAGGGTTAGGCTTAGCGTTAGGGTTTGGGTTAGGGTTAGAGTTAGTGCATTAGGGTTAGGGTTAGGTTTAGTATTTGGGTTAGGGTTAGTGCATTAGGGTTAGGGTTAGGGTCACGGTTAGGGATGGGGTTAGGGGTTAGGGATCGGATTAGGGGTTAGGGTTAGAGTTAGGGTTTGGATTAACGTTAGGGTTAGGGTTTGGGTTAGCATTAGGGTTAGGGTTACTCTGCATTATGGTTAGGGTTAGGGTTAGGGTTAGGGGTGGGGTTAGGGTTCGGGTTAGGGGTGGGGTTAGGGTTAGGTTTACTCTGCATTAGGGTTAGGGTTAGGGTTCGGGTTCGTGCATTAGGTTTAGGGTTAGCGTTAGGTTTGTTGCATTAGGGTTAGGGTTAGGGTTAGGGTAACTGCATTAGGTTAGTGTTAGGGTTAGGGTTAGTGCATTAGGGTCAGGGTTAGAGTTAGGGTTAGGGTTAGTGTATTAGGGATGGGTTAGGGTTACGGTTAGGGATAGGGTTAGGGTTAGGTTTAGGGTTATGGTTAGGGTTAGGGTTAGGGTTACGGTTAGGATTAGGTTTTGGGTTAGGGTTTGGGTTAGGGTTAGGGTTAGGGCTTAGAGTTAGGGTTAAGGTTAGGGTTAGGGATTAGGGGTAATGGTTAGAGTTAGGGTTAGGGTTAGCGATGGCGTTAGGGTTAGCGTTAGGGTTAGGGTTCGGTTTAGGGTTAGGGTTAAGGTGAAGGTTAGGGTTAAGTTTAGGGTTCGGGTTAGGGCCACAGTTATGGTTAGGGGATAGGGGTTAGGGGTTAGGTTTGGTTTAGGGTTAGGGTTAGGGTTTGGTTTAGAGGTTAGGGTTTCGTTTAGGGTTAGGGTTAGCGGTTAGGGTTAGGGTTTGTGTTCGGGTTAGGTTTACTCTGCATTATGGTTAGGGTTAGGGTTGGGGTTAGGGGTGGGTTTAGGGTTAGGGTTACTCTGCATTAGGGTGAGGGTTTGGGTTAGGGTTAGTGCATTAGGGTTGGTGCATTAGGGTTAGGGTTAGGGTTAGGATTATTGCATTCGGCTTAGGGTTAGGGATAGGGTTAGGGTTAGCGTTAGTGAATTAGGGTTAGGGTGAAGGTTAGGGGATAGGTTTAGGGTAATGGTTATGGTTAGGGTTAGGGTTAGTGTTAGGGGTTAGCGTTAGGTTTAGGGTTAGGGTTAGTGTTAGGGTTAGGGTTAGCGTTAGGGTTAGGGTTAGTGTAAGGGTTAGGGTTCGGGTTAGGTTCACTGCTTTAGAGTTAGGGTTAGGGTTAGGATTAGAGTTGGATTTAGAGTTAGGGTGGGTTTGGTTTAGGGTTAGTGTTAGGGTTAGGTTTAGGGTTAGGGTTTGGATTTCAGTTATGGTTAGGGGTTAGTGCTAGGTGTTAGGGGTTAGTTTTGGTTTAGGGTTAGGGTTATGTTTAGGGTTAGGGGTTAGGGGTTAGTGTTAGGGTTAGGGGTTAGGGGTTAGTGGTTAGGGTTAGGGTAAGGGTTAGGGTTGGGGATAGGGTTACGGTTAGGGTTAGGGTTAGCTGGTAGGGTTAGAGTTAGGGTTAGGTGTGGGTTAGGGTTCAGGTTAAGGTTAGGGGTTAGGGGTTCGTGTTTGGCTTAGGGTTAGGGTTAGGGGATAGGAATAGGGTTAGGGTTAGGGTTGGTGTTACCGTTACGGTTACGGTTAGGGTTATTCAGTGTTATGGTTAGGGTTAGGGTTTGGGTTAGGGATAGGGTAGGGTTAGGGTTACTCTGCATTTGGTTTATGGATAGGGTTAGGGTTAAGGTTAGTGCATTAGGGTTAGCGTTAGGGTTAGGTTTAGCGGTAGGGTTAGGGTTAGGTTTAGTGTTAGGGTTAGGGTTAGAGTTAGGGTTAGGGTTAGGGTTAGGGTTAGGGTAGGGTTAGGGTTAGTGTTACGGTAGGGTTAGGGTTAGTGTTAGGGTTAGGGTTAGGGTTAGGTTTAGGGTTAGGGGTTCGGGGTTAGGGTTTAGAGTTAGGGTTAGGGTTAGGGTTAGGGTTAGGGTTAAGGTTAGAGTTAAGGTTACGGTTAGGGTTAGGGTTAGGGTTCGGGTTAGGGTCAGGGTTAGTGTTAGGGTTAGGGTTAGTGTTAGGGTTAGAGTTAGGGTTAGGGTTACGTTTAGGGGTAGGGTTAGGGTTAGGGTTACGGTTAGAATTAGGGTTTGGGTTAGCGTTAGTGTTAGGGTTAGTGCTTAGAGTTAGGGTTAAGGTTAGGGTTAGGGTAGGGTTAGGATTATTGTTACGGTAGGGTTAGGGTTAGTGTTAGGGTTAGGGTTAGGGTTAGGCGTTCGGGGTCAGGGGTTAGAGTTTGGGTTAGGGTTAGGGTTAGGGTTAGGTTTAGGGTTAGGGTTAAGGTTAGAGTTAATGTTAGGGTTAGAGTTAGGGTTAGCGTTAGGGTTGGGGTTGGAGTTAGGGTTAGGGTTAGTGTTACGGTTAGGGTTAGGGTTAGAGTTAGGGTTAGGGTTAGGGGTTAGGTGTTATGGTTAGAGTTAGGGTTAGGGTTAGCGATGGCGTTAGGGTTAGCGTTAGATTTAGGGTTAGGTTTAGTGTCAGGGTTAGGGTTAGGGTTAGGGTCACAAGTTATGGTTAGGGGTTAGGGGTTAGGGTTAGGTTTGGGGGTTAGGGGTTAGGTTTGGTTTGGGTTAGGGTTAGGGGTTAGGGTTGGTTTGCATTTAGGGTTAGGGTTAGGGTTAGGGTTAGTGTTAGGGTTAGGTTTACTCTGCATTATGGTTAGGGTTAGGCTTAGGGTTAGGAGTGGGTTTTGGGTTAGGGTTACTCTGCATTAGGGTGAGGGTTAGGGTTAGGGTTAGTGCATTAGAGTTAGGGTTTGGATTAGGGTTGGTGCATTTGGGTTAGGGTTAGGGTTAGGGTTAGTGCATTAGGCTTAGGGTTAGGGATAGGGTTAGGGTTAGGGTTAGTGAATTAGGGTTAGGGTTAGGGGTTAGCGTTACGTTTAGGGTTAGGGTTAGCGTTAGGCTTAGGGTTTGGGGTTAGGGTAAGGGTTACTGTTAGGGTTAGGGTTAGGTTTACTGCATTAGAGTTAGTGTTTGGGTTCGGATTAGAGTTGGATTTAGAGTTAGGGTAGGGTTAGGTTTAGGGTTAGGGTTTGGTTTCGGGTTAGGGATTCACTTATGGGTGGGGGTTAGGGGTTAGGGGTTAGGGTTAGGGTTAGGGTTGGGGTTAGGGTTACCGTTTGGGTTAGGGTTTGGGGTGGGTTAGAGTTAGGGTTGTGGTTAGGGGTTAGGGGTTAGTGTTAGGGTTAGGGGTTAGGGGTTAGGATTAGGTTTCAGGGTTAGGGTTGGTGTTAGGGTTATGGTTAGGGTTAGGGTTCGGTTTAGGATTAGGGGTTAGTGTTAGGGTTAGTGTTTGGGTTAGGTGTTAGTGTTAGGGTTAGGGTTACTCTGCTTTAGGGTTAGGGTTAGGGTTAGGGTTAGCGTTAGGGTTAGGGTTCGGGTTAGGGTTAGGGGTTCGGCGTTCGGGGTTCGTGGTTAGAGTTAGGGTTAGGGTTAGGGTTAGGGTTTGAGTTAGGGTAGGGTAAGGGTTAGTTTTAGGGTTAGGGTTAGGGTTAGAGGTTCGGGGTTAGGGGTTAGAGTTAGGGTTAGGGTTAGGGTTAGGGTTACGGTTTGGGTTAGGGTTAGGGGTGGGTTAGGGCTAGGGTTAAGGTTAGGGGTTAGGGGTTAGTGTTAGGGTTAGGGGTTAGGGGTTAGGATTAGGTTTAGCGTTAGGGTTGGGTAAGGGTTTGTGTTAGGGTTAGGGTTAGGGTTAGGGTTAGGATTAGGGTTAGGGTTAGGGTTAGGGCTAGGGTTAGGGTTACTCTGCATTATGGTTAGGGATAGGGTTTGGGATCGTGATAGGGATAGTGATAGGGTTAGGGTTACTCTGCATTTTGTTTATGGTTAGGGTTAGGGTTAGGGTTAGGGTTAATGCATTAGGGTTAGGGTTAGGGTTAGGGTTAGCGTTAGGGTTAGGTTTAGTGTTAGGGTTAGGGTTAGGGTTAGGGTTAGGGTTAGAGTTAGGGTTAGGGTTAGGGTTAGGGTTTGGGTTAGTGTAGGGTTAGTGTTAGTGTTAGGGTTAGGGTTCGGGTTAGGGTTAGGGGTTCGGAGTTAGGGGTTAGAGTTAGGGTTAGGGTTAGGGTTATGGTTAGGTTTAGGGTTCGGGTTAGGGTTAGGGTTAGGGTTAGAGTTAGGGTTAGGGCTAGGGTTAGGGTAGTGTTAGGGTTAGTGTTAGGGTTAGGGTTAGGGTTAGGGTTAGAGGTTCGGGGTTAGGGGTTAGGGTTAGGGTTACTGTTAGTGTTAGGATTATGGGTTAAGTTTAGCGTTAGGGTTAGGGTTAGGGGTTAGAGTTTCGATTAATATTAGGTTTAGGGTTAGCGTTTGCATTAGGGTTAGGGTTAGGGTTAGGGTTAGGTGTTAGTGTTAGGGTTAGGGTCAGGGTTAGAATTACACTGCATTAGTGTTAGGGTTACGGTTACTCTGCTTTAGGGTTAGGGTTCGGGTTAGGGTTTGGGTTACTCTGCATTAGGATTAGGTTTAGTGTTAGTGCTAGGGTTTGGGTTACGGCTAGGGTTATGGTTAGGGCTAGTGCGTTAGGGCTTGGGTTAGGGTTAGTGCATTAGGGTTAGGGTTACGATTAGGGTTATGGTTAGGTGTTAAGGTTAGGGTTAGGGTTACTCTGCATTATGGTTAGGGTTAGGGTTCGGTTTAGTGTTAAGGTTAGGGTTAGGCTTAGGGTTACTCTGCATTAGGGTTAGGGTTAGGGTTAGGGTTAGTGCGTTAGGGTTAGGGTTAGGGTTGGTGCTTTTGGGTTAGGTTTAGGGTTAGTGCACTAGGGTTAGGGTTAGGGTTAGGGTTAGGGGTGAGGTTCGGGGTTAGCGGTTTTGGTTAGGGTTAGGGGTTAGGGGTTATGGTTAGTGTTACGGTTAGGGTTAGTGTTAGGGTTAGGTTTAGGGTTAGGATTAGGGGTTAGGGCTAGGGTTTGGGTTAGGGTTAGGGTTAGGGTTGGGGGTTAGGGTTAGTGTTAGGGTTTGTGTTCGGGGTTAGGGGTTATTGTTAGGGTTAGGGTTAACGGTTCGGGTTAGGGTTAGGGTTGTGGTTAGGGTTAGGGTTCGGGTTAGGGGTTAGGGTTAGGGTTAGGGTTATTGTTAGGGGTTAGGGTTAGGATTAGGGTTAGGGTTAGGGGTTAGGGGTTATGGTTACGGTTAGGGTTAGTGTTAGGTTTAGGGTTAGCGTTACTCTGCATTAGGGTTAGGGCTAGGGTTAAGGTTAGGGTTAGTGTTAGGGGTTCGGGGTCAGGGATTAGAGTTCGGGTTAGGGTTACTCTGCATTACGGTTAGGGTTAGGGTTAGGGTTATTGCATTAGGGTTAGCGTTAGGGCTAGGTTTAGCGGTAGGGTTAGGGTTAGGTTTAGTGTTAGGTTTAGGGTTAGGATTACGGTTAGAGTTAGGGTTAGGGTTAGGGTTAGAGTTAGGGTAGGGACAGGGTTAGTGTTAGGGTTAGGTTTAGGGTTAGGGGTTAGAGCTAGGGTTAGGTTTAGGGTTAGGGTTAGGGTTCGGGTTAGGGGTAGGTTTAGGATTAGGGTTAGGGTTAGAGTTAAGGTTAGTGTTAGGGTTAGGGTTAGGGTAAGGGTTAGAGTTAGGGTTAGGGTTAGTGTTAGGGTTAGGGCTAGGGTTAGGGTTAGGGTTAGGGTTAGGGTTAGGGTTAGGGTTAGTGTTAGGTTTAGGGTTAGCGTTACTCTGCATTAGGGTTAGGGTTAAGGTTAGGGTTAGTGTTAGGGGTTCGGGGTTAGGGATTAGAGTTCGGGTTAGGGTTACTCTGCATTACGGTTAGGGTTAGGGTTATTGCATTAGGGTTAGCGTTAGGGTTAGGTTTAGCGGTAGGGTTAGGGTTAGGTTTAGTGTTAGGTTTAGGGTTAGGATTACGGTTAGAGTTAGGGTTAGGGTTAGGGTTAGAGTTAGGGTAGGGACAGGGTTAGTGTTAGGGTTAGGTTTAGGGTTAGGGGTTAGAGCTAGGGTTAGGTTTAGGGTTAGGGTTAGGGTTAGGGTTAGGGGTAGGTTTAGGATTAGGGTTAGGGTTAGAGTTAAGGTTAGTGTTAGGGTTAGGGTTAGGGTAAGGGTTAGAGTTAGGGTTAGGGTTAGTGTTAGGGTTAGGGTTAGGGCTAGGGTTAGGGTTAGGGTTAGGGTTAGGGTTAGGTTTACGGTTAGGATTAGGGTTTGGGTTAGCGTTAGTGTTAGGGTTAGTGCTTAGAGTTAGTGTTAAGGTTAGGGTTAGGGTTAGGGTAAGGGTTAGGAGTTAAGGGTTATCGTTAGAGTTAGGGTTAGGGTTAGGGTTAGGGTTAGAGGTTCGGGGTTAGGGGTTAGGGGTTAGGGTTAGGGTTAGGGTTAGGGTTAGGGTTAGGGTTACGGTTTGGGTTAGGGTTAGGGGTGGGTTAGGGCTAGGGTTAAGGTTAGGGGTTAGGGGTTAGTGTTAGGGTTAGGGGTTAGGGGTTAGGATTAGGTTTAGCGTTAGGGTTGGGTAAGGGTTTGTGTTAGGGTTAGGGTTAGGGTTAGGGTTAGGATTATGGTTAGGGTTAGGGTTAGGGCTAGGGTTAGGGTTACTCTGCATTATGGTTAGGGATAGGGTTTGGGATCGTGATAGGGATAGTGATAGGGTTAGGGTTACTCTGCATTTTGTTTATGGTTAGGGTTAGGGTTAGGGTTAGGGTTAATGCATTAGGGTTAGGGTTAGGGTTAGGGTTAGCGTTAGGGTTAGGTTTAGTGTTAGGGTTAGGGTTAGGGTTAGGGTTAGAGTTAGGGTTAGGGTTAGGGTTAGGGTTTGGGTTAGTGTAGGGTTAGTGTTAGTGTTAGGGTTAGGGTTCGGGTTAGGGTTAGGGGTTCGGAGTTAGGGGTTAGAGTTAGGGTTAGGGTTAGGGTTATGGTTAGGTTTAGGGTTCGGGTTAGGGTTAGGGTTAGGTTTAGAGTTAGGGTTAGGGTTAGGGTTAGGGTAGTGTTAGGGTTAGTGTTAGGGTTAGGGTTAGGGTTAGGGTTAGAGGTTCGGGGTTAGGGGTTAGGGTTAGGGTTACTGTTAGTGTTAGGATTATGGGTTAAGTTTAGCGTTAGGGTTAGGGTTAGGGGTTAGAGTTTCGATTAATATTAGGTTTAGGGTTAGCGTTTGCATTAGGGTTAGGGTTAGGGTTAGGTGTTAGTGTTAGGGTTAGGGTCAGGGTTAGAATTACACTGCATTAGTGTTAGGGTTACGGTTACTCTGCTTTAGGGTTAGGGTTCGGGTTAGGGTTTGGGTTACTCTGCATTAGGATTAGGTTTAGTGTTAGTGCTAGGGTTTGGGTTACGGCTAGGGTTATGGTTAGGGCTAGTGCGTTAGGGCTTGGGTTAGGGTTAGTGCATTAGGGTTAGGGTTACGATTAGGGTTATGGTTAGGTGTTAAGGTTAGGGTTAGGGTTACTCTGCATTATGGTTAGGGTTAGGGTTCGGTTTAGTGTTAAGGTTAGGGTTAGGCTTAGGGTTACTCTGCATTAGGGTTAGGGTTAGGGTTAGGGTTAGTGCGTTAGGGTTAGGGTTAGGGTTGGTGCTTTTGGGTTAGGTTTAGGGTTAGTGCACTAGGGTTAGGGTTAGGGTTAGGGTTAGGGGTGAGGTTCGGGGTTAGCGGTTTTGGTTAGGGTTAGGGGTTAGGGGTTATGGTTAGGGTTACGGTTAGGGTCAGTGTTAGGGTTAGGTTTAGGGTTAGGGTTAGGGTTAGGGTTATGGTTACGGTTAGGGTTAGGGGTTAGGCGTTAGGGGTTAGGGTTAGGGTAAGGGTTAGGGGTTAGGGGTTAGGGGTTAGGGGTTAGGTTTTGGTTAGGGTTAGGGTTAGGGTTAGGGTTGCGGTTAGGGCTAGGATTATTTGTTAGGGTTAGGGTTAAGGTGAGGGTTAGGGTTACTCTGTATTAGGGTTAGTGTTAGGGTTAGGGTTAGTGCGTTAGGGTTAGTGTGAGGGTTGGTGCATTAGTGTTAGGGTTAGGGTTAGTGCATTAGGGTTAGGGTTAGGGTGAGGGTGAGGGTTAGGGTTAGGGTTAGGGTTAGGGGATAGGGTTAGGGTTAGGGTTAGTGTTAGGGTTAGGGTTACTCTGCATTAAGGTTAGGGTTAGGGCTAGGGTTATGGTTAGGGTTAGGGTTAGTGTTAGGGATACTCTGCATCAGGGTTAGAGATAGGGTTTGGGTTAGGGTTAGTGCGTTAGGGTTCGGGTTAGTGCATTAGGGTTCGGGTTAGGGTTAGTGCATTAGGGTTTGGGTTAGGGTTAGGGTTACGGTTAGTGCATTAGCCTTACGGTTAGGGTAGGGTTAGGGTTACGGTTAGTGCATTAGGGTTAGGGTTAGTGTTAGGGTTAGTGTTAGGGTTAGGGTTACTCCGCAATAGGGTTAGGGTTAGGGTTAAGGTTAGTGTCAGGGTTAGGGTTAGGAGTTAGGGTTAGGGTTAGGGTTTGGGTTAGGGGTTAGGGTTTTTTTAGGGCTAGGGTTAGGGCTCGTGTTAGGGCTAGGTTTAGGGTTAGGGTTAGGGCACTAGGGTTAGGGTTAGGGTTAGAGTTTAGGGTTTTGGTTTGATGGTTAGGGTTAGGGTTAGGGTTAAGGTTTAGGGTTTAGGGTTAGGGTTAGTGTTAGGGTTTAGGGTTTAGGGTTAGGGTTAGGGTTAGCTTTAGGGTTAGGGTTAGAGGTTAATGGTTAGGGTTAGGTTTTGGGTTAGGGTTAGAGGTTAGTGGTTAGGATTAGGGTTAAGGTTAGGGTAAGGGTTAGGGTTAGGGTTATTGGAAGGGTTAGGGTTAGGTTTAGGGTTAGGGTTTGGATTAGGGGTTAGGGGTTAGGGGTTATGGTTAGGGTTAGGGTTAGGGGTTTGGGATGTGTGTTAGGGTTAGGGTTTGGTTTAGGCTTAGGGTTAGGGGTTAGGGTTAGGGTTAGGGTTAGGGTTTGGGTTAGTGTAGGGTTAGTGTTAGTGTTAGTGTTAGGGTTAGGGTTCGGGTTAGGGTTAGGGGTTCGGAGTTAGGGGTTAGAGTTAGGGTTAGGGTTAGGGTTATGGTTAGGTTTAGGGTTCGGGTTAGGGTTAGGGTTAGGTTTAGAGTTAGGGTTAGGGTTAGGGTAGTGTTAGGGTTAGTGTTAGGGTTAGGGTTAGGGTTAGGGTTAGAGGTTCGGGGTTAGGGGTTAGGGTTAGGGTTACTGTTAGTGTTAGGATTATGGGTTAAGTTTAGCGTTAGGGTTAGGGTTAGGGGTTAGAGTTTCGATTAATATTAGGTTTAGGGTTAGCGTTTGCATTAGGGTTAGGGTTAGGGTTAGGTGTTAGTGTTAGGGTTAGGGTCAGGGTTAGAATTACACTGCATTAGTGTTAGGGTTACGGTTACTCTGCTTTAGGGTTAGGGTTCGGGTTAGGGTTTGGGTTACTCTGCATTAGGATTAGGTTTAGTGTTAGTGCTAGGGTTTGGGTTACGGCTAGGGTTATGGTTAGGGCTAGTGCGTTAGGGCTTGGGTTAGGGTTAGTGCATTAGGGTTAGGGTTACGATTAGGGTTATGGTTAGGTGTTAAGGTTAGGGTTAGGGTTACTCTGCATTATGGTTAGGGTTAGGGTTCGGTTTAGTGTTAAGGTTAGGGTTAGGCTTAGGGTTACTCTGCATTAGGGTTAGGGTTAGGGTTAGGGTTAGTGCGTTAGGGTTAGGGTTAGGGTTGGTGCTTTTGGGTTAGGTTTAGGGTTAGTGCACTAGGGTTAGGGTTAGGGTTAGGGTTAGGGGTGAGGTTCGGGGTTAGCGGTTTTGGTTAGGGTTAGGGGTTAGGGGTTATGGTTAGGGTTACGGTTAGGGTCAGTGTTAGGGTTAGGTTTAGGGTTAGGGTTAGGGTTAGGGTTATGGTTACGGTTAGGGTTAGGGGTTAGGCGTTAGGGGTTAGGGTTAGGGTAAGGGTTAGGGGTTAGGGGTTAGGGGTTAGGGGTTAGGTTTTGGTTAGGGTTAGGGTTAGGGTTAGGGTTGCGGTTCGGGCTAGGATTATTTGTTAGGGTTAGGGTTAAGGTGAGGGTTAGGGTTACTCTGTATTAGGGTTAGTGTTAGGGTTAGGGTTAGTGCGTTAGGGTTAGTGTGAGGGTTGGTGCATTAGTGTTAGGGTTAGGGTTAGTGCATTAGGGTTAGGGTTAGGGTGAGGGTGAGGGTTAGGGTTAGGGTTAGGGTTAGGGGATAGGGTTAGGGTTAGGGTTAGTGTTAGGGTTAGGGTTACTCTGCATTAAGGTTAGGGTTAGGGCTAGGGTTATGGTTAGGGTTAGGGTTAGTGTTAGGGATACTCTGCATCAGGGTTAGAGATAGGGTTTGGGTTAGGGTTAGTGCGTTAGGGTTCGGGTTAGTGCATTAGGGTTCGGGTTAGGGTTAGTGCATTAGGGTTTGGGTTAGGGTTAGGGTTACGGTTAGTGCATTAGCCTTACGGTTAGGGTAGGGTTAGGGTTACGGTTAGTGCATTAGGGTTAGGGTTAGTGTTAGGGTTAGTGTTAGGGTTAGGGTTACTCCGCAATAGGGTTAGGGTTAGGGTTAAGGTTAGTGTCAGGGTTAGGGTTAGGAGTTAGGGTTAGGGTTAGGGTTTGGGTTAGGGGTTAGGGTTTTTTTAGGGCTAGGGTTAGGGCTCGTGTTAGGGCTAGGTTTAGGGTTAGGGTTAGGGCACTAGGGTTAGGGTTAGGGTTAGAGTTTAGGGTTTTGGTTTGATGGTTAGGGTTAGGGTTAGGGTTAAGGTTTAGGGTTTAGGGTTAGGGTTAGTGTTAGGGTTTAGGGTTTAGGGTTAGGGTTAGGGTTAGCTTTAGGGTTAGGGTTAGAGGTTAATGGTTAGGGTTAGGTTTTGGGTTAGGGTTAGAGGTTAGTGGTTAGGATTAGGGTTAAGGTTAGGGTAAGGGTTAGGGTTAGGGTTATTGGAAGGGTTAGGGTTAGGTTTAGGGTTAGGGTTTGGATTAGGGGTTAGGGGTTAGGGGTTATGGTTAGGGTTAGGGTTAGGGGTTTGGGATGTGTGTTAGGGTTAGGGTTTGGTTTAGGCTTAGGGTTAGGGTTAGGGGTTTGGGATGTGTGTTAGGGTTAGGGTTTGGTTTAGGCTTAGGGTTAGGGGTTAGGGTGAGGGTTAGTGTTAGGGTTAGGGTTACTCTGCATTAGTGTTAGGGTTAGGGTTAGGGTCATGGTTAGGGTTAGGGTTAGCGTTAGGTTAACTCTGCATCAGGGTTAGGGATAGGGTTAGGGTTAGGGTTAGGATTAGGGTTAGTGCTTTAGGGTTAGTGTTAGGGTTTGGGTTAGTGCATTAGGGTTAGGGTTAGGGTTAGTGCATTAAGGTTAGGGTTAGGTTTAGGTTTAGTGCTTTAGGGTTAGGGTTCGGGTAAGGGTTAGGGTTAGTGCATTAGGGTTTGGGTTAGTGTTAGGGTTAGTGTTAGGGTTAGAGTTACGGTAGTGCATTAGGGTTAGGGTTAGTGTTAGGGTTCGGGTTAGGGTTACTCTGCATTAGGGTTAGGGATAGGGTTAGGGTTTGGGTTAACGTTAGGATTAGGGTTAGTGCATTAGGGTTAGGGTTAGTGCGTTAGGTTTAGGCTTAGGGTTAGTGCATTACGGTTAGGGTTAGAGTTAGGTTTCGTGCGTTAGGGTTAGGGTTAGGGTTCGAGTTTGGGTAGTGCATTAGGCTTATTGTTAGGGTCAGGTTTAGGGTTACGGTTAGGGTTAGGGTTAGCGTTAGGGTTAGGGTTAGTGCATTAGGGTTAGGGTTAGGGTTAAGGTTATGGTTAAGTTTAGGGTTAGTGTTAGGGCTATGGTTAGGGTTAGGGTTAGGGTAGGGTTAGGGTTAGGGTAGGGTTAGTGTTAGGTTTAGGGTTAGGGATAGCGTTAGGGTTTAGGGTTTCGTGTTTAGGGTTAGGGTTAGGTTTAGGGTTTTGGGTTAGGTTTCGGGTTAGGGTTAGGGTTTAGCGTTAGGGTTAGGGTTAGGGTTACGTTTACGTGTTAGGGTTAGGGTTAGGGTTAGGGTTATGGTTAGCGTTAGGGTTAGGGTTAGGGTTAGGTTTAGTGTTAGGGTTTGTGTTACTGTTAGGGTTAGGTGTTAGGGGTTAGGGTTAGGGTTAGGCTTTGGGTTAGGGGTTAAAGGTTAGGTTTGGGTTAGGGTTAGGGTTAAGGTTAAGGTTAGTGCATTAGGGTTAGGGTTAGGGTTAGGGTTACGGTTAGAGCATTAGGCTTAGGGTTAGGATTAGTGTTAGGGTTAGGGTTAGGGTTATTGTTGCGGTTAGTGCATTAAGGTTAGGGAAGAGTTAGGGTTAGGGTTAGTGTTAGGGTTAGGGTTACTCTGCATTAGGGTTTGGGTAGGGTTATGGTTAGGGTCAGGGTTAGCGTTTGGGTTAGGGTTAGGGTTATGGGTAGGGTTAGGGTTAGGGTTAGGGTTAGGGGTTCGGGGTTAGGGTTAGGGTTAGAGTCAGTGCATTAGGGTTAGGGTTATGGTTACGGTTAGGGTTAGGATTAGGGGTTACGGTTAGGATTAGGGGTTAGGATTAGGGTTAGGGGTTATAGTTAGGTTTAAGTTAAGGGTAAGGGTTAGGGTTACGGTTAGGGGTTAGGGGTCATGGTGAGAGTTAGCGTCAGAGTTAGGGTTAGCGTTAGGAATAGGGTTAGGTTTAGGGTTAGGGTTAGGTTTAGGGTTATGGTTATGGTTAGGGTCAGGGGTTAGGCTTAGGGTTAGGGTAAGGGTTAGGGGTCAGGGGTTAGGTTTTGGTTAGGGTTAGGGTTATGGGTAGGGTTAGGGTTAGGGCTTAGGGTTAGGGTTAGGGTTAGGGGTTCGGGGTTAGGGTTAGGGTTAGAGTCAGTGCATTAGGGTTAGGGTTACGGTTACGGTTAGGGTTAGGATTAGGGGTTACGGTTAGGATTAGGGGTTAGGATTAGGGTTAGTGTTAGGGTTAGGGGTTAGAGTTAGGGTTAAGTTAAGGGTAAGGGTTAGGGTTACGGTTAGGGGTTAGGGGTCATGGTGAGAGTTAGCGTCAGAGTTAGGGTTAGCGTTAGGGTTAGGGTTAGGTTTAGGGTTAGGGTTAGGGTTAGGGTTATGGTTACGGTTAGGGTCAGGGGTTAGGCTTAGGGTTAGGGTAAGGGTTAGGGGTTAGGTTTTGGTTAGGGTTAGGGTTAGGATTAAGGTTAGGGCTAGGGTTAGTGGTTAGGGTTAGGGTTTAGGTGAGGGTTAGTGTTACTCTGCATTATGGTTAGCGGTTGGGTTAGGGTTAGGGTTACTCTGCATTAGGGTTAGTGTTAGGGTTAGGGTTAGTGCGTTAGGGTTAGTGTTAGGGTTGGTGCATTAGGGTTAGGGTTAGGGTTAGGGTGAGGTTTTAGGGCTCGTGCATTAGGGTTAGGGATAGAGTTAGGGTTAGTGCATTACGGTTAGGGTTAAGGTTAGGGTTAGGGTTAGGGGTTCGGGTTAGGGTTAGGGTTAGTGTTAGTGTAAGGGTTAGGGTTAGGGTTAGGGTTAGGGTTATTCTGCATTATGGTTAGGGATAGGCTTAGGGTTAGTGTTAAAGTTAGGGTTAGGTTTAGGGTTACTCTGCATTAGGGATATGGTTAGGGTTAGTGTTAGGGTTAGTGCATTAGAGTTAGGGTTAGGGATGGGTTAGGGTTAGGGTTAGGGTTACTCTGCATTATGGTTAGGGATAGGGTTAGGGTTAGTGTTAAAGTTAGGGTTAGGGTTAGGGTTACTCTGCATTAGGGTTATGGTTAGGGTTAGTGTTAGGGTTTGTGCATTAGAGATAGGGTTAGGGTTAGCGTGAGGGTTAGGGTTAGGGTTAGGGTTAGAGTTTGAGTAAGGGTTAGGGTTAGGGTGAGGGTTAGGGTTAGTGTTAGGGTAGGGTTAGTGTTAGGGTTAGGGTTAGGGTTAAGGGTTCCGGGTTAGGGTTAGGGCTAGGGCTAGGGTTAGGGTTAGGTGTTAGGTTTAGGTTTAGGGTAAGGGTTAGGGTTACTCTGCATTAGGGTTAGGGTTTGGGGTCGTGTTAGGGTTAGGGTTAGGGTTAGGTTGAGGGGTTAGGGTTAGGGTTAGGGTTAGGGTTAGGGTTAGGGTTACTCTCCATTAGGGTTAGGGTTAGCGTTAGGGTTACTCTGCTTTTGGGTTAGGTTAAGGGCTAGGGCTAGGGTTAAGGTTAGTGCTAGGGTTGTGGTTAGGGTTAGTGCGTTAGGGTTAGGGTTAGGGTTAGTGCATTAGGGTTAGAGTTAGGGTTAGTGTTAGAGTTATAGTTAGTGCATTAGGGTTAGGGTACGGGTTAGTGTTTTAGGGTTAGCGTTCGGGTTAGGGTTAGGGTTAGTGCAGTAGGGTTAGGGTTAGGGTTACTGCATTAGGCTTAGGGTTAGGGTTAGGGTTAGTGCATTAGGGTTAGGGTTAGGGTTAGGGTTAGTGTTAGGGTGAGTGCATTTGGGATGGGTTAGGGTTAGGGTTAGTTCATTAGGCTTAGGGTTAGTGTTGGCGTTAGTGTTAGGGTTAGGGGTTAGAGTTAGGGTTAATGTTAGGGTTAGGGTTAGGGTTAGGGTTTGGGGTTAGAGGTTATGGTTAGAGTTAGGGTTAGGGTTAGGGATGGCGTTAGGGTTCGGGTTAGGGTTAGGGTGAGGGTTATGGTTAGCGTTAGGGTTACATTTATGGTTAGGGGTTAGGGGTTAGGGTAACGGTTAGGGTTTGGGTTAGGGGTTTGGGTTAGAGTTAGGGCTAGGGTTAGGGTTAGGGTTAGGGTTAGGGTAGCGTTAGCTTTAGGGTTAGGGTTTGTCTGCATTATCGTTAGCGTTAGGGTTTGGGTTTGGGGTGGGGTTAGGGTTAGGGTTACTCTGCATTAGGGTTAGGGTTAGGGTTAGTGTTTGGGTTAGGGTTCGTGCATTAGGGTTAGGGTTAGGGTTAGGGTTGGTGCATGTGTGTTTGGGATAGGGCTAGGGTTTCTGCATTCGGGTTAGGGTTAGGGTTAGGGTTAGTGCATTAGGGTTAGGGTTAGTGTGTGGGTGAGTGCATTAGGGATGGGTTAGGGTTAGTGCATTAGGCTTAGGGTTAGGGTTAGGGTTAGCGTTAGTGTTAGGGTTAGGGGTTAGAGTTAGGGTTAAGGTTCGGGTTATGGTTAGGGTTAGGGTTAGGGTTCGGGTTTGGGGTTAGGGGTTAGGGTAAGGCTTAGGGTTAGGGGTTAGGTTTGGTTTAGGGTTAGGGTTATGGTTAGGGTTAGGGGTGGGGTTAGGGTTAGGGTTACTCCGCATTAGGGTGAGGGTTAGGGTTAGGGATAGTGCATTAGAGTTAGGGTTGGGATTAGGGTTGGTGCATTAGTGTTAGGGTTAGGGTTAGGGTTAGTGCATTAGGCTTAGGGTTAGGGTTAGTGTTTGGGTTAGGGTTAGTGAATTAGGGTTAGGGTTAGGGTGAGGGTTAGTGGTTAGTTTTAGGGTTATGGTTATGGTTTGGGTTAGCGTTAGGGTTAGGGTTTAGCGTTAGGTTTAGGGTTAGGGTTAGGGTTAGCGTTAGTGTTAGGCTTAGGGGTTAGGGTTCGGGTTAGGGTTAGGTTTGCTGCATTAGGGTTAGGGTTAGGGTTAAGATTAGAGTTAGACTTAGAGTTAGGGTGGGGTTAGGTTTAGGGTTAGGGTTACAGTTATGGTTAGGGGTTAGGGGTTAGGATTATGGTTAGGGGTTAGGGGTTAGGTTTGGTTTAGGGTTAGGGTTAGGGTTAGGGTTAGTGGTTAGAGGTTAGTGGTTAGGGTTAGGGTTAGGGGTTAGGGGTTAGGTTTAGGGTTAGGGTTAGGGTTAGGGTTGGGGTTAGGCTTACGGTTAGGGTTAGGGTTAGGGTTAGGGTTAGGGGTGGGTTAGGGTTAGCGTTAGGGGTTAGGGGTTAGGGGTTAGTGTTAGCGTTAGGGTTAGGGGTTAGGCGTTAGGATTAGGGTTAGGGTTAGGGTTGGTGTTAGGGTTAGGGTTAGGGTTACTCTACATTATGGTTAGGGTTAGGGTTAGGGTTAGTGTTAGGGTTCGGGTTAGGGTTACTCTGCATTAGGGTTAGGGTTAGGGTTAGTGCTTTAGGGTTAGGGTTAGGTATAGGGTTGGTGCATTAGGGTTAGGGTTAGGGTTCGGGTTAGTGCATTAGGTTTATGGTTAGGTTTAGGGTTAGGGTAAGGGTTAGGGTTAGGGTTAGTGTTAGGGGTTCGGGGTTATGGGTTAGGGTTAGGATTAGGGTTAGGGGTTAGGCGTTACGGTTAGGGTTAGGGTTAGAGTTAGGTTTAGGTTTAGGGTTAGGGTTAGGTTTAGGGTTAGGGTTAGGGGTTAGGGTTAGCGTTCGGGTTAGGGTTAGGTTTAGGCTTAGGGTTAGGAGTTAGGGCTAGTGTTAGGGCTAGGGTTAGGGTTAGGGTTAGGGGTTCGGGGTTAGGGGTTAGAGTTAGGGTTAAGGTTAGGGATATTGTTAGGGTTAAGGTTAGGGTTTGGTTTAGGGTTAAGGTCAGGGTTAGTGTTAGGGTTAGGTTTAGCGTTAGGGTTAGGGTTAGCGTTAGGTGTTCGGGGTTAGGGGTTAGTGTTACGGTTTGGTTAGGTTTAGGGTTAGGTGTTAGGGTTAGGGTTAGGGTTAGGTTTACTCTGCATTAGGGTTGGGGTTAGGGTTCAGGTTAGGGTTAGGGTTAGGGTTAGGGTTTGGGTTAGGGGTTAGGGTTAGGGTTACTCTGCATTAGGGTTAGGGTTAGGGTTAGTGTTTGGGTTAGGGTTCGTGCATTAGGGTTAGGGTTAGGGTTAGGGTTGGTGCATGTGTGTTTGGGATAGGGCTAGGGTTTCTGCATTCGGGTTAGGGTTAGGGTTAGGGTTAGTGCATTAGGGTTAGGGTTAGTGTGTGGGTGAGTGCATTAGGGATGGGTTAGGGTTAGTGCATTAGGCTTAGGGTTAGGGTTAGGGTTAGCGTTAGTGTTAGGGTTAGGGGTTAGAGTTAGGGTTAAGGTTCGGGTTATGGTTAGGGTTAGGGTTAGGGTTCGGGTTTGGGGTTAGGGGTTAGGGTAAGGCTTAGGGTTAGGGGTTAGGTTTGGTTTAGGGTTAGGGTTATGGTTAGGGTTAGGGGTGGGGTTAGGGTTAGGGTTACTCCGCATTAGGGTGAGGGTTAGGGTTAGGGATAGTGCATTAGAGTTAGGGTTGGGATTAGGGTTGGTGCATTAGTGTTAGGGTTAGGGTTAGGGTTAGTGCATTAGGCTTAGGGTTAGGGTTAGTGTTTGGGTTAGGGTTAGTGAATTAGGGTTAGGGTTAGGGTGAGGGTTAGTGGTTAGTTTTAGGGTTATGGTTATGGTTTGGGTTAGCGTTAGGGTTAGGGTTTAGCGTTAGGTTTAGGGTGAGGGTTAGGGTTAGCGTTAGTGTTAGGCTTAGGGGTTAGGGTTCGGGTTAGGGTTAGGTTTGCTGCATTAGGGTTAGGGTTAGGGTTAGGGTTACAGTTATGGTTAGGGGTTAGGGGTTAGGATTATGGTTAGGGGTTAGGGGTTAGGTTTGGTTTAGGGTTAGGGTTAGGGTTAGGGTTAGTGGTTAGAGGTTAGTGGTTAGGGTTAGGGTTAGGGGTTAGGGGCTAGGTTTAGGGTTAGGGTTAGGGTTAGGGTTGGGGTTAGGCTTACGGTTAGGGTTAGGGTTAGGGTTAGGGTTAGGGGTGGGTTAGGGTTAGCGTTAGGGGTTAGGGGTTAGGGGTTAGTGTTAGCGTTAGGGTTAGGGGTTAGGCGTTAGGATTAGGGTTAGGGTTAGGGTTGGTGTTAGGGTTAGGGTTACTCTGCATTATGGTTAGGGTTAGGGTTAGGGTTAGTGTTAGGGTTCGGGTTAGGGTTACTCTGCATTAGGGTTAGGGTTAGGGTTAGTGCTTTAGGGTTAGGGTTAGGTATAGGGTTGGTGCATTAGGGTTAGGGTTAGGGTTCGGGTTAGTGCATTAGGTTTATGGTTAGGTTTAGGGTTAGGGTAAGGGTTAGGGTTAGGGTTAGTGTTAGGGGTTCGGGGTTATGGGTTAGGGTTAGGATTAGGGTTAGGGGTTAGGCGTTACGGTTAGGGTTAGAGTTAGGTTTAGGTTTAGGGTTAGGGTTAGGTTTAGGGTTAGGGTTAGGGGTTAGGGTTAGCGTTCGGGTTAGGGTTAGGTTTAGGCTTAGGGTTAGGAGTTAGGGCTAGTGTTAGGGCTAGGGTTAGGGTTAGGGTTAGGGGTTCGGGGTTAGGGGTTAGAGTTAGGGTTAAGGTTAGGGATATTGTTAGGGTTAAGGTTAGGGTTTGGTTTAGGGTTAAGGTCAGGGTTAGTGTTAGGGTTAGGTTTAGCGTTAGGGTTAGGGTTAGCGTTAGGTGTTCGGGGTTAGGGGTTAGTGTTACGGTTTGGTTAGGTTTAGGGTTAGGTGTTAGGGTTAGGGTTAGGGTTAGGTTTACTCTGCATTAGGGTTGGGGTTAGGGTTCAGGTTAGGGTTAGGGTTTGGGTTAGGGGTTAGGGTTAGGGTTAGGGTTACTCTGCATTAGGGTTAGGGTTAGGGTTAGGGTTACTCTGCATTAGGGTTAGGGTTAGGGTTAGGGTTAGGGTTAGGGTTAGGGTTAGGGTTAGGGTTAGGGTTAGTGCGTTAGGGTTAGGGTTAGGGTTATTGCATTTTGGTTAGAGTTCGGGTTAGGGTTAAGGTTAGAGTTAGTGCATTAGGGTTAGGGTTAGGGTTAGGGCATTAAAGTTAGGGTTAGGTTTAGGGTTAAGGTTAGGGTTAGGGTTAGTGCATTAGGGGTAGGGTTAGGGTTACGGTTACGGATGGGGTTAGGGGTTAGTGTTAGGATTAGGGGTTAGGGTTAGAGTTAGGGTTAGGCTTAGCTTTAGGGTTAGGGTTAGCTATAGGGTTAGGTTTACTCTGCATTATGGTTAGGGTAACGGTTTGGATTAGGGGTGGTGTTAGGGTTAGTGTCACTCTGCATTAGGGTTAGGGTTAGGGTTAGTGTTAGGGTTAGTGCATTAGGGTTAGGGTTAGGGTCAGGGTTGGTGCATTAGGCTTATGGTTAGGGTTAGGGTTACTGCATTAGGGTTAGGGTTAGGGTTACTCTGCATTAGGGTTAGGTTTCGGGTTTGGGTTAGTGCATTAGGGTCAGGGTTAGGGGTAGCGTTGGTGCGTTAGAGTTCGGGTTCGGGTTAGGGTTAGTGCATTAGGGTTAGGGTTAGGGTTAGGGTTAGCGTTAGGGTTAAGGTTAGGGTTAGGGTTATGGTTAAGGTTAGGGTTAGGGTAGGGTTAGGTTTAGGGTTTGGGTTATGTGTTAGGGTTAGGTTTAGGGTTAGGGTTACTCAGCATTATGGTTAGGGTTAGGGTTAGGGTTAGGGTTAGGGTTAGCGTTAGTGTTAGACTTAGAGTTGGGGTAGGGTTAGGTTTAGGGTTAGGATTAGGGTTAGGGCATTATGGTTAGCGTTAGCGTTAGGTTTAGGGTAGTGTTAGGGTTAGGTGTTAGTGTCAGGGTTAGGGTTAGGGTTACTCTGCATTAGGGTTAGGGTTATGGTTTGGGTTAGAGTTATGTGTTAGGGTTAGGTTTAGGGTTAGGGTTACATTGCATTTGTGTTAGTGTTAGGGTTAAGGTTAGGGTTCCTCTGCATTAGGGTTAGGGTTTGTGTTAGGGCTAGGGTTAGAGTTAGGGTTAGTGTTATGGTTAGGGTTAGTGCGTTAGGGCTAGGGTTAGCGTTAGGGTTAGGGTTAGGGTTAGTCTGCATTAGGGGTAAGTTTAGGGTTAGGGTTGGTGCATTAGGGTTAGGTTTAGGGGTAGCGTTAGGGTTAGGGTTAGGGTTATTGCATTAGGGTTAGGGTTAGGGTTATGGTTAAGGTTAGGGTTAGGGTTGGGGTAGGGTTAGGTTTAGGGTTTGGGTTATGTGTTAGGGTTTGGTTTAGGGTTAGGGTTAGGGTTACTCTGCTTTAGGGTTGGCATTAGGGTTCGGGTTAAGGTTACGGTTAGGGTTATGGTTTGGGTTAGGGGTTAGGGTTAGGGTTAGGGTTACTCTGCATTAGTGTTAGGTTTAGGGTTAGGGTTAGGGTTATGGTTAGGGTTAGTGCGTTAGGGTTAGGTTTAGGGTTATTGCATTTTTGTTAGGGTTAGGGTTAGGATTAGGGTTAGAGTTAGCGCACTAGGGTTAGGGTTAGGTTTAGTGCATTAGGGTTAGGGTTAGGTTTAGGGTTAGTGTTAGGGTTAGGGTTAGTGCATTAGGGTTAGGGTTAGGGTTACGGTTAGGGATGGGGTTAGGGGTTCGGTTTAGGATTAGGGGTTAGGGTTAGAGTTAGGGTTAGTGTTAGCTTTAGGATTAGTGTTAGTGTTAGGGTTAGCTTTTGGTTAGGGTTACTCTGCATTATGATTAGGGTTAGGGTTAGGGTTAGGGTTAGGGTTAGCGTTAGGGTTAGTGTTAGGGTTAGGGTTAGACTTAGAGTTAGGGTAGGGTTAGGTTTAGGGTTAGGATTAGGGTTAGGGCATTATGGTTATGGTTAGGGTTTGGGTTAGGGTTAGTGTTATGGTTAGCGTTAGGGTGAGGCTTAGGGTTGGGTTTAGGGTTTAGGGTTAGGGTTAGGGTTAGGGTGAGGGTTATGGTGAGGGCATTATGGTTAGGGTTAGGGTTAGGGTTAGGGTAGGGTTAGGGTTAGGGTTAAGGGTTTGTGGTTAGTGGTTAGTGTTAGGGTTAGCGTTAGCGTTAGGGTTAGGGCTAGTGTTAGGGTTAGGTGTTAGTGCCAGGGTTAGGGTTAGGCGTTAGCGTTAGGGTTAGGGTTAGGGTTAGGGATAGTCTGCATTAGGGGTAAGTTTAGGGTTAGAGTTGGTGCATTAGGGTTAGGGTTAGGGGTAGCGTTAGGGTTAGGGTTAGGGTTAGTGCATTAGGGTTAGGGTTAGGGTTAGGGTTATGGTTAAGGTTAGGGTTAGGGTTGGGGTAGGGTTAGGTTTAGGGTTTGGGTTATGTGTTAGGGTTAGGTTTAGGGTTAGGGTTAGGGTTACTCTGCTTTATGGTTGGCATTAGGGTTCGG
>NC_137336.1:80970997-81043497 GCF_965287045.1 Carcharhinus amblyrhynchos
TAGGTTTAGGGAAAGGGTTACGGTTAGAGTTAGGGTTAGGGTTAGGGTTTGGGTTTGGGTTAGGGTAGGTTTAGGGTTCGGGTTAAGGTTAGGGTTAGGCTTTATGTTTTAGTGTTAGGGTTAATGTTAGGGTTAGGGTTGGGGTTATGGTTAGGGCATTAGGGTTATGGTTACGGTTTGGGTTTAGGGTTAGGGTTAGTGTCAGGTTTAGGGTTCGGTGTTAGGGTTAGGGTTAGGGTTAGGTTTAGGGTTACTCTGCATTAGGGTTGGAGTTAGGGTTCAGGTTAGGGTTAGGGTTAGGGTTCGGGTTTCGGTTAGGGGTTAGGGTTAGGGTTACGGTTACTCTGCATTAGGGTTAGGGTTAGCGATACACTGCATTAGGGTTAGGGTTAGGGATAGGGCTATGGTTAGGATTAGGGTTAGGGTTAGGGTTTGTGCGTTAGGGTTAGGGTTAGTGTAAGTGCATTAGGGTTAGGCTTAGGGTTAGTGTTTGGGTCAGGGTTAGAGTTAGTGCATTAGGGTAAGGGTTAGGTTTACGATTAGGGTTAGGGTTAGTGCATTAGGGTTAGGGTTAGGGTCACGGTTAGTGATGGGGTTAGGGATCGGATTAGGTGTTAGGGTTAGAGTTAGGGTTTGGGTTAGCGTTAGGGTTAGGGTTGGGGTTAGGGTTAGGGTTAGGGTTAGGGTTCGGGGTTAGGGGTTATGGTTAGAGTTAGGGTTAGGGTTAGCGATGGCGTTAGGGTTAGCGTTAGGGTTAGGGTTTGTGCGTTAGGGTTAGGGTTAGTGTAAGTGCATTAGGGTTAGGCTTAGGGTTAGTGTTTGGGTCAGGGTTAGAGTTAGTGCATTAGGGTAAGGGTTAGGTTTACGATTAGGGTTAGGGTTAGTGCATTAGGGTTAGGGTTAGGGTCACGGTTAGTGATGGGGTTAGGGATCGGATTAGGTGTTAGGGTTAGAGTTAGGGTTTGGGTTAGCGTTAGGGTTAGGGTTAGGGTTAGGGTTAGGGTTAGGGTTCGGGGTTAGGGGTTATGGTTAGAGTTAGGGTTAGGGTTAGCGATGGCGTTAGGGTTAGCGTTAGGGTTAGGTTTAGGGTTAGGGTTAGGGTTAGGGTTTGGGTTAGGTTTAGGTTTAGGGTAAGGGTTAGGGTTAGAGTTCGTGTCAGGGTTAGGGTTAGGGTTTGTGTTGGGGTTAGGGTACGTTTAGGGTTAGTGTTAGGGTTAGCGTTAGGGTTCGGGTTAGGTGTTCGGGGTTAGGGTTAGGGTTAAGGTTAGGATTAGGGTTAGGGTTAGGCTATAGGTTTTAGGGTTACGGTTAATGTTAGGGTTAGGGTTATGGTTAGGGCATTAGGGTTATGGTTACGGTTTGGGTTTAGGGTTAGGGTTTGTGTTGGGGTTAGGGTAGGTTTAGGGTTAGTGTTAGGGTTAGCGTTAGGGTTCGGGTTAGGTGTTCGGGGTTAGGGTTAGGGTTAAGGTTAGGATTAGGGTTAGGGTTAGGCTATAGGTTTTAGGGTTACGGTTAATGTTAGGGTTAGGGTTAGGGTTATGGTTAGGGCATTAGGGTTATGGTTACGGTTTGGGTTTAGGGTTAGGGTTAGGGTATGTGTTAGGGTTACGGTTTGGTGTTAGGGTTAGGGTTAGGGTTAGGGTTAGGGATACTCTGCATTCGTGTTAGTGTTAGGGATAGGGCTGTGGTTAGGGTTAGGGTTAGGGTTATGGTTAGGGTTTGTGCGTTACGGTTAGGGTTAGTGTTCGTGCATTAGGGTTAGGCTTAGGGTTAGGGTTTGGGTTAGGGTTAGAGTTAGTGCATTAGGGTTAGGGTTAGGTTTAGGATTAGGGTTAGGGTTAGTGCATTAGGATTAGGGTTAGGGTCACAGTTAGGTATGGGGTTAGGGGTTAGGGATCGGATTAGAGGTTAGGGTTAGAGTTAGGGTTTGGGTTAGCGTTAGGGTTTGGGTTAGCATTTGTGTTAGGGTTACTCTGCATTATGGTTAGTGTTAGGGTTAGGGTTAGGGGTGGGGTTAGGGTTAGGTTTACTCTGCATTAGGGTTAGGGTTAGGGTTCGGGTTAGTGCATTAGGGTTAGGGTTAGCGTTAGGGTTGTTGCATTAGGGTTAGGGTTAGGGTTACTGCATTAGGTTAGTGTTAGGGTTAGGGTTAGGGCATTAGGGTTAGGGTTAGGGTTAGGGTTAGGGTTAGGGCTAGGTGTTAGGGGTTAGTTTTGGTTCAGGGTTAGGGTTAGGGTTAGGGTTATGTTTAGGGTTAGGGGTTAGGGGTTAGTGTTAGGGTTAGGGTTAGGGTTAGGGTTAGGGTTAGGGTTAGGCTTTAGGTTTTAGGGTTAGGGTTAATGTTAGGGTTAGGGTTAGGGTTATGGTTAGGGCATTAGGGTTATGGTTACGGTTTGGGTTTAGGGTTAGGGTTAGCGTTAGTGTTAGGTTTAGGGTTTGGTGTTAGTGTTAGGGTTAGGGTTAGGGTTACTCTGCATTCGGGTTGGAGTTAGGGTTCAGGTTAGGGTTAGGGTTAGGGTTTGGGTTTGGGTTAGGGGTTAGGGTTAGGGTTACGGTTACCCTGCATTAGGGTTAGGGTTAAGGTTAGGGTTAGCGATTCTCTGCATTAGGGTTAGGGTTAGTGATAGGGCTATGGTTAGGGTTAGGGTTAGGGTTATGGTTACGGTTTGTGCGTTAGGGTTAGGGTTAGGGGTAGGGTTAGTCTGCATTAGGGGTAAGTTTAGGGTTAGGGTTGGTGCATTAGGGTTAGGGTTAGGGTTAGGGTTAGTGCATTAGGGTTAGGCTTAGGGTTAGGGTTTGGGTTAGGGTTAGAGTTAGGGTTAGGGTTAGGGTTATGGTTAGGGTTTGTGCGTTAGGGTTAGGGTTAGTGTTAGTGTATTTGGGTTAGGCTTAGGGTTAGGGTTTGGGTTAGGGTTAGAGTTGGTGCATTAGGGTTAGGGTTAGGT
Source organism: Carcharhinus amblyrhynchos (assembly GCF_965287045.1). Taxonomy (NCBI): domain Eukaryota; kingdom Metazoa; phylum Chordata; class Chondrichthyes; order Carcharhiniformes; family Carcharhinidae; genus Carcharhinus; species Carcharhinus amblyrhynchos. Next base: position 80,973,943 of record NC_137336.1, read on the forward strand.
TGAGGATTTGGGTTAGGGTTAGTGCATTAGGGCTAGTGTTAGGGTCACGGTTAGGGATGGGGTTAGGTGTTAGTGATCGGATTAGGGGTTAGGGTTAGAGTTAGGGTTTGGGATAGCGTTAGGGTTAGGGTTTGGGTTAGCATTAGGGTTAAGGTTACTCTGCATTATGGTTAGGGTTAGTGTTAGGGGTTGGGTTAGGGTTACTCTGCATTAGGGTTGGAGTTAGGTTTCAGGTTAGGGTTAGGGTTAGGGTTTGGGTTTGGGTTAGGGGTTAGGGTTAGGGTTACGGTTACCCTGCATTAGGGTTAGGGTTAGGGTTAGGGTTAGGGTTAGCGATACTCTGCATTAGGGTTAGGGTTAGTGATAGGGCTATGGTTAGGGTTAGGGTTAGGGTTATGGTTAGGGTTAGGGTTTGTGCGTTAGGGTTAGGGTTAGTGTTAGTGCATTAGGGTTAGGCTTAGGGTTAGGGTTTGGGTTAGGGTTAGAGTTAGTGCATTAGGGTTAGGGTTAGGTTTAGTATTTGGGTTAGGGTTAGTGCATTAGGGTTAGGGTTAGGGTCACGGTTAGGGATGGGGTTAGGGGTTAGGGATCGGATTAGGGGTTAGGGTTAGAGTTAGGGTTTGGATTAACGTTAGGGTTAGGGTTTGGGTTAGCATTAGGGTTAGGGTTACTCTGCATTATGGTTAGGGTTAGGGTTAGGGTTAGGGGTGGGGTTAGGGTTCGGGTTAGGGGTGGGGTTAGGGTTAGGTTTACTCTGCATTAGGGTTAGGGTTAGGGTTCGGGTTCGTGCATTAGGTTTAGGGTTAGCGTTAGGTTTGTTGCATTAGGGTTAGGGTTAGGGTTAGGGTAACTGCATTAGGTTAGTGTTAGGGTTAGGGTTAGTGCATTAGGGTCAGGGTTAGAGTTAGGGTTAGGGTTAGTGTATTAGGGATGGGTTAGGGTTACGGTTAGGGATAGGGTTAGGGTTAGGTTTAGGGTTATGGTTAGGGTTAGGGTTAGGGTTACGGTTAGGATTAGGTTTTGGGTTAGGGTTTGGGTTAGGGTTAGGGTTAGGGCTTAGAGTTAGGGTTAAGGTTAGGGTTAGGGATTAGGGGTAATGGTTAGAGTTAGGGTTAGGGTTAGCGATGGCGTTAGGGTCAGCGTTAGGGTTAGGGTTCGGTTTAGGGTTAGGGTTATGGTGAAGGTTAGGGTTAAGGTTAGGGTTCGGGTTAGGGCCACAGTTATGGTTAGGGGATAGGGGTTAGGGGTTAGGTTTGGTTTAGGGTTAGGGTTAGGGTTTGGTTTAGAGGTTAGGGTTTCGTTTAGGGTTAGGGTTAGCGGTTAGGGTTAGGGTTTGTGTTCGGGTTAGGTTTACTCTGCATTATGGTTAGGGTTAGGGTTGGGGTTAGGGGTGGGTTTAGGGTTAGGGTTACTCTGCATTAGGGTGAGGGTTTGGGTTAGGGTTAGTGCATTAGGGTTAGGGTTAGGATTAGGGTTGGTGCATTAGGGTTAGGGTTAGGGTTAGGATTATTGCATTCGGCTTAGGGTTAGGGATAGGGTTAGGGTTAGCGTTAGTGAATTAGGGTTAGGGTGAAGGTTAGGGGATAGGTTTAGGGTAATGGTTATGGTTAGGGTTAGGGTTAGTGTTAGGGGTTAGCGTTAGGTTTAGGGTTAGGGTTAGTGTTAGGGTTAGGGTTAGCGTTAGGGTTAGGGTTAGTGTAAGGGTTAGGGTTAGGGTTAGGTTCACTGCTTTAGAGTTAGGGTTAGGGTTAGGATTAGAGTTGGATTTAGAGTTAGGGTAGGGTTTGGTTTAGGGTTAGTGTTAGGGTTAGGTTTAGGGTTAGGGTTTGGATTTCAGTTATGGTTAGGGGTTAGTGCTAGGTGTTAGGGGTTAGTTTTGGTTTAGGGTTAGGGTTATGTTTAGGGTTAGGGGTTAGGGGTTAGTGTTAGGGTTAGGGGTTAGGGGTTAGTGGTTAGGGTTAGGGTAAGGGTTAGGGTTGGGGATAGGGTTACGGTTAGGGTTAGGGTTAGCTGGTAGGGTTAGAGTTAGGGTTAGGTGTGGGTTAGGGTTCAGGTTAAGGTTAGGGGTTAGGGGTTCGTGTTTGGCTTAGGGTTAGGGTTAGGGGATAGGAATAGGGTTAGGGTTAGGGTTGGTGTTACCGTTACGGTTACGGTTAGGGTTATTCAGTGTTATGGTTAGGGTTAGGGTTTGGGTTAGGGATAGGGTAGGGTTAGGGTTACTCTGCATTTGGTTTATGGATAGGGTTAGGGTTAAGGTTAGTGCATTAGGGTTAGCGTTAGGGTTAGGTTTAGCGGTAGGGTTAGGGTTAGGTTTAGTGTTAGGGTTAGGGTTAGAGTTAGGGTTAGGGTTAGGGTTAGGGTTAGGGTAGGGTTAGGGTTAGTGTTACGGTAGGGTTAGGGTTAGTGTTAGGGTTAGGGTTAGGGTTAGGTTTAGGGTTAGGGGTTCGGGGTTAGGGTTTAGAGTTAGGGTTAGGGTTAGGGTTAGGGTTAGGGTTAAGGTTAGAGTTAAGGTTACGGTTAGGGTTAGGGTTAGGGTTCGGGTTAGGGTCAGGGTTAGTGTTAGGGTTAGGGTTAGTGTTAGGGTTAGAGTTAGGGTTAGGGTTACGTTTAGGGGTAGGGTTAGGGTTAGGGTTACGGTTAGAATTAGGGTTTGGGTTAGCGTTAGTGTTAGGGTTAGTGCTTAGAGTTAGGGTTAAGGTTAGGGTTAGGGTAGGGTTAGGATTATTGTTACGGTAGGGTTAGGGTTAGTGTTAGGGTTAGGGTTAGGGTTAGGCGTTCGGGGTCAGGGGTTAGAGTTTGGGTTAGGGTTAGGGTTAGGGTTAGGTTTAGGGTTAGGGTTAAGGTTAGAGTTAATGTTAGGGTTAGAGTTAGGGTTAGCGTTAGGGTTGGGGTTGGAGTTAGGGTTAGGGTTAGTGTTACGGTTAGGGTTAGGGTTAGAGTTAGGGTTAGGGTTAGGGGTTAGGTGCTATGGTTAGAGTTAGGGTTAGGGTTAGCGATGGCGTTAGGGTTAGCGTTAGATTTAGGGTTAGGTTTAGTGTCAGGGTTAGGGTTAGGGTTAGGGTTAGGGTTAGGGTTAGTGTTTGGGTTAGGTGTTAGTGTTAGGGTTAGGGTTACTCTGCTTTAGGGTTAGGGTTAGGGTTAGGGTTAGGGTTAGGGTTAGGGTTCGGGTTAGGGTTAGGGGTTCGGCGTTCGGGGTTCGTGGTTAGAGTTAGGGTTAGGGTTAGGGTTAGGGTTTGAGTTAGGGTAGGGTAAGGGTTAGTTTTAGGGTTAGGGTTAGGGTTAGAGGTTCGGGGTTAGGGGTTAGAGTTAGGGTTAGGGTTAGGGTTAGGGTTAGGGTTACGGTTTGGGTTAGGGTTAGGGGTGGGTTAGGGCTAGGGTTAAGGTTAGGGGTTAGGGGTTAGTGTTAGGGTTAGGGGTTAGGGGTTAGGATTAGGTTTAGCGTTAGGGTTGGGTAAGGGTTTGTGTTAGGGTTAGGGTTAGGGTTAGGGTTAGGATTAGGGTTAGGGTTAGGGTTAGGGCTAGGGTTAGGGTTACTCTGCATTATGGTTAGGGATAGGGTTTGGGATCGTGATAGGGATAGTGATAGGGTTAGGGTTACTCTGCATTTTGTTTATGGTTAGGGTTAGGGTTAGGGTTAGGGTTAATGCATTAGGGTGAGGGTTAGGTTTAGGGTTAGCGTTAGGGTTAGGTTTAGTGTTAGGGTTAGGGTTAGGGTTAGGGTTAGAGTTAGGGTTAGGGTTAGGGTTAGGGTTTGGGTTAGTGTAGGGTTAGTGTTAGTGTTAGGGTTAGGGTTCGGGTTAGGGTTAGGGGTTCGGAGTTAGGGGTTAGAGTTAGGGTTAGGGTTAGGGTTATGGTTAGGTTTAGGGTTCGGGTTAGGGTTAGGGTTAGGGTTAGAGTTAGGGTTAGGGCTAGGGTTAGGGTAGTGTTAGGGTTAGTGTTAGGGTTAGGGTTAGGGTTAGGGTTAGAGGTTCGGGGTTAGGGGTTAGGGTTAGGGTTACTGTTAGTGTTAGGATTATGGGTTAAGTTTAGCGTTAGGGTTAGGGTTAGGGGTTAGAGTTTCGATTAATATTAGGTTTAGGGTTAGCGTTTGCATTAGGGTTAGGGTTAGGGTTAGGGTTAGGTGTTAGTGTTAGGGTTAGGGTCAGGGTTAGAATTACACTGCATTAGTGTTAGGGTTACGGTTACTCTGCTTTAGGGTTAGGGTTCGGGTTAGGGTTTGGGTTACTCTGCATTAGGATTAGGTTTAGTGTTAGTGCTAGGGTTTGGGTTACGGCTAGGGTTATGGTTAGGGCTAGTGCGTTAGGGCTTGGGTTAGGGTTAGTGCATTAGGGTTAGGGTTACGATTAGGGTTATGGTTAGGTGTTAAGGTTAGGGTTAGGGTTACTCTGCATTATGGTTAGGGTTAGGGTTCGGTTTAGTGTTAAGGTTAGGGTTAGGCTTAGGGTTACTCTGCATTAGGGTTAGGGTTAGGGTTAGGGTTAGTGCGTTAGGGTTAGGGTTAGGGTTGGTGCTTTTGTGTTAGGTTTAGGGTTAGTGCACTAGGGTTAGGGTTAGGGTTAGGGTTAGGGGTGAGGTTCGGGGTTAGCGGTTTTGGTTAGGGTTAGGGGTTAGGGGTTATGGTTAGGGTTACGGTTAGGGTTAGTGTTAGGGTTAGGTTTAGGGTTAGGATTAGGGGTTAGGGCTAGGGTTTGGGTTAGGGTTAGGGTTAGGGTTGGGGGTTAGGGTTAGTGTTAGGGTTTGTGTTCGGGGTTAGGGGTTATTGTTAGGGTTAGGGTTAGCGGTTCGGGTTAGGGTTAGGGTTGTGGTTAGGGTTAGGGTTCGGGTTAGGAGTTAGGGTTAGGGTTAGGGTTATTGTTAGGGGTTAGGGTTAGGATTAGGGTTAGGGTTAGGGGTTAGGGGTTATGGTTACGGTTAGGGTTAGTGTTAGGTTTAGGGTTAGCGTTACTCTGCATTAGGGTTAGGGCTAGGGTTAAGGTTAGGGTTAGTGTTAGGGGTTCGGGGTCAGGGATTAGAGTTCGGGTTAGGGTTACTCTGCATTACGGTTAGGGTTAGGGTTAGGGTTATTGCATTAGGGTTAGCGTTAGGGCTAGGTTTAGCGGTAGGGTTAGGGTTAGGTTTAGTGTTAGGTTTAGGGTTAGGATTACGGTTAGAGTTAGGGTTAGGGTTAGGGTTAGAGTTAGGGTAGGGACAGGGTTAGTGTTAGGGTTAGGTTTAGGGTTAGGGGTTAGAGCTAGGGTTAGGTTTAGGGTTAGGGTTAGGGTTCGGGTTAGGGGTAGGTTTAGGATTAGGGTTAGGGTTAGAGTTAAGGTTAGTGTTAGGGTTAGGGTTAGGGTAAGGGTTAGAGTTAGGGTTAGGGTTAGTGTTAGGGTTAGGGCTAGGGTTAGGGTTAGGGTTAGGGTTAGGGTTAGGGTTAGTGTTAGGTTTAGGGTTAGCGTTACTCTGTATTAGGGTTAGGGTTAAGGTTAGGGTTAGTGTTAGGGGTTCGGGGTTAGGGATTAGAGTTCGGGTTAGGGTTACTCTGCATTACGGTTAGGGTTAGGGTTATTGCATTAGGGTTAGCGTTAGGGTTAGGTTTAGCGGTAGGGTTAGGGTTAGGTTTAGTGTTAGGTTTAGGGTTAGGATTACGGTTAGAGTTAGGGTTAGGGTTAGGGTTAGAGTTAGGGTAGGGACAGGGTTAGTGTTAGGGTTAGGTTTAGGGTTAGGGGTTAGAGCTAGGGTTAGGTTTAGGGTTAGGGTTAGGGTTAGGGTTAGGGGTAGTTTTAGGATTAGGGTTAGGGTTAGAGTTAAGGTTAGTGTTAGGGTTAGGGTTAGGGTAAGGGTTAGAGTTAGGGTTAGGGTTAGTGTTAGGGTTAGGGTTAGGGCTAGGGTTAGGGTTAGGGTTAGGGTTAGGGTTAGGTTTACGGTTAGGATTAGGGTTTGGGTTAGCGTTAGTGTTAGGGTTAGTGCTTAGAGTTAGTGTTAAGGTTAGGGTTAGGGTTAGGGTAAGGGTTAGGAGTTAAGGGTTATCGTTAGAGTTAGGGTTAGGGTTAGGGTTAGGGTTAGGGTTAGAGGTTCGGGGTTAGGGGCTAGAGTTAGGGTTAGGGTTAGGGTTAGGGTTAGGGTTACGGTTTGGGTTAGGGTTAGGGGTGGGTTAGGGCTAGGGTTAAGGTTAGGGGTTAGGGGTTAGTGTTAGGGTTAGGGGTTAGGGGTTAGGATTAGGTTTAGCGTTAGGGTTGGGTAAGGGTTTGTGTTAGGGTTAGGGTTAGGGTTAGGGTTAGGATTATGGTTAGGGTTAGGGTTAGGGCTAGGGTTAGGGTTACTCTGCATTATGGTTAGGGATAGGGTTTGGGATCGTGATAGGGATAGTGATAGGGTTAGGGTTACTCTGCATTTTGTTTATGGTTAGGGTTAGGGTTAGGGTTAGGGTTAATGCATTAGGGTTAGGGTTAGGGTTAGGGTTAGCGTTAGGGTTAGGTTTAGTGTTAGGGTTAGGGTTAGGGTTAGGGTTAGAGTTAGGGTTAGGGTTAGGGTTAGGGTTTGGGTTAGTGTAGGGTTAGTGTTAGTGTTAGGGTTAGGGTTCGGGTTAGGGTTAGGGGTTCGGAGTTAGGGGTTAGAGTTAGGGTTAGGGTTAGGGTTATGGTTAGGTTTAGGGTTCGGGTTAGGGTTAGGGTTAGGTTTAGAGTTAGGGTTAGGGTTAGGGTTAGGGTAGTGTTAGGGTTAGTGTTAGGGTTAGGGTTAGGGTTAGGGTTAGAGGTTCGGGGTTAGGGGTTAGGGTTAGGGTTACTGTTAGTGTTAGGATTATGGGTTAAGTTTAGCGTTAGGGTTAGGGTTAGGGGTTAGAGTTTCGATTAATATTAGGTTTAGGGTTAGCGTTTGCATTAGGGTTAGGGTTAGGGTTAGGTGTTAGTGTTAGGGTTAGGGTCAGGGTTAGAATTACACTGCATTAGTGTTAGGGTTACGGTTACTCTGCTTTAGGGTTAGGGTTCGGGTTAGGGTTTGGGTTACTCTGCATTAGGATTAGGTTTAGTGTTAGTGCTAGGGTTTGGGTTACGGCTAGGGTTATGGTTAGGGCTAGTGCGTTAGGGCTTGGGTTAGGGTTAGTGCATTAGGGTTAGGGTTACGATTAGGGTTATGGTTAGGTGTTAAGGTTAGGGTTAGGGTTACTCTGCATTATGGTTAGGGTTAGGGTTCGGTTTAGTGTTAAGGTTAGGGTTAGGCTTAGGGTTACTCTGCATTAGGGTTAGGGTTAGGGTTAGGGTTAGTGCGTTAGGGTTAGGGTTAGGGTTGGTGCTTTTGGGTTAGGTTTAGGGTTAGTGCACTAGGGTTAGGGTTAGGGTTAGGGTTAGGGGTGAGGTTCGGGGTTAGCGGTTTTGGTTAGGGTTAGGGGTTAGGGGTTATGGTTAGGGTTACGGTTAGGGTTAGTGTTAGGGTTAGGTTTAGGGTTAGGATTAGGGGTTAGGGCTAGGGTTTGGGTTAGGGTTAGGGTTAGGGTTGGGGGTTAGGGTTAGTGTTAGGGTTTGTGTTCGGGGTTAGGGGTTATTGTTAGGGTTAGGGTTAGCGGTTCGGGTTAGGGTTAGGGTTGTGGTTAGGGTTAGGGTTCGGGTTAGGAGTTAGGGTTAGGGTTAGGGTTATTGTTAGGGGTTAGGGTTAGGATTAGGGTTAGGGTTAGGGGTTAGGGGTTATGGTTACGGTTAGGGTTAGTGTTAGGTTTAGGGTTAGCGTTACTCTGCATTAGGGTTAGGGCTAGGGTTAAGGTTAGGGTTAGTGTTAGGGGTTCGGGGTCAGGGATTAGAGTTCGGGTTAGGGTTACTCTGCATTACGGTTAGGGTTAGGGTTAGGGTTATTGCATTAGGGTTAGCGTTAGGGCTAGGTTTAGCGGTAGGGTTAGGGTTAGGTTTAGTGTTAGGTTTAGGGTTAGGATTACGGTTAGAGTTAGGGTTAGGGTTAGGGTTAGAGTTAGGGTAGGGACAGGGTTAGTGTTAGGGTTAGGTTTAGGGTTAGGGGTTAGAGCTAGGGTTAGGTTTAGGGTTAGGGTTAGGGTTCGGGTTAGGGGTAGGTTTAGGATTAGGGTTAGGGTTAGAGTTAAGGTTAGTGTTAGGGTTAGGGTTAGGGTAAGGGTTAGAGTTAGGGTTAGGGTTAGTGTTAGGGTTAGGGCTAGGGTTAGGGTTAGGGTTAGGGTTAGGGTTAGGGTTAGTGTTAGGTTTAGGGTTAGCGTTACTCTGTATTAGGGTTAGGGTTAAGGTTAGGGTTAGTGTTAGGGGTTCGGGGTTAGGGATTAGAGTTCGGGTTAGGGTTACTCTGCATTACGGTTAGGGTTAGGGTTATTGCATTAGGGTTAGCGTTAGGGTTAGGTTTAGCGGTAGGGTTAGGGTTAGGTTTAGTGTTAGGTTTAGGGTTAGGATTACGGTTAGAGTTAGGGTTAGGGTTAGGGTTAGAGTTAGGGTAGGGACAGGGTTAGTGTTAGGGTTAGGTTTAGGGTTAGGGGTTAGAGCTAGGGTTAGGTTTAGGGTTAGGGTTAGGGTTAGGGTTAGGGGTAGTTTTAGGATTAGGGTTAGGGTTAGAGTTAAGGTTAGTGTTAGGGTTAGGGTTAGGGTAAGGGTTAGAGTTAGGGTTAGGGTTAGTGTTAGGGTTAGGGTTAGGGCTAGGGTTAGGGTTAGGGTTAGGGTTAGGGTTAGGTTTACGGTTAGGATTAGGGTTTGGGTTAGCGTTAGTGTTAGGGTTAGTGCTTAGAGTTAGTGTTAAGGTTAGGGTTAGGGTTAGGGTAAGGGTTAGGAGTTAAGGGTTATCGTTAGAGTTAGGGTTAGGGTTAGGGTTAGGGTTAGGGTTAGAGGTTCGGGGTTAGGGGCTAGAGTTAGGGTTAGGGTTAGGGTTAGGGTTAGGGTTACGGTTTGGGTTAGGGTTAGGGGTGGGTTAGGGCTAGGGTTAAGGTTAGGGGTTAGGGGTTAGTGTTAGGGTTAGGGGTTAGGGGTTAGGATTAGGTTTAGCGTTAGGGTTGGGTAAGGGTTTGTGTTAGGGTTAGGGTTAGGGTTAGGGTTAGGATTATGGTTAGGGTTAGGGTTAGGGCTAGGGTTAGGGTTACTCTGCATTATGGTTAGGGATAGGGTTTGGGATCGTGATAGGGATAGTGATAGGGTTAGGGTTACTCTGCATTTTGTTTATGGTTAGGGTTAGGGTTAGGGTTAGGGTTAATGCATTAGGGTTAGGGTTAGGGTTAGGGTTAGCGTTAGGGTTAGGTTTAGTGTTAGGGTTAGGGTTAGGGTTAGGGTTAGAGTTAGGGTTAGGGTTAGGGTTAGGGTTTGGGTTAGTGTAGGGTTAGTGTTAGTGTTAGGGTTAGGGTTCGGGTTAGGGTTAGGGGTTCGGAGTTAGGGGTTAGAGTTAGGGTTAGGGTTAGGGTTATGGTTAGGTTTAGGGTTCGGGTTAGGGTTAGGGTTAGGTTTAGAGTTAGGGTTAGGGTTAGGGTTAGGGTAGTGTTAGGGTTAGTGTTAGGGTTAGGGTTAGGGTTAGGGTTAGAGGTTCGGGGTTAGGGGTTAGGGTTAGGGTTACTGTTAGTGTTAGGATTATGGGTTAAGTTTAGCGTTAGGGTTAGGGTTAGGGGTTAGAGTTTCGATTAATATTAGGTTTAGGGTTAGCGTTTGCATTAGGGTTAGGGTTAGGGTTAGGTGTTAGTGTTAGGGTTAGGGTCAGGGTTAGAATTACACTGCATTAGTGTTAGGGTTACGGTTACTCTGCTTTAGGGTTAGGGTTCGGGTTAGGGTTTGGGTTACTCTGCATTAGGATTAGGTTTAGTGTTAGTGCTAGGGTTTGGGTTACGGCTAGGGTTATGGTTAGGGCTAGTGCGTTAGGGCTTGGGTTAGGGTTAGTGCATTAGGGTTAGGGTTACGATTAGGGTTATGGTTAGGTGTTAAGGTTAGGGTTAGGGTTACTCTGCATTATGGTTAGGGTTAGGGTTCGGTTTAGTGTTAAGGTTAGGGTTAGGCTTAGGGTTACTCTGCATTAGGGTTAGGGTTAGGGTTAGGGTTAGTGCGTTAGGGTTAGGGTTAGGGTTGGTGCTTTTGGGTTAGGTTTAGGGTTAGTGCACTAGGGTTAGGGTTAGGGTTAGGGGTGAGGTTCGGGGTTAGCGGTTTTGGTTAGGGTTAGGGGTTAGGGGTTATGGTTAGGGTTAGGGTTAGGGTTAGGGTTAGGGTTAGGGTTAGGGTTAGGGTTAGGGTTAGGGTTAGGGTTAGGGTTAGGGTTAGGGTTAGGGTTATGGTTACGGTTAGGGTTAGGGGTTAGGCGTTAGGGGTTAGGGTTAGGGTAAGGGTTAGGGGTTAGGGGTTAGGGGTTAGGGGTTAGGTTTTGGTTAGGGTTAGGGTTAGGGTTAGGGTTGCGGTTAGGGCTAGGATTATTTGTTAGGGTTAGGGTTAAGGTGAGGGTTAGGGTTACTCTGTATTAGGGTTAGTGTTAGGGTTAGGGTTAGTGCGTTAGGGTTAGTGTGAGGGTTGGTGCATTAGTGTTAGGGTTCGGGTTAGTGCATTAGGGTTAGGGTTAGGGTGTGGGTGAGGGTTAGGGTTAGGGTTAGGGTTAGGGGATAGGGTTAGGGTTACGTTTAGTGTTAGGGTTAGGGTTACTCTGCATTAAGGTTAGGGTTAGGGCTAGGGTTATGGTTAGGGTTAGGGTTAGTGTTAGGGATACTCTGCATCAGGGTTAGAGATAGGGTTTGGGTTAGGGTTAGTGCGTTAGGGTTCGGGTTAGTGCATTAGGGTTCGGGTTAGGGTTAGTGCATTAGGGTTTGGGTTAGGGTTAGGGTTACGGTTAGTGCATTAGCCTTACGGTTAGGGTAGGGTTAGGGTTACGGTTAGTGCATTAGGGTTAGGGTTAGTGTTAGGGTTAGTGTTAGGGTTAGGGTTACTCCGCAATAGGGTTAGGGTTAGGGTTAAGGTTAGTGTCAGGGTTAGGGTTAGGAGTTAGGGTTAGGGTTAGGGTTTGGGTTAGGGGTTAGGGTTTTTTTAGGGCTAGGGTTAGGGCTCGTGTTAGGGCTAGGTTTAGGGTTAGGGTTAGGGCACTAGGGTTAGGGTTAGGGTTAGAGTTTAGGGTTTTGGTTTGATGGTTAGGGTTAGGGTTAGGGTTAAGGTTTAGGGTTTAGGGTTAGGGTTAGTGTTAGGGTTTAGGGTTTAGGGTTAGGGTTAGGGTTAGCTTTAGGGTTAGGGTTAGAGGTTAATGGTTAGGGTTAGGTTTTGGGTTAGGGTTAGAGGTTAGTGGTTAGGATTAGGGTTAAGGTTAGGGTAAGGGTTAGGGTTAGGGTTATTGCAAGGGTTAGTGTTAGGTTTAGGGTTAGGGTTTGGATTAGGGGTTAGGGGTTAGGGGTTATGGTTAGGGTTAGGGTTAGGGGTTTGGGATGTGTGTTAGGGTTAGGGTTTGGTTTAGGCTTAGGGTTAGGGGTTAGGGTTAGGGTTAGTGTTAGGGTTAGGGTTACTCTGCATTAGTGTTAGGGTTAGGGTTAGGGTCATGGTTAGGGTTAGGGTTAGCGTTAGGGTAACTCTGCATCAGGGTTAGGGATAGGGTTAGGGTTAGGGTTAGGATTAGGGTTAGTGCTTTAGGGTTAGTGTTAGGGTTTGGGTTAGTGCATTAGGGTTAGGGTTAGGGTTAGTGCATTAAGGTTAGGGTTAGGTTTAGGTTTAGTGCTTTAGGGTTAGGGTTCGGGTAAGGGTTAGGGTTAGTGCATTAGGGTTTGGGTTAGTGTTAGGGTTAGTGTTAGGGTTAGAGTTACGGTAGTGCATTAGGGTTAGGGTTAGTGTTAGGGTTCGGGTTAGGGTTACTCTGCATTAGGGTTAGGGATAGGGTTAGGGTTTGGGTTAACGTTAGGATTAGGGTTAGTGCATTAGGGTTAGGGTTAGTGCGTTAGGTTTAGGCTTAGGGTTAGTGCATTACGGTTAGGGTTAGAGTTAGGTTTCGTGCGTTAGGGTTAGGGTTAGGGTTCGAGTTTGGGTAGTGCATTAGGCTTATTGTTAGGGTCAGGTTTAGGGTTACGGTTAGGGTTAGGGTTAGCGTTAGGGTTAGGGTTAGTGCATTAGGGTTAGGGTTAGGGTTAAGGTTATGGTTAAGTTTAGGGTTAGTGTTAGGGCTATGGTTAGGGTTAGGGTTAGGGTAGGGTTAGGGTTAGGGTAGGGTTAGTGTTAGGTTTAGGGTTAGGGATAGCGTTAGGGTTTAGGGTTTCGTGTTTAGGGTTAGGGTTAGGTTTAGGGTTTTGGGTTAGGTTTCGGGTTAGGGTTAGGGTTTAGCGTTAGGGTTAGGGTTAGGGTTACGTTTACGTGTTAGGGTTAGGATTAGGGTTAGGGTTATGGTTAGCGTTAGGGTTAGGGTTAGGGTTAGGTTTAGTGTTAGGGTTTGTGTTACTGTTAGGGTTAGGTGTTAGGGGTTAGGGTTAGGGTTAGGCTTTGGGTTAGGGGTTAAAGGTTAGGTTTGGGTTAGGGTTAGGGTTAAGGTTAAGGTTAGTGCATTAGGGTTAGGGTTAGGGTTAGGGTTACGGTTAGAGCATTAGGCTTAGGGTTAGGATTAGTGTTAGGGTTAGGGTTAGGGTTATTGTTGCGGTTAGTGCATTAAGGTTAGGGAAGAGTTAGGGTTAGGGTTAGTGTTAGGGTTAGGGTTACTCTGCATTAGTGTTTGGGTAGGGTTAGGGTTAGGGTCAGGGTTAGCGTTTGGGTTAGGGTTAGGGTTATGGGTAGGGTTAGGGTTAGGGTTAGGGTTAGGGGTTCGGGGTTAGGGTTAGGGTTAGAGTCAGTGCATTAGGGTTAGGGTTATGGTTACGGTTAGGGTTAGGGGTTAGGATTAGGGTTAGGGGTTATAGTTAGGGTTAAGTTAAGGGTAAGGGTTAGGGTTACGGTTAGGGGTTAGGGGTCATGGTGAGAGTTAGCGTCAGAGTTAGGGTTAGCGTTAGGATTAGGGTTAGGTTTAGGGTTAGGGTTAGGTTTAGGGTTATGATTATGGTTAGGGTCAGGGGTTAGGCTTAGGGTTAGGGTAAGGGTTAGGGGTCAGGGGTTAGGTTTTGGTTAGGGTTAGGGTTATGGGTAGGGTTAGGGTTAGGGCTTAGGGTTAGGGTTAGGGTTAGGGGTTCGGGGTTAGGGTTAGGGTTAGAGTCAGTGCATTAGGGTTAGGGTTACGGTTACGGTTAGGGTTAGGATTAGGGGTTACGGTTAGGATTAGGGGTTAGGATTAGGGTTAGTGTTAGGGTTAGGGGTTAGAGTTAGGGTTAAGTTAAGGGTAAGGGTTAGGGTTACGGTTAGGGGTTAGGGGTCATGGTGAGAGTTAGCGTCAGAGTTAGGGTTAGCGTTAGGGTTAGGGTTAGGTTTAGGGTTAGGGTTAGGGTTAGGGTTATGGTTACGGTTAGGGTCAGGGGTTAGGCTTAGGGTTAGGGTAAGGGTTAGGGGTTAGGTTTTGGTTAGGGTTAGGGTTAGGATTAAGGTTAGGGCTAGGGTTAGTGGTTAGGGTTAGGGTTTAGGTGAGGGTTAGTGTTACTCTGCATTATGGTTAGCGTTAGGGTTAGGGTTAGCGGTTGGGTTAGGGTTAGGGTTACTCTGCATTAGGGTTAGTGTTAGGGTTAGGGTTAGTGCGTTAGGGTTAGTGTTAGGGTTGGTGCATTAGGGTTAGGGTTAGGGTTAGGGTGAGGGTTAGGGCTCGTGCATTAGGGTTAGGGATAGAGTTAGGGTTAGTGCATTACGGTTAGGGTTAAGGTTAGGGTTAGGGTTAGGGGTTCGGGTTAGGGTTAGGGTTAGTGTTAGTGTAAGGGTTAGGGTTAGGGTTAGGGTTAGGGTTATTCTGCATTATGGTTAGGGATAGGCTTAGGGTTAGTGTTAAAGTTAGGGTTAGGTTTAGGGTTACTCTGCATTAGGGATATGGTTAGGGTTAGTGTTAGGGTTAGTGCATTAGAGTTAGGGTTAGGGATGGGTTAGGGTTAGGGTTAGGGTTACTCTGCATTATGGTTAGGGATAGGGTAGGGTTAGTGTTAAAGTTAGGGTTAGGGTTAGGGTTACTCTGCATTAGGGTTATGGTTAGGGTTAGTGTTAGGGTTTGTGCATTAGAGATAGGGTTAGGGTTAGCGTGAGGGTTAGGGTTAGGGTTAGGGTTAGAGTTTGAGTAAGGGTTAGGGTTAGGGTGAGGGTTAGGGTTAGTGTTAGGGTAGGGTTAGTGTTAGGGTTAGGGTTAGGGTTAAGGGTTCCGGGTTAGGGTTAGGGCTAGGGCTAGGGTTAGGGTTAGGTGTTAGGTTTAGGTTTAGGGTAAGGGTTAGGGTTACTCTGCATTAGGGTTAGGGTTTGGGGTCGTGTTAGGGTTAGGGTTAGGGTTAGGTTGAGGGGTTAGGATTAGGGTTAGGGTTAGGGTTAGGGTTAGGGTTACTCTCCATTAGGGTTAGGGTTAGCGTTAGGGTTACTCTGCTTTTGGGTTAGGTTAAGGGCTAGGGCTAGGGTTAAGGTTAGTGTTAGGGTTGTGGTTAGGGTTAGTGCGTTAGGGTTAGGGTTAGGGTTAGTGCATTAGGGTTAGAGTTAGGGTTAGTGTTAGAGTTATAGTTAGTGCATTAGGGTTAGGGTTAGGGTTAGTGTTTTAGGGTTAGCGTTCGGGTTAGGGTTAGGGTTAGTGCAGTAGGGTTAGGGTTAGGGTTACTGCATTAGGCTTAGGGTTAGGGTTAGGGTTAGTGCATTAGGGTTAGGGTTAGGGTTAGGGTTAGTGTTAGGGTGAGTGCATTTGGGATGGGTTAGGGTTAGGGTTAGTTCATTAGGCTTAGGGTTAGTGTTGGCGTTAGTGTTAGGGTTAGGGGTTAGAGTTAGGGTTAATGTTAGGGTTAGGGTTAGGGTTAGGGTTTGGGGTTAGAGGTTATGGTTAGAGTTAGGGTTAGGGTTAGGGATGGCGTTAGGGTTAGGGTTAGGGTTAGGGTGAGGGTTATGGTTAGCGTTAGGGTTACATTTATGGTTAGGGGTTAGGGGTTAGGGTAACGGTTAGGGTTTGGGTTAGGGGTTTGGGTTAGAGTTAGGGCTAGGGTTAGGGTTAGGGTTAGGGTTATTCTGCATTATGGTTAGGGATAGGCTTAGGGTTAGTGTTAAAGTTAGGGTTAGGTTTAGGGTTACTCTGCATTAGGGATATGGTTAGGGTTAGTGTTAGGGTTAGTGCATTAGAGTTAGGGTTAGGGATGGGTTAGGGTTAGGGTTAGGGTTACTCTGCATTATGGTTAGGGATAGGGTTAGGGTTAGTGTTAAAGTTAGGGTTAGGGTTAGGGTTACTCTGCATTAGGGTTATGGTTAGGGTTAGTGTTAGGGTTTGTGCATTAGAGATAGGGTTAGGGTTAGCGTGAGGGTTAGGGTTAGGGTTAGGGTTAGAGTTTGAGTAAGGGTTAGGGTTAGGGTGAGGGTTAGGGTTAGTGTTAGGGTAGGGTTAGTGTTAGGGTTAGGGTTAGGGTTAAGGGTTCCGGGTTAGGGTTAGGGCTAGGGCTAGGGTTAGGGTTAGGTGTTAGGTTTAGGTTTAGGGTAAGGGTTAGGGTTACTCTGCATTAGGGTTAGGGTTTGGGGTCGTGTTAGGGTTAGGGTTAGGGTTAGGTTGAGGGGTTAGGGTTAGGGTTAGGGTTAGGGTTAGGGTTACTCTCCATTAGGGTTAGGGTTAGCGTTAGGGTTACTCTGCTTTTGGGTTAGGTTAAGGGCTAGGGCTAGGGTTAAGGTTAGTGTTAGGGTTGTGGTTAGGGTTAGTGCGTTAGGGTTAGGGTTAGGGTTAGTGCATTAGGGTTAGAGTTAGGGTTAGTGTTAGAGTTATAGTTAGTGCATTAGGGTTAGGGTTAGGGTTAGTGTTTTAGGGTTAGCGTTCGGGTTAGGGTTAGGGTTAGTGCAGTAGGGTTAGGGTTAGGGTTACTGCATTAGGCTTAGGGTTAGGGTTAGGGTTAGTGCATTAGGGTTAGGGTTAGGGTTAGGGTTAGTGTTAGGGTGAGTGCATTTGGGATGGGTTAGGGTTAGGGTTAGTTCATTAGGCTTAGGGTTAGTGTTGGCGTTAGTGTTAGGGTTAGGGGTTAGAGTTAGGGTTAATGTTAGGGTTAGGGTTAGGGTTAGGGTTTGGGGTTAGAGGTTATGGTTAGAGTTAGGGTTAGGGTTAGGGATGGCGTTAGGGTTAGGGTTAGGGTTAGGGTGAGGGTTATGGTTAGCGTTAGGGTTACATTTATGGTTAGGGGTTAGGGGTTAGGGTAACGGTTAGGGTTTGGGTTAGGGGTTTGGGTTAGAGTTAGGGCTAGGGTTAGGGTTAGGGTTAGGGTTAGGGTAGCGTTAGCTTTAGGGTTAGGGTTTGTCTGCATTATCGTTAGCGTTAGGGTTTGGGTTTGGGGTGGGGTTAGGGTTAGGGTTACTCTGCATTAGGGTTAGGGTTAGGGTTAGTGTTTGGGTTAGGGTTCGTGCATTAGGGTTAGGGTTAGGGTTAGGGTTGGTGCATGTGTGTTTGGGATAGGGCTAGGGTTTCTGCATTCGGGTTAGGGTTAGGGTTAGGGTTAGTGCATTAGGGTTAGGGTTAGTGTGTGGGTGAGTGCATTAGGGATGGGTTAGGGTTAGTGCATTAGGCTTAGGGTTAGGGTTAGGGTTAGCGTTAGTGTTAGGGTTAGGGGTTAGAGTTAGGGTTAAGGTTCGGGTTATGGTTAGGGTTAGGGTTAGGGTTCGGGTTTGGGGTTAGGGGTTAGGGTAAGGCTTAGGGTTAGGGGTTAGGTTTGGTTTAGGGTTAGGGTTATGGTTAGGGTTAGGGGTGGGGTTAGGGTTAGGGTTACTCCGCATTAGGGTGAGGGTTAGGGTTAGGGATAGTGCATTAGAGTTAGGGTTGGGATTAGGGTTGGTGCATTAGTGTTAGGGTTAGGGTTAGGGTTAGTGCATTAGGCTTAGGGTTAGGGTTAGTGTTTGGGTTAGGGTTAGTGAATTAGGGTTAGGGTTAGGGTGAGGGTTAGTGGTTAGTTTTAGGGTTATGGTTATGGTTTGGGTTAGCGTTAGGGTTAGGGTTTAGCGTTAGGTTTAGGGTTAGGGTTAGGGTTAGCGTTAGTGTTAGGCTTAGGGGTTAGGGTTCGGGTTAGGGTTAGGTTTGCTGCATTAGGGTTAGGGTTAGGGTTAAGATTAGAGTTAGACTTAGAGTTAGGGTGGGGTTAGGTTTAGGGTTAGGGTTAGTGTTTGGGTTACAGTTATGGTTAGGGGTTAGGGGTTAGGATTATGGTTAGGGGTTAGGGGTTAGGTTTGGTTTAGGGTTAGGGTTAGGGTTAGGGTTAGTGGTTAGAGGTTAGTGGTTAGGGTTAGGGTTAGGGGTTAGGGGTTAGATTTAGGGTTAGGGTTAGGGTTAGGGTTGGGGTTAGGCTTACGGTTAGGGTTAGGGTTAGGGTTAGGGTTAGGGGTGGGTTAGGGTTAGCGTTAGGGGTTAGGGGTTAGGGGTTAGTGTTAGCGTTAGGGTTAGGGGTTAGGCGTTAGGATTAGGGTTAGGGTTAGGGTTGGTGTTAGGGTTAGGGTTAGGGTTACTCTGCATTATGGTTAGGGTTAGGGTTAGGGTTAGTGTTAGGGTTCGGGTTAGGGTTACTCTGCATTAGGGATAGGGTTAGGGTTAGTGCTTTAGGGTTAGGGTTAGGTATAGGGTTGGTGCATTAGGGTTAGGGTTAGGGTTCGGGTTAGTGCATTAGGTTTATGGTTAGGTTTAGGGTTAGGGTAAGGGTTAGGGTTAGGGTTAGTGTTAGGGGTTCGGGGTTATGGGTTAGGGTTAGGATTAGGGTTAGGGGTTAGGCGTTACGGTTAGGGTTAGAGTTAGGTTTAGGTTTAGGGTTAGGGTTAGGTTTAGGGTTAGGGTTAGGGGTTAGGGTTAGCGTTCGGGTTAGGGTTAGGTTTAGGCTTAGGGTTAGGAGTTAGGGCTAGTGTTAGGGCTAGGGTTAGGGTTAGGGTTAGGGGTTCGGGGTTAGGGGTTAGAGTTAGGGTTAAGGTTAGGGATATTGTTAGGGTTAAGGTTAGGGTTTGGTTTAGGGTTAAGGTCAGGGTTAGTGTTAGGGTTAGGTTTAGCGTTAGGGTTAGGGTTAGCGTTAGGTGTTCGGGGTTAGGGGTTAGTGTTACGGTTTGGTTAGGTTTAGGGTTAGGTGTTAGGGTTAGGGTTAGGGTTAGGTTTACTCTGCATTAGGGTTGGGGTTAGGGTTCAGGTTAGGGTTAGGGTTAGGGTTAGGGTTTGGGTTAGGGGTTAGGTTTAGGGTTAGGGTTACTCTGCATTAGGGTTAGGGTTAGGGTTAGGGTTACTCTGCATTAGGGTTAGGGTTAGGGTTAGGGTTAGTGCATTAGGGTTAGGGTTAGTGCATTAGGGTCAGGGTTAGGGTCAGTGCATTAGGGTTAGGGTTAGGGTTAGGGTTAGGGTTAGGGATGGGGTTAGGGGTTGGTGTTAGGATTAGGGGTTTGGGTTAGAGTTAGGGCTAGGGTTAGCGTTAGGGTCTGGGTTAGGGTTAGGTTTAGGGTTAGGGTGAGGGTTAGGGTTTGCGTTGGGGTTAGGGTTAGGGTTACAGTTATGGTTAGGGGTTAGGGGTTAGGGTTAGGTTTAGGGTTAGGTGTTGGGGTTAGGTTTGGTTTAGGGTTAGGGTTAGGGTTACGGTTAGGGTTAGGATTAGTTGTTAGGGCTAGGGTTAGTGTTAGGGTTAGGTTTACTCTGCATTGTGGTTAGGGTTAGGGGTGGGGTTAGGGTTAGGGTTACTCTGAATTAGGGTGAGGGTTAGGGTTAATGTTAGGGTTAGTGCATTAGGGTTAGGTTGAGGATTAGGGTTGGTGCCTTAGGGTTAGGGTTAGGTTTAGGATTTAGTGCATTAGGCTTAGGGTTAGTCTTAGGGTTAGGCTTAGGGTTAGTGAATTAGGGTTAGGGTTAGGGTTAGGGGTTAGGTTTAGGGTTATGGTTATGGTTATAGTTAGGGTTGGGGTTACGGGTTAGTGTCTGGTTTAGGGTTAGGGTTAGGGTTAGCGTTAGCGTTAGTGTTAGGGTTAGGGGTTAGGGTTAGGGTTAGGGTTAGGGTGAGGGTTAGGGTTTAGGGCTTAGGGTTAGGGTTAGGGTTAGGGTGAGGGTTAGGGTTTAGGGTTTAGGGTTAGGGTTAGGGTTAGGGTGAGGGTTAGGGTTTAGTGTTTAGGGTTAGGCTTAGGGTTAGGGTTATGGTTAGGGTTAGAGTTAGGGTTAGGGTTAGGGTTAGGGTTAGGGTTAGGGTTAGGGTTAGGTTTCGGGTTAGGGTTAGAGTTCTGATTGTCGCAGGCCTGGAGATTGACTTTATGTTTACAGATGTGAGCAAAGAAGCATTCATTGAAATATTGTGGAAGGATCCTTTGTGCCTTGTGACCTTCGCATGTGGGTGGACTTTCTGAGCCTATATGAAGCGCCATATCTATAGATTTCTGCTGGAATTTGATCGGTTCCAGCGACTTTGTCATTTGACATTTACTCGAAAGTTTTCTCTCTTCGAACAGTGTCGGTGGATTGCCCAGACAAGCGGTGGTATTGACCTGGGGATGTTTATTATAACTTCATCATTAATACGGCATGGTCAATTGAGAACGTCGTTGAAAGTCGCAACAGTTTCTAACATCATAAATTACACTGTGAGTAGTTTCGGCTCAGAAACACTGAATAGTGGAGAGCAATTGTCTGGGTGAGTCCCAAGGGGCATCCAGACAGATTCGTAGTGGTGCCTCATGTAATTTTTTTGCCAGCACAGGCTTGTGTTTCATCTGCCTTTTGTCTCAGCCACTTACCCTGCATTTCATGTAATCTGCCCTGGACTGTACTACAAATGGTGTTTTCAACAGTTCTTTTGCTTCAGGATTTCTCATTTAGGTATGCACTGTATAATTTATATTTTTCTTCGAATGGATGCCGGATTTCAGGGCCATTTTCATCAAAACTGTCCTGATGCTTTCTCTTTGCGCGACTCAACAACCATTAAGCTTTGACGTACACAGCACCCTGTCAGGAACTTCAAAGTTCCTCGATCTTGTCTTCGGGTTTCTGAAGGTCACTTGGCCGCCTTAGATCATCAGTGAGCTGCGGTTGGATAGGGTCGATCTTCAGCCTGGAGATTTTCAGTCGTTCGGTGGTCGTATTCCTTTGAGGGCGTCGCTGTAGCTAAATCTTCAGACATGCTTTGGAGGCAACATATTTGTGCTTAATCCAACAGTCACTGCCACGCATGGTCTGAATCATCCTTACATCCTGTCTGCCATCCTTCTTGACAATTATGCAATTCACGAGATTCCAAAGGCCAGCTATTGCGTTGATGCTTTCAGGATGTCTGAATTTGACATGGGAGCCAGAAAACTGCGCTGGTGAGCAGAGACTGTGCTCAGCGTTAAATTGCAAGCGGAGCAGGCAATTGCAATTGCTTTTGCCAAATGCGTTTTTCAGGATCACACCTCCCCAAGTTTGGTTACCTGTGCTGACTCTGGCATTAAAGTTATCAATTTTTGCTCAACTTGTCCATGTCGCTATAGTCAGGAAGTGGGGTCGTCACAGAATCCGCGTTGAATGAATTCAGGATTGGTCCCTCTGGGGCGGAAGCACTGATGAACCATATTGTTTTGTTTTAGCTTCCTGCCAGTCACTGGGATCTTGCAGATATGAATCAGTCATTTTAACTCTCTGGAAGGCTTGTCAAATTGTTCCCTAGTTCATTCTTTTTTTAATGCAAAACCCACACCAGCCTGGGGCCTATCCTCTTTGGTTGAACAATTCCAGAATAAAATGTATCCAACCCCTCTTTCCCTGAGTTGAAATTCCTCTGCCAGGCACATTTTGCTCAGTGCGGCAATGCCAACTTTGAATTGGGATGGATATCTGCCCAGGAGGCCATTTTTTGTTTCTGTTCTGGTCTATCAGCTTGGCTGTTGCCTTAAAGAATGCGTACATTCGTCGCACCAGAAGTGAGATTTATCACTTTTGTTTTCTTCCTCTTTCTGACAATGCTGCCGCTAAAGTGGCAGGTACACCAAAGCGGCTTTTGCAATTCACGCAATTTTTGGGGTCATCCTTCCTAGCTCCTAACTCGGACGTCGTTTTTGAGCAGTGCTGTCTTGAAAACAGCTACTCAGTCCCTCAACTCTTTAAACGCTGCTTCGCTTCAGTGAAAGGTCACCACATGGCCTGAGCCACCTACAGGCAGGTTCACAGCCACAGCTACCAGTGTATCACTGGAACTGCTTTGTCCCTTACTCCCGGGGACTTGAGATTTGAATGATAGAAATATGGAGACAATTTGTGCGTGAAAGAAATAGATTCGTTACATTTGCTCATTTCAGAGGATTGAGGAATTTATCAAAGCACCTCGATGACAATTGATTCTGCGCCAAATTCAAGACATATATTGGGTAAATTTCCCGTCATTGAGGACTGCTGCAGAAAAAAAAACTGACTTTAAGCTATATATTTATTTCACCGCTGAGAACGTTAAGGTGTACGTTATCTCTGGGAAACCTAGCAAAAATATTATAATCATGGAGCAGAGAAAATAATTTTCAAGGGATCAACACTGGCGTTTCAAACGGGCTTGAAATGAACATTTCCCGTCGACATTAGAGCGAAATGAGAGTTTGCACATTGTCCAGTTTATAGACACTGCATCTGACGTCCAACAACACATGAGTGTCACTTGAGTTCTATATCACATCTGAACGTAAAAGGAAAAAAGTGGCTATGACATAGATTATGTTAAAACACCAATTATATCAACATCAAAGATTCAAGCTGCGCTGCAGATATGACAGAATTTGAGACCTCAGATTCATTTTGTGACATTGCTGCAGTGCCAATGTTGATTCCAGTCGACGAACCGTGAATCCGAATCCACAATTTGAGAATGGTCACCGTGCTGCAGCCCTGTGTCATCGCGCTGATTACAATGTGTGTGCTTTGAATATGCTTTGGACTCCTTCCTCAGGCGGAAAGAATAAACGATGCTGATCAGAGCTCAGCATCACGACTCAATACAACTCCTTAATCCAAACACTTTAAATAGAATGAAACATTCAGATTGTATTCGAGAGTGAAAATGCAAGTACGAGTGCACCAGTCCGCTTCGTGAGCATTGATATGATTTTTTGTTCAATTGTCCAACCGTTTCTTGCTTTGAAATTCACACAAATGGTTGCAAGGCATCTATTAAAGACATACCTCACGGTTATTATTCTGGGTTACGTAACTAGTGCATGTTAAGATCTTTTTGAATATTATGAACAGTTCATTGCTACACGTCTCCCCCATTCATCCTTCGCCGACATCCATCTAGTTGCGTATAACATAATTGTATGATTCTCAAAATTCACTCCATATAATACCAATTTGCATTTTCTTTTCCAATATCGATTACATGTCTCAGTATATTATGTTTCCACTGCCAAACAGATCAAATTGCTGCTCGAAAGATACTTTTATTTTTTGAATAATATAATTGTAATTCACCCAATTGTTGTGTTATACATATTGGTCTTCTCCTTCATCGTTACTGTCAATTAAAATTGTGATTTGCAAATCATTTATTTTCACAGTTATCAAACGATTCAGTTTCTCTTTCTCTTGATGTGTGAGCATCAAATTCTATGTCTTGAAATAAATTGCGTATTAATCCTGAAACTGACCCCGGTGCATGGTCCGCTCTGGACCCTGTTGATTTAATATGACTATTCTTCACTATTGAATCGGAAAAGGTGAGCGATGAAAAATGCCACAAACTGACAAAAAACAATAGTCATAATACTGACAGATTAGGGTCGTTCTTTTTTGCAGTTGGCTTAGTCGTGTTGTAATCCAATAGTAGCAATGTAGGCACCGAACGTATATTCTGGAGTTCTGGGTGTGAATGCCACCACGTTGCAGAATTACAAACCAATATTCTATTTTTTTCAAAAAAACAGTGATCACCATGAATGGATTGTCATAAATACCTGTCCGCTTCTCTGATGCAAAAAGGGAAAGAAACATCCTCACCCGCTGTCGTCTGCATGCCAGTCCAGACATGCAGCAATATATTTGACTCTTAACTGCTCTCTGAAGAACGATTTGGCATTAATAGAAAATTATGATTTCTACCAGCAGCTTCCCAATCCCATAACTGAATAAAAACGGATGCTCACCTTCAAATCAGCCCCCAAGTCCTCCTCAATTACATCATGTCCGTCTTTCCAATGGCGTCATGCCCCGTCCACCATCATCCGTTTTTATGCATTGCACTCTCCATAACCAGTTTACATATTTCATTTGGAAATTTTGGTCTTGCTTTGCGATCATTCTTCTGAGCCTTTGACCATGCCTGCAGCATGTTTGTTACTTCATGATCACAATTATGATCTGGCGGTGCCCTGAGGACATGCATTAAATTTGATACAACAAATGTTCCTTTTCTATAGGTGTGGCGGGGTGGTGGGTTGGGTGATTGATGGTTGGAACAGTTTGACACCCTGGGTTATACGGGTGTTTAGAATCCTGTTAAAATGATCAGACACATTTACGCCTTTATTCAACAGAAGCAAGGAAACACGAACCAACAAGACACATTTATCAATGAATTGCCTTAACTGCATTTCGCTGGCTTTCACTAGTTTGATTTCATATCAGGTTGATATTTGTCTCGTCGTGCCCACATGTTTTATATGAAAGAAAACGAAATACATAGACACAGGCAGCACCTATTAGTTCAGGAACCGAAAACTGAAAAGAATTAAAATAATCAATATAAAAAACGATTGAGAGTGACCGAACGCCTCTAGGAGGAGAACTGGGGGACAGTGGAATTTGCCGATGCATTTTTCTGAACTATTAAACATAAGCATGTGGGTGAATAAAAACATAGGTCGATGATGCTGATACACGGCGGGAAAAATTATTGGAACTATTTATTTGGCTGGCGGGTAAAATCCAGCAATATTTCGCTCGTCGGAATGATCTGTTCCTCTGTTATATAATTGCGAAATTTTCAAGGCCGGCTGAGAGCGAAGTTAAGAGCTCGAAAAATTAATTCGACCTCAGAAAGATGAACCAAATTATTGTTGCCTTAATCGTCAGACACTTTCAAGAGACAGTACTATCTTTTATTAGCATCAGAAACAAGAGAGAACAAAACCTGACAGGGGAAACCGGGATTTGTATTATTACAAACAGATAGCGGATCAAGCATAACATGTACACAATTCCAGTGTTTCTAATCTCGATGAATTTATCAGTTAATTCAACAGAATATATTACTTCAGTCGATGAAGTGTGAGGCAGTTTGCGGTGAGACGGTGGCACAGTGGTTATCATTGCTGCGTTAAAGCATCAGGGACCTGGGTTCGATTCCCGGTTTGAGTCACGATCATGTGCGGATTTTGCACGCTCACTCCGTGTTTCCGAGGGTTTCCTCAGGGTGTTCCTGTTTCCTTCCAAATTCCAAAGATGTGCAGGCTAGGCGGATTGGTGATGCTGCATTTCCACTTAGTGTCAGAGGACTTGCTAGGGTATATACATGGGAATAAGGGGACAGGACATGGGTGGGATTGCGGTCGGTTCAGGCTCGATGAACACAATGACCTCCTTCTGCATTGTAGGTTTCTATGAGAAACACTGATTCCCACTTTATCAGTTACATATCTCAGCCTCAGTTTGCCTTTGAATCTCGAATGTAAATACATTGTTTTAGCAGGGAATCGATCTGTTCCAATTGGAGAGCATTGGAAATGAAATATAAGCTACTAAGCTTTCCGACTTTACTTTTCTCAGAACAATATATCTTTGCAGTTCCAACTGAAAGAGATCTATTCTATGACGAATCAAGGGCTATAATTATGTTCTAACTGGGACCGATAGCTTTGGGTTCATTTTTTCATATTTTTAACCAATGAGGAAATAAATATCCAAGGAGATTTCACCAAGTGAATCATTTCCTCCCTGAATTTCGTTTGCGCCGCTGCATAAATGCACGTATTTGCACAAGACTTCAGCTGAGTAAGCATATATCCTGTTTCTTTGGCAATATATGCAGGATCTGTATAGACAGGTCGGATACTTACGACCAGGGCGTCAGTCCACTGACTCACCACCGATGTCAGACTCAGCAATATAAAATTGGTGGACACAGCGAAGAGTAAAATAATGGATTTCCTTCGGTTTTCCATCTCTGGATCACGCTGACTCCCAATACTGGGAGCACAGAGTCTCCTGCGGGCAATATTTGTCACTACAATGCGTCTGACTGTTAAACTATTAAACAGCAATATTAAAGAAAAGGGGATCAATGACAATAAAATACTTTGAAATCTGAAGTATGCGCCACCTGCTGGTGATTTTAAAAAAGCCACACTGGGAATGATACCCCATCGAACATTATTAATTATTTGTTTATGTTGAAATGCAAACCAAAAAGGAATGTTCTCTAAACATAGGAATATTGAAACTATGGCTACGACGATAGATGCAGCTTTCACTGTGCAATATCTGGTTTTCAGTTCCGGGCTACATATAGCTACAAACCGGTCAAATGTGAATCCAACTGTAAACCACACAGACAAACCAACGTTGACACAACTCAAGTACAACATAAGCTTGTAAATGACAGTGTAGGAGAGAAATGAATATGGAAAGCGTTGCTGGAGAATTTGATGTACAATTCTATGGACGAGTGTAGCCAGTAGATCCACTGACGCCATGGCCACCATGTAGATAGAGATACTTTTCGACAGGTGGCAATTTCCTCTGCTGACGGTCACTATTGTTAGCAGGTTCACTGTAAGAAAACGAGAGAGGAGTCAAATAAGAGGTACAAATCTCACCATATATTGTGGGACCACGCAGATATATAGTTGCTAATAAGTTGAAGCGCGTTTTCTTTTTTAAATATTATTGGACACAGAACACTTGTAATGTGACTTCATTCAGAAGGTAGAAGATCGGCTTCAAGAAGGGCAGTGGTAAATAAGAACAGCCTGCTTGTAGTTGAAACCCAAACAACGGTGATTCAAGGCGAGGTGGGAGGGGCTGATGAAGGGGGCATGACTTCAGACGATGATGCTAAACCGAAAGCTTTGGACAGACATCATTCTTCTCCATTGACTTCTTTCCTAAGGTTGACACATTTAAAGTGCAACATAAAAAAAAGAAAGGCATTGCTTCGATCGCGATGATATTCAGGAAAGCTGAAAGATGAGCAGCAAGACATGACACTTACACTTAAATAGCTCCTTTAGCTTTGTAAATCATACACAGAAGTTTCATAAAACTGTTGTAAATCGTTAACATCGGGTCATGATCAGAGGCATTAATAATTTAACTTAAAACGTGAAAAAGCAGACCAATATTAACGACCATCTTGAAGGAGAGAATATAGGTAAAGAGGCGGCTGACAGATTTTAATTTCCCCAATTTCTCCTCCATGCACTTTATTTTTTTTTTGGATGATGTCCACGGGGAGTACTTTGCAGATGAGAGCACAAAGTGGGCAGGGACAGGTCCTTAATCCGAGGTCTGCACAAGAGTTAAAGGTTCAGAAGTGGGAAATGGAACAATTGCAATTGAATTTATGGCTCTACTTAAATAACGAAGAAAGATATATTTATACAGATGATCTGGAGGTGGGAACCGAGTGCAGGGTGTCGAAATTTGCTGATGACACCAAGATTGGGGGAAAGGCAAATTGTGCGGAGGGTGTGGAGAGTCTGCAGAAGTATCTAGATAGGCTGGGCGAATGGGCCAGGAAATGGCAAATGGAATTTAATGTTGGCAAGTGTGAGGTGGTCCACTTTGGTAGGAGGAATAGTAGGAAGGACTATTACTTACGTGGCGAAAAACTGCAGCAGGCGACGGTGCAGAGGGACCTCGGGGTCCTTGTGCATGAGTCGCAAAAACCCAGCTTGCAGGTGCAGCAGGTGGTCAGGAAGGCGGATGGGATGCTGGCCTTCATAGCGAGGGGGATTGAATGTAAAAGTAGGGAGGTCTTGCTGCAGCTGTATAGGGCATTGGTGAGGCCGCAGCTGGAGTACTGTGTGCAGTTTTGGGCGCCGCACCTGCGCAAGGATATTTTGGCCTTGGAGGGAGTGCAGAGGAGGTTTACTAGGCTGATACCGGAGTTGAGGGGGTTGAGCTATGAGGAGAGGCTGAATAAACTAGGCTTGTACTCGTTAGAGTTTAGAAGAATGAGGGGAGGTCTCATTGAGACGTATAAGATGATGAATGGGATGGATAGGATAGAGGTGGAGAGACTCTTCCCGCTCAAAAAAGACAGTAGGACTAGGGGGCACAGCCTCAAGATAAAGGGGAGGCGGTTTAGAACGGAGTTGAGGAGGAACTTCTTCACTCAAAGGGTGGTGAATCTCTGGAATTCTCTGCCCGTTGAAGTGGTGGAGGCTGCTTCGCTAAATATTTTTAAGAATCGGGTTGATGGGTTTTTGATAAGAGAGGGGATTAAGGGTTATTGTGAGAGGGCGGGAAAGTGGAACTGAGCCACGACAGATCAGCCGTGATCTTATTGGATGGCGGGGCAGGCTCGAAGGGCTAGATGGCCTACTCCTGCTCCTATTTCTTATGTTCTTATGTTCTTATGATATTGAATCATAAAACGGTTCGGTCTCGTTGAAAGAGCCCATGTGTTCATCATGTCTGTACATTCTTACCGAATGAGCGATTAACCCAGTGCCATTCTCTACATTGCATACGTTACTCTGCATTTCCTTACCTTTCAGATAACATTCTAATTCCATTTTTATCGTTTCAGTTGAACTTGCCTCCACCATAATCCCTGACACTGCATGAAAACTCCGAAATACGCACGACATTTAGAACGTAATTGATCATTATATCAATATCGCTTAATTTGCGATATAAATCTAATCCACGCCCTCGGGTCATCGATTCTGTCAAAAGGGGGAACTGTTTCTCAACTATACTCAACATTTTGAGTTCTTCAGTCAAGTTTCCACACTTTTTTTATTTTTGTGAGATAAAAAATCCTTATTTCTTCAATCTAGATTCACAATTGAAGTCCCTCTACGCTGCAGCATCTCTTGTAATGTTGGCTGCATTATTTCTAATGTCTGCACATACTTTCTAAAGTGTGTCAGCTGGATCTCGCCGATATATTCTACTTGTGGTTGAAATAATGACTTATATAAATTCCACACAAACTCCTAGTTCTTGTACCCCGACCCTGATGAATAGCATCCCGAATATTGTATTTTTCATGCATATTTGCCTCAGCAAACTCCACCACCTTCTTTAATTTATACAGAGATACACCAAGATCCAATTTCTCCTCAATTGTTTTACTCGATATCTTGTCTTGTCTCTCCATGTCCTTCCACCCAAAAAGAAATTATTCCCATTACTCTGCATTGAAATTAATTTACCAGCTGTCTACTCTTTGCAAGAACACGTTAGCGTTCCGTCCAATTTCGACACGACCCCTTTATTAGCTCACAATGCTTGCAAGCTTTGTATAATCTGCCAACTTCGAAATTTTGTCGGGAAAATTCGCAATGTATTAACATCAGGAAAAACAAGTTTTCTAATAGTGATTTCTGGGGAATCCCCAAACGAAACTTTATTGAATTCAAATGAAATATCTTTGGTTGGGCGGGGTGGGGAGTGGGTGGCGGCGTTTGGGGTGGTACAGTGGCACAGTGTTTCGCGTTGCTGCCTCACAACGTTAGTGGCCAGCGGTCAATTATTGCCTTCTGTGTCTATGTGGAGTTTGCACAATCTTCCTATGCGTGAATAGATTCACTCCGGGGGCTCCGGTTTCCTGCCACAGTCCAAAGATGCACACGTTAGATTTATGAGTTTCTTCTCGCTGCCCCAGTATATGTAAAGGTTTTGGCGGGGTAATTACGCGCAGTTTCGGGCGTAGGGCCTGAATAATGTGCCCTAACAAAGAGTTGGAAACAAACCCGACAGGACGAAAGACCTAATTGTGCATTGTAGAATTATATATCGCTATGAAATTCTGCAAGCGCCTATTTCTTATTTCCTAATCCTTGTTTGCCACAAGTATGTTGCACGGTATTGTACTAATCACTTTTACAATTCTGTTCACACAGTATCAACAGAATTGTCCACACACATGTCGTATGTAAACCCCTCAAAACATCTCCAACGTATTAGTTGAACTCGATTGTCTTCCCTGAGAAATACTGGTCATTATAAGCCAGTTAGTCTTACTTCGGTGGTCGGTAAGTTAATAGAAAGGGTCCTGAGGGAAACGATTTATGGCCATTTGGAAAGATGCAGCTTAATCCAGAATAGTCAGCACGTTTCGGGAGGAGTAAGCCCTGCCTCGCAAATTTGATTGATTTATTTGAGGAGGTAATTAAATGTGCATTTGAAGATAGAGCAGTTGATGTCGTATACATGGAGTTTAGTAAGGCGTTTGATAATGTTCCCCAATGGTAGGCTCATGAAGAAAGTAAGGAGGTGTGGGATAGAATGAAATTTGGCTGATTGGATAAGTAACTGTTTGTCTCATAGAAGACAAAGGATGTGGCGGAGGGAACATTTTCAGACTAGAGGCCAGTTACCAGCGGTGTACCACAGGGATCAGTGCTGGGTCCCCTGCTTTTTGTGATTTTTATCAATGACTTGGAAGAGGGGGCTTATTGTGGGTTAGTACATTTGCTGATAGCCCCAAAAGTGATGGAGTAGTGGATGAGGTGGAGGGCTCTTGTAGGCTGCAAAGAGGCATTGATAAGATGCAGAGCTTGGCCAAAAAGTGGCAGGTGGAATTTAACCCTGATAAGTGTGAGGTGATTCATTTTGTTTGGACAAACTTGAATGCGGATTACAGGGTCAACGGCAGGGTTCTGAGGAATGTGGATGCACAGAGAGTTCTTGGGGTTCATATCCACAGATCTCTGAAGGTTGCCACTCAAGTGGATAGAACGTGAAGAAGGCTTATAGTGTGTCAGCGTTTATTAACAGGGGGTTTGAGTTTAAGAGTCGTGGGGTTATGCTGCAACTATACAGGGCCTTGGTGAGACCACATTTGGAATATTGTGCGCAGTTCTGGTCACCTCACTATAAGAAGGATATGGAAGCATTGGAGAGAGGAGGTTTAGCGGGATACTGCCAGGTTTGGTGGATATGTCTTATGAGGAAATGTTGAGGGAGCTGGGACTTTACGCTTTAGAGCGGCGGAGGATGAGAGGCGACTTAATGGATGTTTTCACGTTGATGAGGGGGACAGATAGAGTGGAGGTGCAGAGACCATTTCCTTGTCTGGATCTACCTGTTACTAGGGGGCATAACTGTAATGTTCATGGTGGGGAGAGATAGGAAGAACAAGGCATAAAAGGGATAAAAGACATTTCTTATCTTTGAGGGAGATGCCAATGAAGTGAATACTTTCAACGGAAGAATGGTGACCATTAATCGTATCAGCCAACAAAGGGACAACAGAGGATGTTGTATGGTCTGAAATGTAGACTGAATGATCCAGGAAGCTAGAACATGGGTCTGATGATGAGTTTAAAGAAGGAATCTGAATGCATAAGTGTCTATGCTGTGCTGGGCGGGAAGAACATCCCTCCTGGAACATGTACAGCATGATCCGCAGGGCCAAGATTCCATGTAATCACGGGAGGTTAATGGAACTAATTATACAATTTTACATTTGAGTCTCTTCATTTACTTGAATGCCAGCGGCAAAATTAGAGACAAATAGCATTCAACAAAATTCCAACACATTAACTGAAAATTTAAATTTAATCCGGGCAAGCATGAGATAATACGTTTTGGAAAATCCAATGCATGTTAGGATTCTACAGTAAATGGTAGAACCCTAACCAGTATGGACAGCCGGAGAGACCTGGGCGTATAAGTCCACCGATCTCTAAACTAACAATGCAGTTGGATAAGGTACTCAAGAAGGCAAATGGCATGTTTGCCGTCATCGATCGGGGCATTCAGTAAAAGAATACACATGTCATGCTGCAGTTGTACAAAACAATAGTTAGGCCTCATTTAGAACACTGCCTACAATTCTGGTCGCCACACTACCAGAAGGATGTGGATGCTTTGGGCAGGGCACAAAATAGGTTTGCGAAGATGATGCCTGGCCTGGAGGGTGTGAGGAGTGGTTGGATAAACACAGTTTGTTCTCAATGGAAAGATGGAGGTTGCGAGGTGACCTGATGGAGGTTTACAAGGTTATGAGTGGCATGGACAGAGTGGAGAGTTCGAAGCTCTTTTCTGGGGCAGAAAAGTCAAGAATTCGGAGATATAGGTTTCAGGTGCGTGAAGAAATTTTCAGAGGAGATGCGTGAGGCAATCTTTTTACAGGGAGTGTACAGAATGTCTGGGATGCGCTGCGCAGGGAGCAGCATTTAAGGGTCGACGAGGCTAATACATAAATAGGATATGAACGGAATTTGTCAGTGTATATGGTTTTATTTTATTCAAGAATCCTGATCAGCACAGCCTTGGAGGGCTGACGGTCCGTTCCTGTGCTGTGCCATTCTTTGTTCCTTGTTCGTTGCTCTACATCCATTCAAATAAAACCTTCACTTCAGGTAATTGAATATAATTTGAAACACCTCTCTCTTTCTCTTTTATAATGTACGATAGGGAAAAGAGGGAAAAGAGCGTGAGCTGAATGTGAACTGGTGGAACCGGAATTGGAACGGGAACAAACAAAATGTGTTTCAAAGAAAGTATATCTCAAAGCCTCATAACCTTCGTCAGGATAATTATCAAGGGGCTGTCGTCAGACGTCAAAGAAATCAATGGTTAAATACAAAGGTTGTCATCATCTACTCATCAATTGAGAATGGGTAACGATCCTTGTCATGTCAATGCCGCTCCAATGACTTGAAATAACAAATCAAAACACATTCCTTTGTGATCCATTATACTATTAGAGTGGTGGGGATTCATTCCCGCCATCTCTTATTATAGGCAGCAAAGTTGAGGTCCCTCATTCTGCCGAGCAGCAGAGCATCTCAGAGGCTGTGTGGGCTCCTAAACGCATGAATGTTCATTGTGCTAACACGCTAGAAATAAAACGACTCTGCAAGCACATTCTCTCTTCGATACAGAACCATTAACAGTGACATATTCAGCACCTATTAAGCAGCAGGACATACTGACTTGCCTGGTGTACCAATGGCTACGAGCACGGGGTAGTAAATATCCTCGATCTGTAGAATTATTGGCCGTTCCATTGTTTCGAACACTTTTCGCTGTCTCTCCGGTTTTACAGCTCCCATTGGAAAGTTTCTGAGATCTTTCCCAGTCCCCTTTTATAGAACAGTCCATGCGCAGCTGAGAAAAAAAAATACAGCTTGCACAATACCTGTCATGTGTGACAGTCAAACAAACAAAGCACGGGTTCCACTTTGGTGCATTGAAAACGTCAATGACAAACTTGAGCAGGTCAATCAGGAAACCTCCTGCCGATAGAATTGATAAACGGAAAGAGGTCCCAGAGGAAATGGGCCTCATTCATAAAGGTCATGAAATTGGTTCAAGATCGTCTATAAAATAGTGCACCGACAAACCAAGCAGGGTTTTTTTTTAAAGACTGAAGTTTCAGTGATCGTCTAAAAATAGATTGGTTTCTTAGGAAGAGTGCAATTAATGTGACAGCAATTTGCTTTGTGTTGAAATGTGATTCAGTTCCCTCTGAGCCTGGCACGATAAGTCCCATCTTAGCAAATGGCGTAGCACTGGATTATGAGCTCTCAAATGTAGAATTTGACTGAGCACTTGAAAATATATGATTGTAGTCACGAACTTGCTGCCATAAAATAGTTGGCACACAATTTTAAATATGTATGCCTTCATTCCAGGGACAAGACCTCCGACGAGAAAAGTAATATTGAACCTGACTGACAAAAATAGTCAATGATAGGACAAAATCGTCAAATGGAGTTGCAAAGCTGAGGAAGGAAAGGTTTTAGCTTTCAAGAAAATGTCATCAACAATTCTTCAGGACAGATTCAAGAAAATATACTCCAAAACCTAATGCACAAATTGTCTGTAAATGTTTCCTGAGGATAGGTAAGGGGAAGAAATTTTTGAGAGCAGCCATTCGACAAAGGAGAACGGGAATTTAAGAGAACGTTCAAGAACAATTCAAAGGTAATGTGAAAGCAAATATCGACTAAAAATAAGGAATTCGGGTGTGAGCATTAACAGGGAACCAGTACTGGAGGCATCCTTGGGATTGGTGGGAACAAAGTGTCCGAATGGGCCAATCAGAGTTTAATAATGAGGTATCAGCAAGATAGAGGTTGAATTGTATTTACTCTTTTAGAATTAATTGGAAAGTCGGAGAGTTCGCAATGATTGCAATCATGGTCTTAATCCCGTTGTTTAAAAATGTCTCAGGGAGATAATGGGAAACTGCAGGCCAGACAGCTTGACATCACTGCGAGGCAAAATTGGATTTAGATGCATGGAAAGTCAGAGGATTTGTGCAGAGAAAACAGAGGATGAAAAAATCTGTGAGCGAATATTGAGGATGCATTTAAGAAGATAGGTAAGGTGGGAACAAGTCAGTGTGCTGCATTTGGATTGTCAGGAAGCATTCACTAAAGTAGCCCCAAAGGGTTTTAACTCACTATTAAAATATATGGGATATGGTTTAAAACATTGAGACGAATTGGGAATTAAAAATGGGGGAAAAAAGTCATTGAATAGAAAAGAAGACACAGTTTCAAGTTGGCATGCAACAATTGTTGGAGGACCAAATGAAAAAATGTTGGGCCTTCAGCTATTAACAATCTAAATGCAGAACATAGACTATTATCTGAGTACAAGTTTTCCAAGTTGATTAGAAGATTGGCATGTACTGAATAAAACGCCCGTTCGTCCACAGTTAGCATATTGTTTGTAATACTAGCTAGCGCACTACAAGAACGGCGTGATTGCACAAGCAATGGTGCAGAGGATATTCACCAGTTTCTTGCCTGGGCTAGCGTATTTTAGCTATAAAGAGCGGCTAGTAAGCTGGGGCTGTAATACAGAGTGCTGAGACTTGACATGACAGATGTGTAAAAATAATGGGGGACATCTATTGGGTAATGTTTCTCCTGAGAAGTGGGGTGAGTAACCAGGCGGTCAAAGATTTAAACCGAGGGGCAGGAGATTTAGAGTAGATTTGATGGGAAAAGATAATCTCGTTGAAGACAGTGGGATCAACTAAGGTTGCAATACCCTAAACAAAGTTTAAATCGCACATTTACTTGTTGAGTCATTGAGGGTCACAGGCCCAGTGTCAGAGGTAAAGGGTGGTTGAAGCACATAAAATTATGTCGACGAGATACCAAACAATCAGGATGGAGCATTTCAGCAGCTACTTTGCAAATGCTCAGCGGTTTCCCAGAGGAAACTAGGAAGAATCAAAGGGCGAAAGTCATAATTATTTGATCGCCCAGGCTATTTCTACTTTTTTTTTCTCGTACGTGCACAATGCTGTGTGCCCTCAGTAATAAACGAGAAATGGAGATGTGAAGATTGGGCCGCTAGGTGTCGTAAGAGCTCTACAGTTTTCTGAACTTGCTGTGTGTGCTTACTCCATATTCAAAAAATTTTCACTGTAACAATATGTGGGCATTAAAAATTAACTGTAAACTAACAATCTGAGATAGGTAGATAGACCTTTTTCATAAATGAGGATATCTATGTCCATTTAGTAGCTAATATTTAGTGCACGTCGTTAGAAATCAGCCCCGCCATCCAACAGATGGCTTTCGATGAATATTCCAGGCGGTTAGTTAGCAACAAAATCCATCATATTATATAAAACATTATATCAGTGTACAATCTTGGAGCATCTTTGGTCTGTGCTATTTCGCCCAAATGTTGGAAAGTGTATTGGACAGCATTTCTCAACTTGTGGTGTACTGGGATGACTTGCTAATCACGGGAGAGTCCCGGCAGGAGGAAAGGGCAAACTGAGAAGAGGGTTTGAAACTTTAATGAAATGGGCGTCCGTTTGAAAGGTGAGAATTTCACTTTGCATGCACATCAATTTATACATCGGCTTCACCTTACAGTTGTCAGCACTGTTTGTACAATGTGATCCCACCAAACTATTGATCGTGATCAATCCCTCACCACCCTCTGGGTAAAGAACCTACCCCTGACATCCGTCCGATAACTACCCCCCCTTAAGAAGGACCCTAAGGTCCTTCTGCACTGTCGCCTGCTGAAGTTTTTCGCCACGTAAGTAATAGTCCTTCCTACCATTATTCCGACCAAAGTGGACCACCTCGCACTTGCCAACATTAAATTCCATTTGCCATTTCCTGGCCCACTCGCCCAGCCTATCTAGATCCTTCTGTAGACTCTCCACACCCTCCGTACAATTTGCCGTTCCGCCAATCATGGTGTCATCAGCAAATTTCGACACTCGGTTCCCTCCTCCAGATCATCTATATAAACGGTAAATAGCTGAGGCCCCAGCACCGACCCCTGGGGCACTCCACTAGTCACCATCCGCCAATCCGAATAGCACCCATTGACCCCCACTCTCTGCCTCCTATTTGACAACCAATCCTCTATCCACGCTAACACCCTACCCCCAACTCCATGTCACCTGATCTTCTGCAATAACCTCTTGTGAGGTACCTTGTCAAACGCCTTCTGAAAATCAAGAAAGACCACATCCACCGGCTCTCCTCTATCCACCGCCCTAGACACATCCTCATAGAACTCCAGTAAATTTGTCAGACACGACTTCCCTTTAATGAAACCGTGCTTCGTCTGCTCTATCAAGCAATTCCTCTCAAGATGCCTCGCTATTTCCTCCTTGATGACAGATTCTAACATTTTACCGACACCAGACGTTAAACTAACCGGCCAATAAGTCCCTGCCTTTTGCCTGGCACCCTTCTTGAACAACGGCGTAACATTAGCCGCTTTCCAATCTTCTGGCACTTCCCTGGAATCCAGCGACGTCTGGAAAATAACCACCAAGGCATCCACTATCACCTCTGCCATTTCTTTCAGAACCCTCGGATGCATTCCATCCGGTCCTGGGGACTTGTCCACAATCAGCCCCTCCAGTCTGTCGAGCACCACCTCTGTAGTAACAGTAATGTCATTAAGACCCTCCAGTCCTACCACCTTTCCATCTCTAACACCCGGCAAATTATTCACGTCCTCCTCCGTGAAGACAGAAACAAAAAAGTTATTCAGGACCTCAGCCATATCCCCATCCCCTACCACTAAGTCCCACTTCTCATCCTCTAAGGGACCAGTTTTTATATATTTATAAAAACTCTTGCTATCCTTTTTTATATTAAGCGCTAGCCCAGCTTCATAGTTTCTCCTACCCTTCTTTATCAACTTCTTTGCCAATCTTTGTTGACATTTAAACCTCTCCCAATCCTCTTCTCGCCCACTCTTCGCTACTCTAAACGCCTCCGCTTTTAATTTAACACTTTCCTTCACCTCCCTCGTTATCCACGGCTTATTACCTCTCTTCCTACGGTCCTTTTTGACCATCGGAATAAATTTCCGCTGAGCACCAAGAAAGATATCCTTAAAGATTCTCCACTGCTCCTCAGCAGACCAACCTTCCAACGCCCTCCGCCAGTCCACATTCGCCAATTCTTCTCTCATCCTACCGTACTCCCCTCTATTCAAACAAAGGACGCGCGTCCGGGAACCCACTTTCTCCTCCTCCATCTGCACCAGAAACTCCACCATACAATGATCACTCTCCCCAAGAGGATCCTTCACCGCAAGGTCCCTAATTCTACCCGCCTCATTACATAGCACCAGATCCAAAATAGCTCGCTCCCTCGTCGGCTCCAACACACACTGTTCCAGGAAACTATCCCGGCAGCATTCCAAGAACTCCTCCTCGAGCCCACCGCGTCCAACTTGGGTCGACCAATGTATATGTAGATTGAAATCCCCCATAACTACGGCCGTCCCATTCCTGCACGCCGCACTTATTTGCGCGTTAACAGCCCGCCCCACCTCCAGATCATTATTCGGGGGCCTATAGACGACACCCACCAGCGTCTTCCTCCCTTTGCTGTTCCTAATCTCCACCCACAACAATTCCACTTTCTGCTCTTTGGTTCCTATATCATCCCTTGCTACTACCCTGATGATATCCTTAATCAGCAGAGCTACGCCGCCGCCCCCCACCCCCCGCCCCCCGCCTTTTCCCTCCCGCCTATCCTTCCTAAACACTTGATACCCCTGGACATTCAGCTCCCAGTCCCTGTCACCTTGCAGCCACGTCTCTGTAATGGCCATCAGATCATATCCATTTGTGCTGATCTGCGCCACCAGCTCATCCACTTTATTCCGAATGCTTCGTGCATTCAGATAAAGGTGCCTTCATCCCAGCCTTCACCTGGACCCTATTTGCCATAACGCCACCAACCATACTCACGCCCCCTACTCCCTCTATTATTGGGACATCCTCGGCCTCTTCCCTTACCTGTACCCTCTCCTCAACTCTAGACCCCGTAATGTCACCTACCCTCGCACCCTACCTCCCCCCCCCCCCCCCCCAATTAGTTTAAAGCCCTGTCTACAGTCCTCTTTACTCTATTCGCCAGCACTCTGGTCCCAGCATGGTTCAGACCAACCCCATCCCGCCCGAACAGGTCCCACCTACCCCAATACTGATGCCAATGCCCCATAAATTCAAACCCATTCCTCCCACACCAATCCCTGAGACACCCATTCACTTCCTTAATTCTATCAACCCTACGCCCGTCTGCACTCGGTTCAGGCAGTAGCCCAGAGATAACCACCTTGTCGGTTTTACTCTTTAATTCCATTCCCAGCTTTTCATACTCCCTCCCCAGATTCTCAGTTCGCATTTTGCCGATGTCGTTGGCACCCACATGTACCACAACGACCGGATTCTCACCCTCCCACTCCAGGTTCCTCAGCAGCCCAGATGCGACATCCTGGACCCGAGCACCAGGCAGACAACACACCCTTCTGTGCACTTTGTCATTGTGACAAAGGACAGTGTCAATACCCGTTACCCAACTATCCCCAATCACTACTACGTTCCTTTTCACCTTCTCCTTGCCTATGTCCTGCTGTATCACTGTACCGTGTGCAGTTTGCTCACCAAACTCACCTCCCTCGTCCTCGTCCAGACTGGAA
This sequence comes from Carcharhinus amblyrhynchos, assembly GCF_965287045.1. Classification (NCBI taxonomy): domain Eukaryota; kingdom Metazoa; phylum Chordata; class Chondrichthyes; order Carcharhiniformes; family Carcharhinidae; genus Carcharhinus; species Carcharhinus amblyrhynchos. The sequence continues at coordinate 81,011,989 of NC_137336.1, forward strand.
GCAAGAACCTCAAACCTGTTATGCAGATTGAGAGGCTGAGGCCTCCGCTCCCCACCCCACTTCCTCCTCTCCCCAACCACCTTCCTCCTCTCAGCAGCCCCCTCTTGTTCCTGACCCTTAGAGTTAGCCAGTCTGGGGGGGTGGATGTCACTAGCACCCCATTGACAATGTCACCCTCCCTCCCCTTGGTGAGCCCCAGTGAATGTAGCTCAGAGGCCAGCTCATCCACCTTGAGCTGGAGCACTTCCAGCAACCTGCACTTACTGCAGACATGGTCACTGGGAAAGACCCTGGGGTCCACCAGTTCCCACATCATACAGAAACAACACATCACATGCCCCTCCATTATTCATTGTAGTAGTATTGAAAATTTCCACACGCACTTACCTGGCCCTTTTTCTCTCCAGCCCTTTTGATATTAAGCCCTAGTAGCTCACTCTGCTTCCCTCTCACTCCGCTGCCCACTGTCTACACCAGGCCTCTTTTTAAACCTGGTGCTGATTTAAAGCTTGCTGGTCCACAACTCCCTTCTAACCATTCCCTCAGAATTCTTAAAGAGGTAAATACAAAAAGCCCACGGAAATGTTTTTAAATGATTTAAACAGTTCAACAAGGAACAAAGTGCTTTAAACTTATTTAAACAGGTTTTGAACAGGTAAATTCTTATCTCTCTCTCTGCTCCTTCACTCCTCTGCTCCAGCAAACAATGGAAGGCCTCACCGTGTGACCACCTGATAATTAAAGCTTGCTGGTCCACAACTCCCTTCTAACCATTCCCTCAGAATTCTTAAAGAGGTAAATACAAAAAGCCCACGGGGGGCGGTTTAGAATGGAGTTGAGGAGGAACTCCTTCACTCAAAGGGTGGTGAATCTCTGGAATTCTCTGCCCGTTGAAGTGGTGGAGGCTACCTCGCTAAATACTTTTAAGACGCGGGTTGATGAGTTTTTGATAAGAGAGGGGATTAAGGGTTATGGGGAGAGGGCGGGAAGGTGGAACTGAGCCACGACAGATCAGCCATGATCTTATTGAATGGCAGGGCAGGCTCGAAGGGCAAGATGGCCTACTCCGGCTCCTATTTCTTATGTTCTTATGTTCTTATGTAAATGATTTAAACAGTTTTACAAGGAACAAAGTGCTTTAAACATATTTAAACAGGTTTTTAACAGGTAAATTCTTATCTCTCTCTCTGCTCCTTCACTCCTCTGCTCCAGCAAACATTAACCTTCCCTGTGTGAGTGCAATTTCAACAACTTTCAAGGAGTTCTACACAATCCAAGGCAAAGATGCTGGTTGTTAAAAACTCACCCACTATCTTATACCTTCTCTCCCTTGACCATCAGTACATATTACCATCAGTGTGTTTAGTGTACCATGGGCGCATTACATCAAGCCTCCTTCACAAACATCTTCAAAACCCCCGAACGCTATCAAATAAAAGAAGAAGAACATCAGGTTAATCGGAAAAACTGCAAGTTCACCTCCAAGCCACACAATATCCTAACATGATGGTCTGCCACCGTTCCATCGCGGTCTCCTGGTAGAATGCCTATAACTCCCTCTCTAGTAGATCCAAGAGTCTTTGTGAAACACACAGACAGCATAGATTCAAAAAGGCAGAATACCACCAACTTCTCAAGGATGGATAATTTAAACGTTCACGTAAACAGCGCTGCCCACGGCCCCTGAACGAACATTCAATACTTCGGCATTTCGGGCTTCAGTCATTACAACGCATTACAGATGAGATGGGCTAAATGACACATTGATAATATGTGATCGATGAACTACAGTGATGATTATGGATAGAGGTGTTCAAGGGGAATTTAACACAAATTCTGCCTTTATAAGAAAATGTTGTAAACATCATGCTTGGAGGGCTTAAAGGAATGTTGCAGCAAGCTGTAAACATTGACTGGCGGAATTTCTTTGGAACAGCGGACTAGATGCATCGAAGGCATTTCTGTGTATATCAGTGCGGCGCCGAAAGGCACACTGTGGAGTGGGATCAAATGCATTCAAGGTAACGTTACTTCGTGATCCATTTAAACTTCAAGGAACACGCAGGTAGTTGTAATAGATGAGTCAAAACTATCACGATGGATATAATATTTTTAGAAGGACAGATGGAACACAGTGGGCAGATGGGCTCGCTTAACGGAATGAAATGGTTTGAAATTGTAAATGAATGTACATGACTAGCTGGGCGGTATTGGCTAGTTATATCTGCTGAATGGAATGAAATTCGTTGCCGGGGAGATGTGCTGAACAGAATTTTGTGGATAGGTGATACGACAGGCTATGGATACAATATATGTTTTCTATGGAAAGCTGATGGTGATGTTGTCGTTAAGTGACATGACAGGTTGAAGAGAGTAACTTGGCAAGATTGTATGGACTGCAGTATTCGCTATTACTAATATTGTACTATTAATTTACTATTGACTGAAGGGAATATTGTGGCTGGGTGGTACGAATAGGTGAAGAAGTACCTTGAATAGGTGAATATACTACAGGCTGTCTTTAAGACTGGTAAGGTGATATGCCACGTTGAGGGGAATATTTGAATAAGTGACACAGCAGATTGAAGGGAAAACAACGGATCTAAATGGAAGAGTAGTGTTCATCGGCCTGAGAGAACGTGGGAGCTCTGTCACCAGTTGCGCTACAATCAGTCTCTTAAATCTTATCCCAGGGCAAACTGTGGCCAAACTCATTTTGCGAAGCCTGGATATTGACTTGCTCAGACTCTAATTTTGAAACCTTTCACCAACTTTAATGAGTTATGTCAATTTTCAGAAAGCCGGAACTAGTTTCCCTACTGTTCGTGTCAAAGTTTTTCTGTTAAGTTGTTTAGCGTGGTGTGCATGGACCTCCTACCGAAAACCGGCATGACGAGTGATCGCTGCTATTCTCAGTTAAAATCGAAAAGGTGAAATATTCGTGTTCTTCCTAAACCCCATCAGGTGACTGTTCTGTGGGGAAGGAGTCCGAGCCCTCAAGAATTCCTCTGTGAGGGGGCAACATTTATTGTTTCTTCTTGAGTTATTGCATCTACTGAAGCCCTAATGCTCCGAATATCGTGTGAAGTTATCCCAAGAGAGTTGCCCTGAAATGGTAAAGGAACTACGATAGATCCTCATGTCAGAATGATGTTAAATGTAAGATTCCAATTTATTTCAAAAGCCCAAACTACGAATGAACTACTAAATGTTCAAATATCAATGTAGAGTGTTGTTTCATTGAGTAGGTTCTTAATCCTGTTTCTATTCACTCAATGGTACACCTCTCGCAATGGCTGTGTTGCTACCAACACATTTATTTTCTTTCTTTAAACAATTGTGAAACAACATCATGATCGTTAACTTCGTTTTTTCTCCCTAGGCTGTTTGTTAAATCACTGTAACAAATCCTTTAAAATGATGTAACCAGTGAGATACTCTCAACGGGGCGATCTCTCTCATTTTACTGTTGGCTCATTCAAACACGCAATGATATATAATCAGTTGCAGCCACCATTATCCTTACCTCACAGATAATGGAATACTCAGTGATATATCAGATAGAATGCATCTACTACCCTCTTCTCGCAGCCATTGGCATTATTGGTAAGGCTTTGCATCCAGTCTGAATGTTGATAACTAATGTTGATTTCTTATTTACGCTTGCTCCCTGCCTTGTACTTCAACATATTTCTGTTTTTTCCCTCTGAGTGATAAAGATGTAATTCCGTGCTACCGTTTAAACCAGGAGTAATGTTACTGTTGGCTGTAGGGGGATTATTTACAAGGCTTTTATTTTCTTCAGTGCTTAACAGAGTCAATTTTGTGAGAACCTTTCGTTACATTGTTTCTTATCCATTTTTACCAAAAGAGCAAATGCGAGAATAAGTATCTAAATATCGGCGGATGATTTAATTTCCCTGTCATATGGGCAGATATTTACGACCGTTGTTGCGAATGCGAATAAATGGCAAGTATTGTTTGCAAGGGACGACTGACACGAAACTACGCATGTTGCGCTATGTTTTGATGGTTCTCTCCTCGCCATTTAACACCACAGTAAACACGTATTTTTTTTTCAATAGAGGAAAGGCTTGTCTATAGTAAATTGCGTAAATAAGGGTGCTCAAGTATATATAGAAACATAGAAGCATAGAATCATATAATCCCTACAGTACAGAAGGAGGACATTCGGCCCACTGACGCTGCACCGACGGCAATCCCACCCTGGCCCTATTCTCGTAACCCCACATATTTACTCTGCTAATCCTGTGAAACTAGAATCAGTGTGGAATGGCTAATCAAATTGATTCGCATTCTTTGGTCTGCGGGAGGAAACTGGAGCACCCAGAGGAAACCCACGCAGACAAGGATAGAATGTGCAAACTCCACACAGGCAGTGACCCGGGGTTGGATTTAATACCGGATCCCTGGCGCTGTGAGGCAGCAGTGTGAACCATAGTGCCACCGGGCTCCCCATACAGCGTATATTTTATGCGTTAACGGAAGAAAGATTCAGTGAGCATTATACAACAGGTTATAGTATATAAACACTCAAGATAATAACTAATACCCACACGTCAACTAAAGGTAAGCCTGTAGTCAACTGCAATGCACTTTGAAAACGTTCTCCACATTTCAACACTGAAAAACCGATAATTGACAGCACAAGTCTTATTTTCAACACCATTGATAGTCTCGCTGAATTATTACTTGAATTTCGCTCATTTGTCAACTTTTTCATGATGCAAGCTACACTATTAAATGAGTCAACTGTACCTCAGCTAGACACACTACCTGTGTCAAAACTTTATATACTTAAATCTGACTACAGATTTCGGTCACAGAAGGAAGGACCCGCGGAATATTGCAGTGTGGAGGCAGGTTAGACAACATTTCGATTTCGACAAATTCAGCCCCTTCTCCTTTGCCAATTTGCTTTCGTATCTTATTCCAATATTTCATAGAAATAAACAGCTTTAGCCTGGATGCGGGGGCCGAAACCTACACCCAATTAATATTAGAAGCGTATATATTATATTGACATTTTAATATTGATGTGGAAATCAGCTGATGCATTTCGTAACATACAACAGTGACAATGCTCCATTGGTGGTGAAAAATGTCGTCATGTCTTGTGGTCGTGAAAATGTTTATTTCACTAAAAATGTTCAGGTTTCTATTTTACCAAAATTCACCAGCTTTAATTAAGTCTTGGTATTAATAGGTGGGATTTAGAAAATAAACTGGGTTCACAAAGAACAATTATCGTTTTTGTTATATCTTAACTGAATAAAGCATTTTGAAAAAAGTATCCTTTTTCCTTTTCGATGTCGAGACATGCGCACCACAGCCAAGCTGATAATTAATGCGTTTTACCGTCGTTATTTAATTATCAGAGTAAATAAGATGAACCGACTGCTTTGTTGCTGTTTGTTGTCTGGGTACTTAACAGAATCGATTACTAGACAAGTTCCGATGCTAATTAAGAGTCGGCACACTGGCACAGTGTTGAACAGGGCTGTGTTGCAGCTTCAGAGATCTGGGTCCGATTCCCGGCTTGGGTCACTGTCTGTCTGAAATTTGCACATTGTGTCTGCGTGGGTTTCCACACATAGTCCAGAGATGTGCGGGTTAGGTTAATTGGTAATACTAAATTGCCCTTTGGTGTGCCTTAGGGTGCTGGTTCGAGGGATTAGCGGGGTAAAGTTGTGGAGTTGTGGGAATACGGCTCGGCGGGCCGGGGGTGGAGGTGGGGTTCGGTGGCGGAGGGGGATGTGAGGGGGAGACTGTTGGTGGTGCAGATTCGAAGGGCCGAATGGCTTCTTCTGCATTGTAGGGATTCTACAAGTCACCCAACTAGCTTACCTTCTATTTTATAAAAGAAGGCTCGTGAATCTATCATGCAAAATTGGACACCTGAGTGCGTTGCCTTTTTACATGATAGCAACTGTTGATTCCATGAAATCATAAAGAAGAGAATGAAATACATCGTCGGATAGACATTAAAACATAGTTCCATGCTCCTGGTTTTTCTTGTCACCTGAACGTTTTCCTTTTCTAAGTGGAGATTCAATTCACTTTCAGAAAGTTACGGCAGAACCTGTTTCGTTCCCCAAATCATGCAAATGTTTGTTGCCATAACAAAGTGCGATATAAATTGAAACAGTCACTTTTAATTTTTGTCGTTGTTCAGTGTCTGTCTGTTCTAATCAACAACGTCATTTGTTTACTTACCCTCGAACCAGCCAAATTAAATATCGAAGCATGTTGTGATTTTAAAGGGTTATTCCCACTTTAGCTTTTCCATCCATCATGAAGCAGCGCCAACATTTCTAGGCACGCAACAAAAATTATGTCCATAAGTCCTGATGAAGCTCCAGTGCCCCTCATCTTCACCCTTTCCTTGAATGTCAATTCTGAAGCCATTTTCGGAATATCAAACAGTCCCCCAGCTCCTCTCTAAACATTATTTCGAAAGGTTCCCTAACACATCCTTGTTTTTCTTTTCTGTCTCCATTTATGAAGCTTAAGTGCATTGTTTAGCGCATTCTTAACTAGAGCTCCCACATTCAGAAATATGGGTGGGTGCATCATATTATATTCTCAGTCTGTTTCACAAACGTACCAAAAATTACATAGTTTTTCAGAATGTATTTTCCAAGTGGAATCAGTTATTCTTGCATATTGAGATTCATGTGTCCTGCTTTTCCAAGTTTTCTCTCTCAGTTTGTGTCTTCTGTTTCTTTTGTCATATTCCTCCAGCCTAGTTAAGATAATTCGCTGCCTGTGCCATATTTACACTTTGAAAGTATTCCCTGTATATCAGAGTCCAACTCAATTGTTTCTCCTGGCACGTTCTGATAGCCTGGGTGGCATAATGTTGTGCACCCTTGCAGTTAAAAAGCTCAGAATTTACTGCTATTGCAAGCGATCATCAGTTTCCATTCTGAGAGCAGGAATGAGTTTCGCTGACAAATCAACTGTGAGCGTATCATGAGCGCTCATAGTCCAAATTCCAGATTACCTTCCGCATTATAAATAATTAACTATGCCCTGTCCTTTAATAATAATGCCGAACATGAACCAATCTAATCCCAACGTATATTATCTTGTCCCTTTTAAATTTAATCCACTGACAATTGAAGAGGAAGGTTAATAGGTTAATGCAGTGGGGTGGGGGGCGGGGGGGAGGGGGCGGGGCGGATCAGTACGTTTCAATTCTTTGCCGAAGAGCATAACTGAATGTAACAAAAGCCTATTGAAAAAGATTTTCGATTCATATTGGAGTCGAGACTCAGTGGGGGCGGGGCTGGGGTGGTGGGAGGGGGGGGGTGGCGTTGGTGAGGGGCGTGGTGGGGGGGGCGTCAAAAGGCGAAGCCCACTTTCGGCCACGATTAGATCAGACAAGATTTTATTAACTGTCAGCGCCAGCAAACGGACCGAGCGCCAATTGTTTCCCCACTTTCTTATTTTTCTCCATTCATCCGGTTCTGCTGGTTGTCCATTTACACTTGTCTATATAGTTAACTTACGCACATCATTTGCTTAAGACTGCCGGCTCTGGTGAAAGTGACCGTTTCCTCCTTCTGCGGACATACAGAACCAGAATTCTTATTTATGTCAAGCTATCATTCCTCAAGATTAGATTCGGTTCCATTTGACGCATGTCAGGGTTACTGCTGTTCTTTTCACACTTTGAGATTTAGAAGTATGACCACGACGTTGCCAAATATTCAGCAAAAACATAGTCAAACAAAATAACCCTTGCCATTACAGATCGTTGTGACTTTTTTTCGATTCACTATTAACAACGATTAATAGTGTTTTTTTCTTATGTTCAATTCATTGAAGTTTTGTACTCTTTGCTATTTTGTTTAATTAATATGACCGTGTGGCAAAAATCCATTTCAATTGCATTTTTGAAGTTTTCTGATGATATCACTGTAGTAGTCGAACCTCAATCAATGAGGTCACGCAGGATACGAAAAAAGATAGAGATTCTGCTCAAATGGTGCAATGACACAAATCTCTATGTCAGTAAAACGAAGGAGATAGCCATTGGCTTCAAGAAGCTCAGTGGGGGATCTGCATCTGCCTACATCGACAGTGATGAAGTGGAGATGGTTCAGAACTTCACGTTTCTTGGTGTCCAGATCACCAACAATCTGCTCTGGCCCCTGCAAGACGATGTTTTAGTTAAGAAAGCCCACCAACATTTCTACTTTCTCACAAGGCAAAGGAAATCGGTCCTGTCCACTTCCCAATATTTACAGATTCACCATAGAAAGCAGAGTCCCGGATGTCACATGGTGAGAACAGCTTTTATGGTTGCTGCTCTGATCGAGACCGCAAGGAACGACAGAGGGTTGCGAGCGTAGCCCAGTCGATCAGGCAAACCAGCCTCAAATCCACTGACTTCGTTTACTCATTCTACTTCCTCTGGAAAGCAGTCAGCAAAATCAAGGACCTCGGACATTGCGGGAATACTACCTTCCACATTCTTCATTCGGGAAAATAACAAACACACATCTGAAAACACGTTCCAACCGACTCAAGAACACTTTCTTTAGAGATTAAACAGCGGTATCATAAATTCAATTGATCTTCTCTTCACCGCACGTGCAACTGAAAAACAATATTCCACACCCTAACGTTTTGTTTGTCACTCCGTGCTTAATCTTGTCTATAAAATGCACAAGAAACAATTTTCACTCCATCCCAATGCATGTGACAATAAACCAAATCAAATCATCGTATTCTTCTATAGAAAGGCAATCAATTTGCTGCAGTGAATGTCATTTGCAATTTTTACATTGACTCTTATTCAAATGATAAAGTATTTACCTGTGAATTTGTCTACTAAATTGTTGATGTTTAATTCTATTTGTTACAGTTAACGCGGTGGCGATTGTGATCCTGAAACGAGGGAAATGTGGCCTCTCCAAATGTATCACTCAGTACCTAATGGCAATGACTTCAGTAGATCTACTACTCGTCATCACCGATGTTATATTGAATCGACTTAATACTATGTATTTCCCTGTCAATTTTTTATCTATTACTCCAGTGTGTGCGCTGAAAGCAGCTTTATTTCTTTCAGCAACGAATTGTTCCGTTTGGTTCACAGTGGTTTTTACCTTTGATCGGTTTGTAGCCATTTCTTGCCAGACACTGAAACTACGATATTGTACCAAGAGAACTGCGGTTGTGGTTATCATAACAGTGACCATTATCAGCTGTGTGAGATGCATTCCCTGGTGCCTTGCCTTTCGCCCTTCAATCATTATTGACAATGTACCATGGTTTTGCATTGAGAAAGATCTCTATCATACCTCAACATTTTATATAGTGTATGAGCGGATTGACATTGTACTAACACCATTGCTTCCATTTGCTCTGATTTTGGTTTTCAACACTCTGACTGCTAGGAATATTATAATTGTCACTAAGCTGCGGAGGAGCCTTAGGGAACAAAGTAAATCAGAGAATCATATTGACCCAGAAGTGGAGAGCCGAAGGAAATCCATTATATTACTTTTTGCTTTGTCTGCCAATTTTATACTATTGTGGATTCCATATATTGTGCACTTGTTAACCTGGAGAACTGTAAACTACAATTACACAGACAAAAGCTTTACCAATCCAGAATATGTCGCTCAGCAATGTGGATACATGTTACAGCTTCTGAGTTCATGCACCAACACCTGCATTTATGCACTAACCCAGAGGAAATTCAGGGAGGAGTTAAAGAACGGGGTTAAATATCCATTTATTCTAATTTCAAAAATATTTGAACAAAGTAAAACAGAACTTCAATAAGAGGTTCTAACATGACAGATTACCCTGCATTCAAAATAGAACACGACTGTCACTTGTCCATTATTGCGATAACATATATTCTTTGACCCTTGTGACAATGGTTGATTTTTTTCATTAACGTCTTGCAAAGTCTTGCAATCTTAACTGTCATTAACACTGCAGTCGCCTGAAATGACACCTCCAATTTCTCGCTCAGCGAGATATGAATAGCCAGATAATTCCTACATATAATTACATGGCGAGAGCATATATGCCAGAATCATCTCGCCTGGTCCCTGCAGTTGCGGATTCAGCCAAGGATCACGGCGGCATATTGGTTAGCTCTGTTGATTCATAGCAGCAGGGCGCCAGAATCGATTCCAGCCTTGGGTCCTTGTCTGTCTGTTTGTGTCTGCTTGGATTTCCTTCGGGTTCTCAGGTTTCATCTGATAGTGACAACGATGTGCATGGCAGGTGCATTGACCATGCTAAACTGCACCTGAGTATTCATCTGCAGGTTAGTTGAATTAGTCATGGTGAATGCATGGGGTTACGTTGATAGTGCATGGGGATGAGCTTGGGTGAGATCCTCTTTCCGAGAGACAGTACATACTTGATGGGCAGAATGACATCCAAATGTGGAATGATTCTATATTTGGAGCCCTCTTTTTTTTAGCTGCACGGAAGCCACTTCAACACAATCCATGGAACAGATATAGTGCTGGATCCCAATTTTACATCTGCATCACTTTTCGCAACGCGACCTGTCTTCGGGTTGTCGAGCTATTTGTTTGATGTTGAATGCTGCATCATATGCAATGTAGTCGGCTGCAACATTTAACTGGAAAATCCGTTCAAAATCACTGCTAACTCACTTCTCTTGCCGTGGATTCCGTATTTTCTTTGGTGGCTGTCTTATGTTGCGAATGATTGTTTATAATTTTGCATTTGGGATGCAAGCCCGTTGACATCCCGTCTTCTTATCTTCTTCGTTACATAGGCAACCATATTTCTCCTCTCTCTTCCAACGTGCTTCCTTGTTAGTCCATGTGTGGCTTGGTACCCCTTCGCCTCAATGTTTTCAACAACTTGTGTGCGTATTACACAAAATGTTGCAGGCTACTCCAGTCCGGAGTTATGCACGGGAATTTGCTATTCCTTCCAGTGCAGCTATTTAGCCTTGGCCATTGACCCGTTAATCATTGTTGCGGACGCGTTCAGGGAGGTCCAAACTACACCTTGTTCACTCTCTACCTATACAGTTTCCTTCAAAATTCTTTGTTAAATCTCACGTTTGCAAACCAGTTTTATATTTATCTTTTATATTGTTTTCTTTTTCTTTGGTTTGACATTCATTTTTGAGGTGACAAGAGTTTATGAATGTCAGGAAATTCTGTGATGTCTATTATCCACTTTGAAAATTCTCCTGTAACGTATTCAAATAAAGAAAAATAAAATACTGTGGATGCTGAAAATCTAAAATTCATATAAAAAGTTTTATAAACGTTCATTGGATCACGTAGCACCTGTGGAGAATGAGGCAGAGTTAACGTTTGGGTTCCCATAGAACACTTCTGCAGCACTGAAAAAGAGGGATACACGTGTTGCATTGCGTAGCGTACAGAGGGGTGGAGCAGCTGGAGAAGAGCAAAAGGTCACCGATTAGTGAGAGTGAAGAGAGCTTTAATTAAAAAAAGAAAGGCAAAAGTTAAGGTTGTGTTGATGGAAACAGTGAGGGCTGTGGAAATTGCAAGTCACATCACAAACGTGTGACAACAGAACGTGTACAGTGCTCAGTGAAGCAAAATCCTAAGGAGTCTGACACATGGTCAAGAAGGGAGCGTTGTGCCAAAAAAAAGTTCAAAATTGCCCATGATAGAGGGAAAATACCGCTTTATTCAGTTGTTGAAACTCAATGTTGAGTGCAGTTATTGGAAGATGGGATCCCACTCATTCAGTTTGTTCTGGGTTTCACTGAAACATTCCAATAGACCAAGGATTGACATCTGAGCATGAGTGTAGGCTGCTGAGTTGAATTTATAAGCAGCAGAAAAATTAGGATCACGGTTGCATGCTTAGAGATCGTATTCCATGAAATCTTCACCCAGCCTGTTTTTTGCCTCCATCGCATAGAGGTGAACACATTGGGAGCAGTGAATACTGTCGGCAAAATTGCTGGAGGTGAAAATGAAACGGTGCTTCAGTTGTAAAACGTTGATGGATTTTGGTCGGTGAAGAAAGAGGACATAAAGGGACAGGGGTTGCATCTTCGGTGACGGCAGGAGAAGGTTAACCTGAGAAAGTTCTGTGGGCTTAGGGTGAAGGAGAAAGAACTATGACTGAAGGAGTCGCCCCTGCAGAATAATTTCATAGACTAGTGGAAGTTGTGAGGGAAATGGATGTTTAACGCTGGCATCTCTGTGGAGTTGGGGGAAGAGTGGAGAATGATTTTCTGAATGCGAAGGCTAGTGGGTCGAAATGTGAGGAAAATGGGGGACACTATCATCATTCTAGTCGGGCAGCACGTAGTTTAGGTTACACTGCTGGGGCAGGAAGAAACGTGCACGTGTTTCTCCTTTCAATACTTACAAAATTGTAGCTCTGTTGACAGCAGCCTGGAGGAAGGAAATGGTTCAATAAAGGCATCAGTCATTGGAATTTTTTTAGATCAACAAATCACTTTACGCTGCCATGCATGACGTGAGCTCCGGATATCTATTACGGAGATCTTAGATGAGAGTATACAGGAGACTCTGGCTGGACAAAACGAATTGGATGATCAGTTTAACACAAACAGTGCTGCCACAGTTTCAATCAATGGGTGGTTGATATAACGCTTTTCAATTAATTGTAGAGGGTACTCGGAAAATTTGATCCCATGGCCTAATATCTTTATAAGGTTAACCTTCTTTTTTACAAAATGCAAACATTTCAGACGTAAAATGACTCTGTATAAAAGTGTTCATTAAACTTAATGTAAAAAAATTTAAATCGTTGAAGAATTAAAATTGACATAAAATAAGATGGAACTTAAAATACAACAGACAGAACAATACCTTTGGCCGAAGAGAAATCTCAGCTATGCCAGTCAACACAACAGTAGCATTAGGCTTTCTAAACAGATTTGTGTGTTCATGCCAAAATGTAAGTTAATTATACTCTATTGTTATCAATAATCCAATCCATTAATTAGGTCAGTATGGTTTCATTTATTATTCAATATGCCAATCTAATCACGACAGTTTTATTAAATCAATTAAAAACTTGCACCTTCAATAATGTTATTTCATTATTTCTTTCTGAAACGCAGAAGTCCGCCTTGGCATAAATCACTTTCTTGTTGCCATTGTATCCAAGAAAATATATTTTACTTAATTCAGCACTGGCTAATTGGCTAAATTTGGTCTAATGCCAAATGGGGACCCAGGACTCGACATCATTCCAGGCCTGAGCGGTTTAAATCATATAAAATGTATCTTAAGATGTTCCTTCACACCGGTATATTTTGAATATGTTTGTTTGATCCATTCTTTTCTTAATGTAAGTTAAACCATTTAATACCAAAATGTTGAATCTTGTATTCTTCGTTAAAGTTACTGATATCTTTAGTCAAAGTAAAGATAAACTGCATGTGTCTGCCTTAGAATCTTCATTAATACAATTCAATTTTAAATGAATCAGCTTACTTCGAAATCGTTGATTTATATAAAACATACACCTCATGGTTCAATTTTCTTTCAAATCCTTGCACATATAATCAACAGTTCATAGCCTTCATGCAGCGTAGGGTTAATTATAAATTTCCCTTTATCCTATCTGATAGTTGCTAATGTTTATTGTCCCCTTCCACAGTTTCACTCAATATTTGGTTGATGCAAAGCTTTTCAATTAATTCTGGAGTAAGACAAAATGCCCGATTACATCCTGTGTTGTCCTTGTGTTCCAAAGACACACCCCTCAGCAGGGTCCCTTTGGAAGGTTTGGGGAATTCGTGGACTGACAATCGCAATCAACGGATGCACATAGGTCAAAATTACTATCTGATTTACATGGATCCGCTGTCTGATGTACATTTGTAAGCAACTCAAACAGTCCCCCAAAGCCAAGTTAAATCAGGAAAAAAAAGGGTGTGGGGGTCATATTCTTTGGGACGAGGTTCAACAGATCGTGTGTCCGCCTCATCAACGAGTAAGTCCGCATGATGGTACTATACAGGCATTCACAACCTCATCTGGACTCATTACTTTGTGTATAAAGATCAAAACTCTCTCTGAATTTGCATCATGAAGGATTTTTTTCAACTTTGCTCCTCCGTTACAGAGTTTCGTTTTTGTACAACATTCCCCTCCCGCAATCCAACCATTTGAAATCTGTCATATTCACAGTCATTTCTGATCGTTTGGACCGTTTACCTCGCTTGTCTTCACATAATTTCCCAGATCTGCCGAGCATTTCCAACGTCATGACAATGTTGAGTTCGTTCTCTATCTGAAAGCATAGTATATTGTCACGAGTTTCAAGATTAAATTAATTAAATTGGATTGTGGTACATAGCGTTCCAAAATGAGATGGGCCGGGGGTCACTTTCGGAATTGTGTTTTTTTTATTATAATTCAGGATTTCCCTTAAAACTGGGCGAGAAGATAAGAACATTCTTAAAGAGGTGAAGATGATCGATGATTCATCCAGGGCAAATGCTGAGTGTTCAGTACCAACCATTTGGTTCATGTAGCAAAGCTACATTTGCCCAGCTGTGCGAGCAGTGGTTAAGGTGGTGTACGTGAGTGTTGCACATGTGATTCGGTGTGAGTGTTCAAACATTGTTCGAAGCCTCCATGATTGAAATGATTCTCTTCTTCCATCAGCTCCCTGTCTCGGAATGCATTAATTAATCCACTGTTCCAATGCTTAGGGGAAAAAATGACAAAAAAACTTGGTTACTGGCTGTTTGTTAGAAACACTCTAACTTTTGACAAAAAAATGAAAATTAAACTCAGCAAACGTGTTGTAATATGTTATCAACATATTACAACACGTTTGTAATATGTTATCAACATATTACAACGGCTTTAACCTCCGGAGCGGACGAAGACACAAAGTCAACTTGAAATGTTTAAACGCAATTTCCTCCATTCAGCAGCAATTTAAACAACAGTAAATATTTACCATGCATAAATACTCACTATTTGTTACTTTACGTAAATACTCACTATCTGTTGCTTGCTTTAAGAAGCAACAGTTGCATAAGGCAGTATTTACAGTGAAGGCAGCACCTGTGGCGTGAGGCAGCACTTACAGCGAAAGCTTTATGGCATACCATTGACGCTATGCAGCAGCTGCAGCGTAACAAACTCATGTTGGGTAAGGAAGGATCTGCGGTCCAACACTGTGTATACATTGCAATGCTAAACCTGTGGTGTTATTAATTAGCTCCAGTGTAAAACGTTTAGTGTAATGCAACATCTGTGGTTCAAGGTAATACCTGTGATGTATGCCAATACCCGCAACGTAAATTAGAACGTTTGATGTAAGGCATAATTGTTTGTGGGCAGAGAATGTGGGGAATGGCTGCGCCTGTGCTGATGTCTCGCACCTCTGTTGTAGGGCAGAAATTTTGGTGTAAGACAACACATGCAATCTGTTGCAGTTTCTGCGTTTCAGGCGGGATCTGGTTTGATTCATTGGCCCGAACAGGCGTTGCGGTGTGGTGAATGAGGGATTTTCAAAATACTTTATTGCAGTGTTAATGAAGGCCTTACTTGCAATTAATAAATATACTTTATCGGCAGTGTTAGCTGTCACCTGTGGTGCATGACACTGATTGTAGAGTAAAGGAATAGCTTCAGTGTCAAACAGCACCTTTGTATGACTCACCTCGAGAATTCACAGTGTTTTAGTGATGTCTTCGATGCTACTCCGTCTCTTCAATAGTTTCTTAATGAACGAGCATCCCTCTGCCCTCTTTAACAGTGGACCAAAGTGTACAGAGGATGCTGATTGTTTGCAAAGGAATTTCGATAATTTAAGTGAGTGGACAAGGGTCTGTCAGATGGAGTACAATGTTGTTAAATGTGAGGTCATCCATTTTGGAAGGAATAACAGCAAAATGGATTATTATTTAATTGTAAAACAAATTACAGCATGCTTCCTGGGCAGAGGACTTGTGTGTCCTTGCGGATGAATCTCAAGGAGTCATCTATCCTTAAAAACATTTAATGAGGTAGCCTCAACTACTTCACTGGGTAGGGAGTTCTACAGATTCACAACTCCATGTGTGACTAAGTTCCTCCTCAACTCAAGTTCCTCCTCAACTCAGCCCTAAATCTGCTTCCCCTTATTTTGAGGCCATGCCCCCTAGTTCTAGTTTCACCTGCCAGTGGAAACAACTGCTCTGCTTCTATCTAAATTGTTCTCTTCATAATTATTCCTTCATAACCGTATATGTTTCGACAAGATTCCAATGAGCATGGCACCAGTCTACTCAGTGTCTCGTCATAAGCCAACACTCTCAACTCCAGAATCAACCTAGTGAAGCTCCCCTGCACCCCCTCCAGTGCCAGTATATCCTTTCTCAAGTATGGAGAGCAAAACTATACAGAGCACTCTCGGCGTGGCCTCATCAGAACCTTAACAACTGCAACATAACCTCGCTGTTTCTAAACTCCACCCCTCCAGCAATGAAGACAAAATTACATTTGCCTTCTTAATTACCTGCTCCACCTGCAAACCAACTCCAAAGACTGTCCACAGTCTACAAGGCACATGGCAGGAGTGTTGATAGAATACTTCCCAATTGCCTGGATGGGCGCAGCTACAACGACATTCGGGAAGCTGGTAACATCCACGACAAAGCATGGTGTTTGATTGGCACCAGAACCACAAAGATCCAATCCGTCCACCACCGACGCTCAGTAGCAATAGCGTGTACTATCATCAAGGTGGACTGCAAAAAATGAACTAAGATCTTACACTGCACCTTTCAAACTCAAGGCCACTTCCATCTAGAAGGGCAAAGGCAGCAGATACCTAGGAACACCAACACATGTAAGTTTCCCTCCAAACAATTTACTATCATGACTTCGAAATATATCACCGTTCTTTCGAAGTTGCTTGGACAAAATCCGGAAGTTCCTTTCCTAACGGCATTGTGGATCAATCAATAGCACGCAGACTGCAGTGTTTCAAGAAGGCTGCTCCACACGAACATGTCATCTGCAACTTCGGCTGGGCAATAAATGCTTGCCAGCCAGCAATGCCCATGTCCCAGGCATGAGTACAAACAAATATATTGCCCTGTTCCAATTTATCCGCAGCACATGTGACACCTTGAAACGAGTCCAATAAATTGATTCAGCAATATGTAATTTATGGAAAACGATGGTCCCCCTGCCTGGTTGCATTCATTTTTCCAAATTCCTGCTGTAACATCTTTAATAATGGTTTCCACCATTTTCCGATGTCAGATACGCTAACTGCCAAATCGTGCCCTGCTTTCTGGCTCGCTCCCTTTTTTTTACGTAAACGAGTTACATTTGCTCACTTCCGATCTAATGGATCCTTCCCCGAATCCAGGGATTTTGTAAAGTCAAAGCCAATGTTTCAGCAATCTCATTAGCAAACTCTGTCAAGACATTAGTGTGAGGTCAATCCAGACCATCGGAATTCTCAGTTCGCGTATGGTATTTGCTCAATGCCACTTTTCTGGTGATTGTAAATTTCCTGAGTTCCTCCTTCCTTTCCATTTTCTGATATACAGCTATTAAATTGATTTTATTTGAGTCATCTATTGTGAAAATAGATGAAAAATACTTGTTTAATTTGCCCATTAGAACTATACTCTCCGTTACGAATACGCCATAAGCACGTTCTATGCAACCAATGCCCATTTTGTTAACTCTTATTTAACGATCTGTAGACACTCTTTCATTCAGTTTTCATTTTATTGACTAACTTTTCCTTGTACACTCAACTGTTCGCGCCCATCCGGACTGGCCGTTACATGGGAGTCTCTAACGATCTGGAATTTCGCCTTGGCAGCACCCCATCATTCAATGTCTCATTAATGATTGATAAAGGATTAAATAACCAGAAAGAATGACTGATGTTATTACAAAATTCAATTTCAACGTTGAATGAACATGCGAGGTTTGTAAAAAAAAAGTTCCTGGAAAAGAAAGTTATGATGACACAGGTTTATTAAGGATGCCATTCTACACAAGCGCAAGGTTGAAATTAAGGTAACACCTAACTGATATTCTTGGGAAATCCAGATATAGTCGTGTCCTGATTTCAGTCTCTCAGCCAAATCGTAAAGAAAATCAGTTAAATACATTCTTTACTGTACTAATTATTGTGTTAAAGCTAAAATAAAACTCCCTACAAATGAAAATATTTGGTTTATTTTATTGATCGATTCAGACTTGATGAATCGATACATGAACAGTACTTTGGTGTCGTGTCTGAATATATCGTGTAAAACACAAACGACGTGATTTTTCAGCTGCTTCTTTCGGAACTTGACGCAATGTTGTTTACAACAAGGTTATCAAATAATTTAAACTTTCTCAAACTGATTTAATAATTAGCAATGGATATATTAAACATGCAGGCTTGTTACTTAATTCTGGAACTGACCACTGCTGCACCAATGACTTGAACTAACATTCTAAACATACTTTCCCAAAATTGTCACTTCCCAGCTAAACAAGATAGAAAGATAAGATGAATGTCACGACAATAGACAAGAAGAACCATGCAATCTAGCATGGATATCCTGCAGGAATGCCTCATCAATCCAATGCTAGTGGAGTTAGTGAAGATAAATTCAGCACTAACCCATATCCCTTCAACATCTATCGTGAACTTCTTTCGGATTCCGAACTTCATCCGTTTTTATGCATTGCACTCTCCATAACCAGTTTACATATTTCATTTGGAAATTTTGGTCTTGTTTTGCGATCATGCTCCTGAGCCTTTGACCATGCCTGCAGCATGTTTGCTATTTCATGATCACAATTATGATCTGGCGGTTCCCTGAGGACATGCATTAAATTTGATACAACAAATGTTTCTTTTCTGTAGGTGTGGTGGGGTTGCGGGATGGGTGGTTGATGGTTGGAACAGTTTGACATCTCTGTCCATCCTGGATTATTCGGGTGTTTAGAGTCGTGTTAAAATGATCAGACACATTTACGCCTCTATTCAATATAAGTAAGGAAACACGAACCAACAAGAGAAACCAACCTATCAAGCCTTAACTGCATTTCGCCGGCTTTCACTAGTTCGATTTCATATCAGGTTGATATTTGTCGAGTTGCGCCCACATGTATTACATGAAGGAATACGAAATGCATAGACACAGGCAGCGTCTATTAGTTCAGGACCCGAAAACTGAAAAGAGTTAAAAGAATCAATATAAAAAAAAACGACTGACAGTGACGGAACGCCTTTCAAAGGAGAACTAGGGGACAGTGGAATTCGCCGATGCATATTTCTGAAATATTAAACATAAACATAAACATGTGGGTGAATAAAAATATAGGTTGATGATGTTGATAGACGGCGGGAAAAAAAACATATTGGAACTATTTATTTGGCTGGTGGGTAAAATCCAGCAATATTTCGCTCGTCGGAATGATCTGTTCCTCTGTTATATAATTCCGGAATTTTCAAGGCCGGCTGAGAGCGAAGTTAAGAGCTCGAAAAATTAATTTGACCTCGTAAGGATGAACCAAGAGACAGTACTATCTTCTATTAGCATCAGAAACAAGAGAGAACAAAACCTGATAGGGGGAAACCGGGATTTGTATTATTACAAACAGATAGCGGATATAGCAGAACATGTACACAATTCCAGTGTTTCTAATCTCAATGAATTTATCAGGCAATTCAACAGAATATATTACTTCAGTGGATGAAATGTGAGGCAGTTTGTGGTGGGAAGGTGATATAGTGGTTAGCATTGCTGCGTTAAACATCAGGGACCTGGGTTCGATTCCTGGCTTGAGTCACTGTCATGTGCGGAGTTTGTACGCTCTCTCCGTGTTTACGAGGGTTTCGTCAGGGTGTTCCTGTTTCCTTTCAAATTCCAAAGATGTGCAGGCTAGGCGGATTGGCGATGCTGCATTTCCACTTAGTGTCAGAGGTACATAGGGTATATACATGGGAATAAGGGGATAGGATATGGGTGGGATTGTGGTCGGTACAGACTCGATGAACATAATGGCCTCCTTCTGCATTGTAGGTTTCTATTATAAACACTGATTGTCACTTTATCTGTTACATAGCTGAGCCTCAGTTTGCCTTTGAATCTCGGATGTAAATACATTGCTTTAGCAGGGAATCGATCTGTTCCAATTGGAGAGCATTGGATATGAAATAAAAGCTACTAAGCTTTCCGACTTTTCTTTTCTCAGAACAATATATCTTGGCAGTTCGAACTGAAAGAGATCTATTCTATGACGAATTGAGGGTTATAATTATGTTCTAACTGGGACCGATAGCTTTGGGTTGATTTTTCATATTTTTAACCAATGAAGAAATAAATATCCAAGGAGATTTCACCAAGTGAATCATTTCCTCCCTGAATTTCGTTTGTGTCGCAGCATAAATGCACGTATTTGCACAAAACTTCAGCTGAGTAAGCATATATCCTGTTTCATTGGCAATATAAGCAGGATCTGTATAGACAGGTCGGATATTTATGACCAGGGCGTCAGTCCACTGACTCACCACCGATGTCAGACTCAGCAATATAAAATTGGCGGACACAGCGAAGAGTAAAATAATGGATTTCCTTCGGTTTTCCATCTCTGGATCACGCTGATTCCCAATCCTGGGAGCACAGAGTCTTCTGCGGGCAATATTTGTCACTACAATGCGTCTGACTGTTAAACTATTAAACAGCAATATTAAAGAAAAGGGGATCAATGACAATAAAATACTTTGAAATCTGAAGTATGCTCCACCTGCTGGTGATTTTAAAAAAGCCGCACTGGGAATGAAACCCCATCGAACATTATTAATTATTTGTTTATGTTGAAATGCAAACCAAAAAGGAATGTTCTCTAAACACAGAAATATTGAAACTATGGCTACGACGATAGATGCAGCTTTCACTGTGCAATATCTGGTTTTCAGTTCCGGGCTACATATAGCTACAAACCGGTCAAATGTGAATCCAACCGTAAACCACGCAGACAAACCAACGTTGACACAAGTCAAGTACAACATAAGCTTACAAATGACAGTGTAGGAGAGAAATGAATATGGAAAGCGTTGCTGGACAATTTGACGTACAATTCGATAGACGAGTGTAGTCAGTAGATCCACTGATGCCATGGCCACCATATAGGTAGAGATACTTTTCGAAAGGTGGCAATTTCCTCTGCAGAGGGTCAGTATTGTTAGCAGGTTCACTGTAAGAAAGCGAGAGAGGAGTCAAATAAGGGGTACAAATCTTACCATATACTGTGAGACCACGCAGATATATAGCTGCTAATAAGTTGAAGCGCGTTTTCATTTTTAAATATTATTGGACACAGAACACTTGTAATGTGACTTCATTCAGAAGGTAGACGATCGGCTTCAAGAAGGGCAACGGTAAATAAGAACAGCCTGCTTGTAGTTGAAACCCAAACAACGGTGATTCAAGGCGAGGTGGAAGGGGCTGATGAAGGGGGCAGTGACTTCAGACGATGATGCGAAACCGAAAGCTTTGGACAGACATCATTCTTCTCCATTGATTTCTTTCCTCAGGTTGGCACATTTAAAGTGCAACATAAAATAAAGAACGGCATTGCTTCGATCGCGTTGAAATTCAGGAAAGCTGAAAGGTGAGCAGCACGACATGACACTAACACTTAAATAGTTCCTTTAGCTTTATAAATCATACACAGAAGTTTCATAAAACTGTTGTAAATCGTGAACATCGGGTCATGAACAGAGACATTGTTAGTTTAAGTGAAAACGTGAAAAAAAAACAGACCAATGTTAACGACCATCTTGAAGGAGAGAATATAGGTAAAGAGGCGGCTGACAGATTGTAATTTCTCCAATTTCTCCTCCATGCAATTTGTTTTTTTTTGGATGATGTCCACGGGGAGTACTTTGCAGGTGAGAGTATAAAGTGGGCAGGGACAGGTCCTTAATCCGAGGTCTGCATAAGAGTGAAAGGTTCAGAGGTGGGAAGTGAAACAATTTCAATTGAATTTATGGCTCTACTTAAATAACTGAGAAGGATATTGAATCATAAAATAGTTCGGTCTCGTTGAAGGAGTCCATGTGTTCATCATGTCTGTACATTGTTACCGAATGAGCAATTCACCCAATGCCATTTTCTGCATTGCACACGTTAACCTGCATTTCCTTATCTTTCAGATAACATTCTAATTCTATTTTTATAGTTTCAGTTGAACTTGCCTCCACCATAATCCCTGACACTGCATCACAAAGCCTAAATACGTATCACATTTAGGAAGTAATTGATCATTATATCACCATCGCACAATTTGCGATATAAATCCAATCCATGCCCTCTGGTCATCGATTTTATCAAAAGGGGGAACTGTTTCTCCCAACGTACTATACTCAACATTTTGAATTCTTTAATCAAGTTTCCTCACTTTTTTTGTTTCTGTGAGACAGAAAATCATTATTGCTTCAACCTACATTCACAACTGAAGTTCCTCAACGCTGCAACAATTCTTGTCATGTTGGCTGCACTATTTCTAATGCCTGCACATACTTTTTAAAGTGTGTCACCTGGATGTCGCCGATATATTCTATTTGTGGTTGAAATAATGACTTATATAAATTCCAGACAAACTCCTGGCTCTTGTACCCCTACCCTGATGAATAGCACCCCGAATGTTGTACGGTTTATGCACATTTGCCTCAGCAAACTCCACCTCCTTCTATAATTTATACAGAGATACACCTCGGTCCAATTTCTCCTCAATATTTTTACTCGATGTCTTGTCTTGTCTCTCCATGTCCTTCCAACCAAAACGAAATTATTCACATTACTCTGCATTGAAATTAATTTACCAGCTGCCTACTCTTTGCAAGAACACGTTAGCGTTACTTCTCATTTCGACACGACCCCTTTATTAGCTCACAATGCTTGCAAGCTTTGTATAATCTGCCAACTTCGAAATGTTGTACCGAAAATTCGCAATGCATTAATATCAGGAAGAACAAGTTTTCTAATAGTGATTTCTGGGGAATCCCCAAGCGAAACTTTATTGAATTCAAATGAAATATCTTTGGGTTGGACGGTGTGGGGAGTGGGTGGCGGCGTTTGGGGTGGTACAGTGGCACAGTGTTTCGCGTTGCTGCCTCACAACGTTAGTGGCCAGGGGTCAATTTTTGCCTTCTGTGTCCATGTGGAGTTTGCACAATCTTCCTATGCGTGAATAGGTTCCCTCCGGGGGCTCCGGTTTCCTTCCACAATCCAATGTTGGACAGGTTAGATTTATGAGTTTCTTCTCGCTGCCCCAATATATGTAAAGGTTTTGGCGGGGTAATTACGCGCAGTGTCATGCGTAGGGCCTGAATAATGTGCCCTAACAAAGAGTTGGAAACAAACCCGACCGGACGAAAGGCCTAATTGTGCATTGTAGAATTATATATCGCTGTGAAATTCTGCAAGCGCCTATTTCTTATTTCCTAATCCTTGTTTGCCACAAGTATGTTGCACGGTATTGTACTAACCACTTTTACAATTCTATTCACACAGTATCAACAGAATTGTCCACACACATGTCGGATGTAAACCCCTCAAAAAATCTCCAAAGTATTAGCTGAACTTGATTCTTTTCCCTGAGAAATACTGGTCATTATAAGCCAGTTAGTCTTACTTCGGTGGTCGGTAAGTTAATAGAAAGGGCCCTGAGGGAAAGGATTTATGGCCATTTGGAGAGATGCCGCTTCATCCAGAATAGTCAGCACGTTTCGGGAGGGTTAAGCCCTGCCTCACAAATTTGATTGATTTATTTGAGGAGGTAATTAAATGTGTATTTGAAGATAGAGCAGTTGATGTCGTATACATGGAGTTTAGTAAGGCGTTTGATAATGTTCCCCAATGGTAGGCTCATGAAGAAAGTAAGGAGGTGTGGCATAGAATGAAATTTGGCTGATTGGATAACTGACTGGTTGTCTCATAGAAGACAAAGGATGTGGTGGAGGAAAAATTTTCAGACTAGAGGCCAGTTACCAGCGGTGTACCACAGGGATCAGTGCTGGGTCGCCTGTTTTTTGTGATTTTTATCAATGACTTGGAAGAGGGGTCTTATTGTGGGTTAGTAAATTTGCTGATGGCCCCAAAAATGATGGAGTAGTGGATGAGGCGGAGGGCTCTTGTAGGCTGCAAAGAGGCATTGATAAGATGCAGAGCTTGGCCAAAAAGTGGCAGGTGGAATTTAACCCTGATAAGTGTGAGGGGATTCATTTTGTTTGGACAAACTTGAATGCGGATTACAGGGTCAACGGCAGGGTTCTGAGGAATGTGGATGCACAGAGAGATCTTGGGGTTCATACCCACAGGCCTCTGAAGGTTGCCACTGAAGTGGATAGAACGTGAAGAAGGCTTATAGTGTGTCAGCGTTTATTAACAGGGGGTTTGAGTTTAAGAGTCGTGGGGTTATGCTGCAACTATACAGGGCCTTGGTGAGACCACATTTGGAATATTGTGCGCAGTTCTGGTCACCTCACTATAAGAAGGATATGGAAGCATTGGAGAGAGGAGGTTTCGCGGGATACTGCCAGGTTTTGAGGATATGTCTTATGAGGAAATGTTGAGGGAGCTGGGACTTTACGCTTTAGAGCGGCGGAGGATCAGAGGCGACTTAATGGATGTTTTCACGTTGATGAGGGGGACAGATAGAGTGGAGGTGCAGAGACCATTTCCTTGCCTGGATGTAACTGTTACTAGGGGGCATAACTGTAATGTTCATGGTGGGGAGAGATGGGAAGAACGTCCGAGGTAGATTCTTTACTCAGAGAGTGGTTGGGGTTATTGGATAGGTACATGGAACACACCAGAATGATAGGGAATGGAGTAGCTTGATCTTGGGTTCAGACACAGCTTGGCACAACAGCGAGGGCCGAAAGGCCTGCACTGTGCTGTTCTATGTTCTATCCATGAGAATGAAACGTGTGTCTGCAGTTCCAGTCAGATACCAAGTCGTGTGGAATGTTGAAGGAGACAAGCTTGGTAAAATATTCCCTTTCGAATAGTAAAAATGAATATTTTTCTCTTTGAAAAAATTCCTTTTGGCAATGTTCCTGGAGTCAAACTTTATTGGAAAGTTTCAAGTGTGGAGATTGAAATGTTTTACCCTGATTGGGAAGGCGACAATGTGTTCACAGAATTTACAGAGGTAAAGGGACTTGGAAATGTGGCAGTGGTTTGAATGGATCATGGGATAAAAGACATTTCTTATCTTTCAGGGAGATGCCAATGAAGTGAATACTTTCAACGGAAGAATGGTGACCATTAATAGTATCAGCCAACAAAGGGACAACAGAGGATGTTGCATGGTCTGAAATGTGGACTGAATGATCCAGGAAGTTAGAACGTGGGTCTCATGATGAGTTTAAAGAAGGAATCTGAATGCATACGTGTCTATGCTGTGCTGGGCGGGAAGAACATCCCTCCTGGAACATGTACAGCATGACCCGCAGGGCCAAGATTCTATGTAATCACGGGAGGTTAATGGAACAAATTATACAATTTTACTTTTGAGTTTCTTCATTTACTTGAATGCCAGCGACAAAATTGGAGACAAATAGCATTCAACAAAGTTCCAACACATTAACTGGAAATTTAAATTTAATCCGGGCAAGCATGAGATAATACTTTTTGGAAAATCCAATGCATGTTAGCATTCTACATTAAATGGTAGAACCCTAACCAGTATGGACCGCCGGAGAGACCTGGGAGTGTAAGTCCACCGATCTCTAAACTAACAATGCAGTTGGATAAGTTCCTCAAGAAGGCAAATGGCATGTTTGCCTTCATCGATCGGGGCATTCAGTAAAAGAATACACATGTCATGCTGCAGTTGTACAAAGCAATAGTTTGGCCTCATTTAGAACACTGTCTACAATTCTGGTCGCCACTCTACCAGAAGGATGTGGATGCTTTGAAGAAGGTACAAAAGAGGTTTGCGAGGATGAAGCCTGGCCTGGGGAGTATTAGCTGTGAAGAGTGGTTGGATAAACACAGTTTGTTCTCACTGGAAAGATGGAGGTTGAGAGGTGACCTGATAGAGGTTTACAAGATTATGAGTGGCATGGACAGAGTGGAGAGTTTGACGCTCTTTTCTGGGGCAGAAAAGTCAAGAGTTCGGAGATATAGGTTTCAGGTGCGTGGAGAAATTTTCAGAGGCGATGCGTGAGGCAATCTATTGACGGGGAGTGTACAGAATGCCCGGAATGCGCTGCGCAGGAAGCAGCATTTAAGGGGCGACGAGACTAATACATAAATAGGATATGAACGGAATGATTCAGTGCATATGGTTTTATTTTTTGCAAGAATCATGATCAGCACAGCCTGTGTCTGTGCCTTTCTTGGTTCCTTGTTCGTTGTTCGACATCCATTCAAATAAAACCTCCACTTTAGGTAATTGAATATAATTTGAATCACCTCTCTCTTTCCCTTTTATAATGTACGAGAGGGAGAAGAGGGAAAAGAGCGTGAGCTGAATGTGAACTGGTGGAACCGGAATTGGAATGGGAACAAACAAAATGTGTTTCAAAAAAAGTCTATCTCAAAAGCCTCATAACCTTCGTCAGAATAATTATCAAGGGGCTATCGTCGGTGGTCAAAGAAATCAATGGGTAAATACAACGGTTGTCATCATCTACTCATCAATTGAGAATGGGTAACGATCCTTGTCATGTCAATGCCGCTCCAATGCCTTGAAATAACAAATCAAAACACATTCCTTTGTGATCCATTGTACTATTAGAGTGGTGGGGATTCATTCCCGCCATCTCTTATTATAAGCAGCAAAGTTGAGGTCCCTCATTCTGCCGAGCAGCAGAACGTCTCAGAGGCTGTGTGGGCTCCGAAACGCATGAATGTTCATTATGCTAACACACTAGAAATAAAACGACTCTGAAAGCACATTCTCTCTTCGATACAGAACCATTAACAGTGACATATTCAGCACCTATTAAGCAGCAGGACATACTGACTTGCCTGGTGTACCAATGGCTACGAGCACGGGGTAGTAAATATCCTTGACCTGTAGAATTATTGGCCGTTCCATTGTTTCGAACACTTTTCGCTGTCTCTCCGGTTTTACAGCTCCCATTGGAAAGTTTCTGAGATCTCTCCCAGTCCCCTTTTATAGAACAATCCATGCGCAGCTGAGAAAAAAAAAATACAGCTTGCACAATCCCTGCCGTGAGGGACAGTCAAACAAACAAAGCACGGGTTCCACTTTGGTGCATTGAAAACGTCAATGACAAACTTGAGCAGGTCAATCAGGAAACCTCCTGCCGATAGAATTGATAAACGGAAAGAGGTCCCAGAGGAAATGGGCCTCATTCATAAAGGTCATGAAATTGGTTCAAGTCTATAGAATAGTGTATCGAAAAGCCAAGCAGGTTTTTTTTGTAAAGACGAAGGTTTCAGTGATCGTCTTAAAGTAGATTGGCTTCGTAGGAAGTGTGCAATTGATATGATAGCAATTTGATTGTGTTGAAATGTGATTCAGTTCCCTCTGAGCCTGGCACGATAAGTCCCACCTTCGCAAATGGCGTAGCACTGGATTATGAGCTCTCAAATGTAGAATTTGACAGACCACTTGAAAATATATGATTGTAGTCACGAAATTACTGCCATAAAATAGTTGGCATACAATTTTAAATATGTATGCCTTCATTCCAGGCACAACACCTCCGACGAGAAAAGTAATATTGAATCTGACTAACAAAAATGGTCAACGATAGGACAAAATCGTCAAATGGAGTTGCAAAGCTGAAGAAAGAAAGGTTTTAGCGTTCAAGAAAATGTGATCAGCAATTGTTAAGGATAGACTAAAGAAAATATACTACAAAACCTAATGCACAAATTGTCTGTAAATGTTTCTTGAAGATAGGCAAGGGGAAGATATTCATGAGAGTCGCCATTAGACAAAGGTGAAAGGAATTTAAGAGATCGTTGAAAAACAATTCAAAGGCAACGTGAACGCAAATATCGACTAAAAATAAGGAATTCGGGTGTGAGCATTAACAGGGAAACAGTACTGGAGGCATCCTTGGGATTGGTGGGAACAAAGTGTCCGAATGGGTCAATCAGAGTTTAATAATGAGGTATCAGCAAGATAGAGGTTGAATTGTATTTACTCTTTTAGAATTAATTGGAAAGTCGGAGAGTTCGCAATGATTGCAATCATGGTCTTAATCCCGTTGTTTAAAAATGTCCCAGGGAGATAATGCGAAACTGCAGGCCAGATAGCTTTACATCATTGCTAGGCAAAATTGTATTTAGATTTATGGAAAATCAAAGGATTTGTAAAGGGAAAAAGGAGCAGGAAAAAAATTCTGTGAGCGAATATTGAGCATGCACTCAGGAAGGTAGGTAAGGTGGGGACGAGTAAGTGCTGCATTTGAATTGTCAGGAAGCATTCACTAAAGTAGCCCCAAAGAGATTAAACACACTATTAAAATATATGCGGTATGGAATAACACATTAAGACGAATTGGGAATTAAAAATGGGGGAAAAATATTGAATAGAAAAGAAGACACATTTTCAAGTTGGCATGCAACAGCATAGACTATTATCTGAGTACAAGTTTTCCAAGTTGATTAGAAGATTGGAATGTACTGAATAAAACGTCCGTTCGTCCACAGTTAGCATATTGTTTGTAATACTGGTTAGCACACTCTCAGCACAGCGTGATTGCAGAAGGAATGGTGCAGAGGATATTCACCAGTTTCTGGCCTGGGCTAGCGTATTTTACCTATGAAGAGCGGCTAGTAGGTTGGGACTGTAATAGAGAGTGCTGAGAGGTGACATGAAAGAGGTGTAAAAATAATGGGGGATATCTATAGGGTAAATAGGAGGGAATGTTTCTCCTGAGAAGAGGGGTGAGTAACTGGGCGACCAAGATTTAAACCGGGGGGCAGGAGATTTAGAGTAGATTAACGGGAAAAGATCATCTCATTGAAGACAGTAGGGTCAACTAATGTTACAGTACCCGAAAAAAAGTTTAAACAGCACATTTACTTGTTGAGTCATTGAGGGTCACAGGCCCAGTGTCAGAGGTAAAGGGTGGTTGAAGCACATAAAATTATGTCGACGAAATACCAGACAATTGGGATGGAGCATTTCAGCAGCTACTTTTCAAGTGCTCAGTGGTTTCCCAGAGGACGCTAGGAAGATCAAAGGGCGAAAGTCATAATTATTTGATCGCCCAGGCAATTTCTACTGTTTTTTTTTTCTCGTGTCTGCACAATGCTGTGTGCCCTCAGCAATAAAACAGAAATGGAGATATGAAGATTGGAACGCTTAGGTGTCGTAAGAGCTCTACAGTTCTCTGAACGTGCCGTGTGTGCTTACTCCATATTCAAAAAAACTCACTGTAACGATAAGTGGGCGTTAAAAATTAACTATAAACTAACAATCTGAGATAGGTAGATACACCGTTTTCATACATGAGGATATCTATGCCCATTTAGCAGCGATCATTTAGTGCACGTCGTTAGAAATCAGCCCCGCCATCCAGCAGATGGCTTTCGATGAATATTCCAGGTGGTTAGTTAGCAACAAAATCCGTCATATTATATAAAACATTATATCAGTATACAATCTTGGAGCATCTCTGGTCTGTGCTATTTCACCCAAATGTTGGAAAGTTTATTGGATGGCATTTCTCAACTTGTGGTGTACTGGGATGACTTACTAATCACGGGAGCGTCCCGGCAGGAGGAAAGGGCAAACTGAGAAGAGGGTTTGAAACTTTAATGAAATGGGCGTCTGTTTGAAAGATGAGAATTTCACTTTGCATGCACATCAATTTATACATCGGCTTCACCTTACAGTTGTCAGCACTGTTTGTACAATGGGATCCCACCAAACTATTGATCGTGATTTGTCACCATGTGGAAGGAGTCTTGTCCCACAAGATGTCGGATGCCAGGAGGTGGCAGTCGCATTTGCGTCAATGGCCACATCAACTGCTGAGAACTTGTTCTGTGTCAAATAAATATTTGGAAGCAAATTATGCACTGATGAAATTTCACCTGCATCTGTACGGTAGACAATTAACATAGCACAAGCCATTGTTGGGTTTTCCTTGATAGGATAAGATAAAACCACCAGCTGCCTCTGCAAGGGTACGAGGTGGCCAGTATAGCTACCTTTCCACAGCTACTCGTTCTAGAATAAAGCAGTGAAACAATTCACAAATGCAGGTTTCCTCAACCGCCTTCTTGTAAGAGTGAACCGTCACCACTGCACCACAGGAAATAGTGCTGGTACTGAACCTGAAAGAGAGTTGATTAGTCCAACCTACTCATATATAAAAACAGTTCGAGCGACAGGGACTCAGTGCTCTGAAATGATAGGAGAAATGCGACGCAAAATGGCGCTACAAGAGCGCAAATTAGGCCTTTCCTACATTATAGTTTGGAGATAATATGAGGGGATACCATCTTATCGTGTCGGCTATTATTGCTGGAATTCACTGCAGGTCTCTCTCCCCAGGCAAGGTAAGGTGAAAACGCACTTGCCAGAAGTTACATTTGGAGGCTGGGCATGAATAAAGAAATCAAAATAAAGGTCAGTCTTTGTCCGAGATACGAAGCCTAGTAGACATTGCCACTTCCAGCGAAGCTGCATCCATGGGAATGGTGGGATCCGCCCTGGTCAAGACTGTCCATGGAATGAATGTTCCTCATGGTGGTTCAGTACATTCTAAATAGCTGAAAGTTCAACTAATAAATTTTGCAAAGGCTACCGTCATCTTTGAAAAGTTACAACAGATTTTTGCCATATCTGGTAAAGCAGAGAACTCATCTGAAGAAAAATATGCAGCATTTCCAGCAGAGGGAGTACAAAAGTGTGTGAAGCAAAACTGTATTCGCCAGGGTCGGTCAGCCCCTTACCACCCATCTTCCAGCTGTTTAGCTGAACCAGATGTATAAGCGTCACTATCAGTGAGGAAAATAGAACAGGTCCCTCAGCCATTTTCTTTAAGTTAGGTATGTTTCTTGATGCCATACAATATTTCCCAGCATCGTTCCCAAACTCCCAGGGATCAGGGGTCGACTCCAGCTTCAGCTGACGTTCGAGTGAAGTTTGCATGTTCTCCTCGTGTCCGCGTGGATGTCTTCCTGGTGCTTCTGTTTCCTCCCACTGTGCAAAGGCGTGCAGTGGAGGCGGATTGTCCATGCTGAATTGCCCCTTAGTGTCCCAAAATGAAACATGATATAAGAACATAAGAAATAGGAGCAAGAGTAGGCCATCTAGCCCTTCGAGCCTGCCCCGCCATTCAATAAGATCATGGCTGATCTGAAGTGGATCAGTTTCACTTTCCCGCTTTCTCCCCATAACCCTTAGTTCTCTTGTCTATCAGAAACCTATCTACCCGTGACTTCAATATATTCAGTGAGAAGCCTCCACCACTTCAATAGGCAGAGAATTCCAGAGACTCACCACCCTTTGAGTGAACAAGTTCCTCCTCAACTCCGAT
>NC_137336.1:81048497-81260997 GCF_965287045.1 Carcharhinus amblyrhynchos
GGGTTGAGGGTTAGGTTTAGGGTTAGGGTTAGGGATTACGGTTAGGGTGGGTGTTAGGGTTTAGAGTTAGGGTTAGGTTTCGGGTTAGCATTGGGGTTTGGGTTAGGGTTAGCGTTAGGGTTAGGGTTAGGTTTCGGGTTAGAGTAAGGGTTAGGGTTAGGGTTAGGGTTAGTTTTAGTGTTAGTGGAAGGGTTAGGGTTAGGGTTAGGGGTTCGGAGTTAGGCTTAGGGTTAGGTTTAGGGATAGGATTAGGGGTTAGGGTTAGGGTTAGAGTTAGTGTTAGGGTTAGGCTTACTCTGTATTAAGGTTAGGGTTAGGGCTAGGGTTATGGTTAGGGTTAGGATTAGTGTTAGTGCGTTAGGGTTTGCGTTAGTGTTAGTGCAATAGGGTTAGGGTTAGGGTTAGTGAATTAGGGTTAGGGTTAGGGTTATGGTTAGTGCATTAGCCTTCGGGTTAGGGTTAGGGTTAGGGTTACGTTTTGTGCATTTGGGTTAGGGTTAGGGTTAGGGATCGTGTTAGGGTTAGGGTTACTCTGCATTAGGGTTAGGTTTATGGTAAGGGTTAGTGTTAGTGTTAGAGTTAGGGTTAGGGGTTAGGGTTAGGGTTAGGGTTAGGGGCTAGGGCTTGTTTAGGGTTGGGTTAGGTCTAGGGGTAAGGATTAGGGTTACGGTTAGGGTTAGTGCATTAGGGTTAGGGCTCGGGTTAGGATAAGGGTTAGTGTTAGGGCATTTGGGTTTGGGTTAGGGTTAAGTCTAGGGGTAAGGATTAGGGTTAAGGTTATGGTTAGGGTTAGTGCATTAGGGTTAGGGTTAGGGTTAGGGATAGGGTTAGTGCATTAGCGTTTGGGTTAGGGTTAGGGTGAGTGCATTAGGGTTAGGGTTAGGGTTAAGGTTAAGGTTAGGGTTAGGGTTAAAGTAAGGGCTAGGGTTAGGGTTAGGGTTAGTGTTAGGTTCGGGTTACTCTGCATTAGGGTTAGGGTTAGGGTTAGGGTTATGGTTAGGGTTGGCGTTAAAGGTAACTCTGCATCAGGGTTAGGGATAGGGTTAGGGTTAAGATTAGGTTTAGTGCTTTAGGGTTCGGGTTAGTGTATTAGGGTTAGCTTTGAGTTAGGGTTTGTGTTAGGTTTAGAGTTAGGGTAGTGCTTTAGGGTTAGGGTTAGGGTTACTCTGCATTAGGGTTAGGGTTAGGGTTAGGGTTAGGGTTAGGATTAGGTTTAGTGCATTTGGGGTAGGGTTAGGGTTCGGGTTAGTGCATTAGGGTTAGGGTTTGGGTTAGTGCATTTTGGTTAAGGATAGGGATAAGGTTAAGGTTAGGGTTAGGGTTAGGTCTAGGGTTAGGGTTAGGGTTAGGGTAGGGTGAGGGTTAGGGTAGGGTTAGGGTTAGGTTTAGGGTTAGGGTTAGGGTTAGGGGTTATGGTTAGGGTTAGGGTTAGGGTTAGAGTTAGGGTAGTGCTTTAGGGTTAGGGTTAGGGTTACTCTGCATTAGGGTTATGGATAGGGTTAAGGTTAGGGTTAGGGTTAGGATTAGGGTTAGTGCATTAGGGTTAGGGTTAAGGTTAGGGTTAATGCATTAGGGTTAGGGTTAGTGCATTATGGTTAGGGATAGGGTTAAGGTGAGGGTTAGGGTTAGGGTTAGGCCTAGGGTTAGGGTTAGGTTTATGGTAGGGTGAGGGTTAGGGTAGGGTTAGGGGTAGGTTTAGTGTTAGTCTTAGGGTTCGGGGTTAGGGTTAGGGTTAGGGTTAGGGTTCGGAGTTAGGATTCAGGTTAGGGTTAGGGTTTAGCGTTAGGGTTAGGGTTAGGTTACGGTTAGGGTTAGTGTTAGGTTTAGGGTTTGGTGTTAGGGTTAGGGTTAGGGTTTGCGTTAGGGTTAGGGTATGTTTAGGGTTAGAGTTAGGAGTAGGGGTTAGGGTTAGGGTTAAGGTTAGGGTTAGGGTTGTTTTAGGGTTAGTGCATTAGGGTTAGGTTTAGGGTTAGGGTTAGGATTAGGGTTAGGATTAGGGCATTAGGGTTTGGGTTAGGGTTAGGGTTAGGGTTATTGCATTAGGGTTAGGGTTAGTTTTAGGGTTTGGGTTAGTGTTAGGGTTTAGGGTTTAGGGTTAGGGTTAGGGTTAGGGTGAGGGTATTAGGGTTAGGGTTAGGGTTACGATTTACGATTAGGGTTGGTGTTAGGGTTTTGGTTAGGGTTATGGTTAGGGTTAGCATTAGGCTTGGGGTTAGGGTTAGGGTTAGCGTTAGGGTTAGGGTTAGGGTTAGTGGAAGGGTTAGGGTTAGGGGTTTGGGTTAGGGTTAGGGTTCGGGTTAGGTGTTAGGTGTTAGGGTTAGGGTTAGTGTTAGGGTTAGGTTTAGGGTTAGAGTTAGGGGTTAGGGTTAGGGTTAGTGTTCGGGTTAGTGTTAGGGTTTACGTATTGGGTTGGTGTTAGGGTTTTGGGTTCGGGTTATGGTTAGGGTTAACATTAGAGTTAGGGTTATGGTTAGAGTTAGGGTTAGCGTTAGGGTTAGGGTTAGGGTTAGGGTTAGTGCGTTAGGGTTAGGGTTAGGGTTAGGGTTAGTGCATTAGGGTTGGGGTTAGGGTGAGGGGTAGTGCATTAGTGTTAGGGTTAGTGTAAGGGTTAGGGTTAGGGTTATGGCATTAGTGTTATGGTTAGGGGTAGGGTTAGCGTTTAGGGTTTAGGGTTAGGGTTAGGTTTACGGCATTAGGGTTAGGGTTAGGGTTAGGGTTTAGGGTTTAGGGTTGAGGGTTAGGGTTAGCGTTAGGGTTATGGTTTACGGTTAGGGTTGGTGTTAGGGTTTAGGGTTAGGGTTAAGGTTAGCATTGGGGTTAGGGTTAGGTTTAGCATTAGGGTTAGGGTTAGGGTTAGGGATTAGGGGTAAGGGTTAGGGTTAGGGTTGGGGTTAGGGTTAGGGGTTAGGGTTAGGGTTACGGTTAAGTTTAGTGTTAGTGGAAGGCTTAGGGTTAGGGTTAGGGTTAGGGTTAGGGGTTCGGGGTTAGGGTTAGGGTTAAGGTTAGGTTTAGGGTTAAGGTTAGGGTTAGGGTTAGGGTTAGTGCATTTGGGTTAGGGTTAGTGTTAGGGTTTGTGTTAGGGTTCGAGTTAGGGTAGTGCTTTAGGGTTAGGATTAGGGTTAGGGTTAGGGTTAGGGTTACTCTGCATTAGGGTTATGGATAGGCTTAGGGTTAGGGTTAGGGTTAGGATTAGGCTTAGTGCATTAGCGTTTGGGTTAGGGTTAGAGTTTGTGCATTATGGTTAGGGTTAGGGTTAAGGTTCGAGTTAGGGTTAGGGTTAGGGTTAGGGCTAGGGTTAGGGTTAGGGTTAGTGTTAGGGTTAGGGTTACTCTGCATTAGGGTTAGGGTTAGGGTTAGGGTTATGGTTATGGTTAGGGTTAGCGTTTGGGTTCCTCTGCATCAGGGTTAGGGATAGGGTTTGGGTTAGGGTTAGGGTTAGAGTTAGGGTAGTGCTTTAGGGTTAGGGTTAGGGTTACT
Organism: Carcharhinus amblyrhynchos; assembly: GCF_965287045.1. Lineage (NCBI taxonomy): Eukaryota > Metazoa > Chordata > Chondrichthyes > Carcharhiniformes > Carcharhinidae > Carcharhinus > Carcharhinus amblyrhynchos. Next base: position 81,051,975 of record NC_137336.1, read on the forward strand.
CTGCATTAGGGTTAGGGATAGGGTTAAGGTTAGGGTTAGGGTTAGGGTTAGGCCTAGGGTTAGGGTTAGGTTTATGGTAGGGTGAGGGTTAGGGTAGGGTTAGGGTTAGGGTTAGGGTTAGGGTTAAGGTTCGGGTTAGGGTTAGGGTTAGGGCTAGGGTTAGGGTTAGGGTTAGTGTTAGGGTTAGGGTTACTCTGCATTAGGTTTAGGGTTAGGGTTAGGCTTATGGTTATGGTTAGGGTTAGCGTTTGGGTTCCTCTGCATCAGGGTTAGGGATAGGGTTTGGGTTAGGGTTAGGGTTAGAGTTAGGGTAGTGCTTTAGGGTTAGGGTTCGGGTTACTTTGCATTAGGGTTAGGGATAGGGTTAAGGTTAGGGTTTGGGTTAGGATTAGGGTTAGTGCATTAGGGTTAGGGTTAAGGTTAGGGTTAATGCATTAGGGTTAGGGTTAGTGCATTATGGTTAGGGATAGGGTTTAGGTTAGGGTTAGGGTTAGGGTTAGGCCTAGGGTTAGGGTTAGGTTTATGGTAGGGTGAGGGTTAGGGTAGGGTTAGGGGTAGGTTTAGTGTTAGTGTTAGGGTTCGGGGTTAGGGTTAGGGTTAGGGTTAGGGTTTGGAGTTAGGATTCAGGTTAGGGTTAGGGTTTAGCGTTAGGGTTAGGGTTAGGTTACGGTTAGGGTTAGTGTTAGGTTTAGGGTTTGGTGTTAGGGTTAGGGTTAGGGTTTGCGTTAGTGTTAGGGTATGTTTAGGGTTAGAGTTAGGAGTAGGGGTTAGGGTTAGGGTTAAGGTTAGGGTTAGGGTTGTTTTAGGGTTAGTGCATTAGGGTTAGGTTTAGGGTTAGGGTTAGGATTAGGGTTAGAGTTAGGGCATTAGGGTTTGGGTTAGGGTTTGGGTTAGGGTTAGGGTTAGGGTTATTGCATTAGGGTTAGGGTTAGTTTTAGGGTTTGGGTTAGTGTTAGGGTTTAGGGTTAGGGTTAGGGTTAGCGTGAGGGCATTAGGGTTAGGGTTAGGGTTACGATTTACGATTAGGGTTGGTGTTAGGGTTTTGGTTAGGGTTATGGTTAGGGTTAGCATTAGGCTTGGGGTTAGGGTTAGGGTTAGCGTTAGGGTTAGGGTTAGGGTTAGTTCAAGGGTTAGGGTTAGCGTTAGGGGTTTGGGTTAGGGTTAGGGTTCTAGTTAGGTGTTAGGTGTTAGGGTTAGGGTTAGTGTTAGGGTTAGGTTTAAGGTTAGAGTTAGGGGTTAGGGTTAGGGTTAGTGTTCGGGTTAGTGTTAGGGTTTACGTATTGGGTTGGTGTTAGGGTTTTGGGTTCGGGTTATGGTTAGGGTTAACATTAGAGTTAGGGTTATGGTTAGAGTTAGGGTTAGCGTTAGGGTTAGGGTTAGGGTTAGGGTTAGTGCATTAGGGTTGGGGTTAGGGTGAGGGGTAGTGCATTAGGGTTAGGGTTAGTGTAAGGGTTAGGGTTAGGGTTATGGCATTAGTGTTATGGTTAGGGGTAGGTTTAGCGTTTAGGGTTTAGGGTTAGGGTTAGGTTCACGGCATTAGGGTTAGGGTTAGGGTTAGGGTTTAGGGTTTAGGGTTTAGGGTTGAGGGTTAGGGTTAGCGTTAGGGTTATGGTTTACGGTTAGGGTTGGTGTTAGGGTTTAGGGTTAGGGTTAAGGTTAGCATTGGGGTTAGGGTTAGGTTTCGCATTAGGGTTAGGGTTAGGGTTAGGGATTAGGGGTAAGGGTTAGGGTTAGGGTTGGGGTTAGGGTTAGGGGTTAGGGTTAGGGTTAGGGTTAAGTTTAGTGTTAGTGGTAGGGTTAGGGTTAGGGTTAGGGTTAGGGGTTCGGGGTTAGGGTTAAGGGTTAAGGTTAGGTTTAGGGTTAAGGTTAGGGTTAGGGTTAGGGTTAGTGCATTTGTGTTAGGGTTAGGGTTAGGGTAAGTGCATTAGGGTTAGGGTTAGTGTTAGGGTTTGTGTTAGGGTTCGAGTTAGGGTAGTGCTTTAGGGTTAGGATTAGGGTTAGGGTTAGGGTTAGGGTTACTCTGCATTAGGGTTAGGGATAGGCTTAGGGTTAGGGTTAGGGTTAGGATTAGGCTTAGTGCATTAGCGTTTGGGTTAGGGTTAGAGTTTGTGCATTATGGTTAGGGTTAGGGTTAAGGTTCGGGTTAGGGTTAGGGCTAGGGTTAGGGTTAGGGTTAGTGTTAGGGTTAGGGTTACTCTGCATTAGGGTTAGGGTTAGGGTTAGGGTTATGGTTATGGTTAGGGTTAGCGTTTGGGTTCCTCTGCATTAGGGTTGTGGTTAGGGATAGGGTTAGGGTTAGGGTTAGGGTTAGGGTTAGTGCATTAGGGTTAGGGTTAGGGTTAGTGCATTGGGGTAGTGTTAGGGTTAGTGCATTAGGGTTAGGGTTAGGGTTACGGTTATAGCATTAGAGTTAGGGTTAGGGTTAAGGTTTGGGTTAGGGTTAGGGTTAGGGCTAGTGTTAGGGTTAGGGTTAGGGTAGGGTGAGGGTTAGGGTAGGTTACAGATCGGTTTAGGGTTAGGGTTAGGGTTTAGGGTTTAGGGTTTAGTGTTTAGGGTTAGGGTTAGGGTTGGGGTTTGGGGTTAGGCTTCAGGTTAGGGTTAGGGTTTAGCCTTTGGGTTAGGGTTAGGTTTAGGGTTAGGTGTTAGGTTTAGGGTTAGGGTTAGGGTTAGGGTTAGCGTTCGGGTAATGGTTAGGATTAGGGTTAGAATTAGTGTTAAGGTTAGGGTTTGGGTTAGGGTAAGGGTTACGGTTAGGGTTAAGGGTTTGGGGTTCGGGTTAGCGTTAGGGTTAGGGGTTAGGGGTTAGGTTTGTGTTAGGGTTAGGGTTAGTGCATTAGGGTTAGGGTTATGGTTAGGGTTACGGTTAGAGCATTACGCTTAGGGTTAGGGTTAGGGTTACGGTTAGGTTGCGGTGAGTGCATTAGGGTTCGGGTTAGGGTTTGGTTTAGCGTTAGTGTTAGCGTTAGGGTTTCTCAGCATTAGGGTTAGGGTTTAGGGTTAGGGTTAGGGTTAATGTTAGGGTTAGGGTTACTCTGCATTAGGGTTAGGGTTAGTGTTAGGGTTATGGTTAGGGTTAGGGTTAGCGTTAGGGTTTCTCTGCATCACGGTTAGGGATAGGGTTAGGGATAGGGTTAGGGTTAGGGTTAGTGCATTAGGGTTAGGGATGGTGTTAGGGTTACGGTTCGGGTTCGACTTAGGGTAGTGCATTAGGCTTAGGTTTATTGTTAAGGGTATGGTTAGGGTTAGGGTTAGCGTTAGGGTTACTCTGCATCACGGTTAGGGATAGGGTTAGGGATAGGGTTAGGATGACGTTTAGTGCTTTAGGGTTCGGGTTAGGGTTAGTGCATTAGGGTTAGGGATTGTGTTAGGTTTACGGTTAGGGTTAGACTTAGGGTAGTGCATTAGGGTTAGGTTTATTGTTAAGGTTATGGTTAGGGTTAGGGTTACTTTGCATTAGCGTTAGGAATACGATTAAGTTTAGGGTTAGGGTTAGGGTTAGCGTTAGTGCATTAGGGTTAGGGTTAGGGTTACTGCATTAGGGTTAGGGTTAGGGTGAGGGTTAGTGCATTAGGGTTAGGGTTAGGGTTAGGGTTAGGGTTAAGGTTAGGATTTATGGTTTAGTGTTTAGGGTTAAGGTTGGGGTTAGGGTATAGGGTTATGGTTCGGGTTAGGGTTAGGGTTTAGCGTTAGGGTTAGGGTTAAGGTTAGGTTTAGGTGTTAGGGTTAGGGTTAGGGTTAAGGTTAGGGTTAATGTTAGGGTTAGGGTTAGAGTTGGGGTTTGGGGTTCGCGGTTAGGGGTTAGAGTTAGGGTTTGGGTTAGGGTTAGGGTTAGGGTTAGGTGTTAGGGTTAGGTTTAGGGTTAGGGTTACTCTGCTTTAGGGTTGGGATTAGTGTTCGGGTTAGGATTAGGGTTAATGTTAGGGTTTGGGTTCGGTGTTAGGGTTAGGGTTAGGGTTACTCTGCATTAGTGTTAGGTTTAGGGTTAGGGTGTGGGTTAGTGTTAGGGTTACTCTGCAATAGGGTTAGGGTTAGGGTTAGAGCTAGGGTTAGGGTTAGGGTTAGGGTTATGGTTAGGGTTAGTGCGTTAGGGTTAGGGTTATTGCATTTTGGTTAGGGTTCGGGTTAGGGTTAGGGTTAAGGTTAGAGTTAGTGCATTAGGGTTAGGGTTAGTGCATTAAAATTAGGGTTAGGTTTAGTGTTAGGGTTAGGGTTAGTGCATTAGGGGTAGGGTTATAGTTACGGTTAGGGATGGGGTTAGGGGTTAGTGTTAGGATTAAGGGTTAGGGTTAGAGTTAGGGTTAGGCTTAGCTTTAGGGTTAGGGTTAGTTTTAGGGTTAGGTTTACTCTGCATTATGGTTAGGGTAAGGGTTTGGATTAGGGGTGGGGTTAGGGTTAGTGTCACTCTGCATTAGGGTTAGGGTTAGGGTTGGTGCATTAGGCTTATGGTTAGGGTTAGGGTTACTGCATTAGGGTTAGGGTTAGGGTTAGGGTTACTCTGCATTAGGGTTAGGTTTCGGGTTTGGGTTAGTGCATTAGGGTTAGGGTTAGGGGTAGCGTTGGTGCATTAGGGTTAGGGTTAGGGTTAGGGTTAGTGCATTAGGGTTAGGGTTAGGGTTAGGGTTAGGGTTAGCGTGAGGGTTAAGGTTAGGGTTAGGGTTATGGTTAAGGTTAGGGTTAGGGTAGGGTTAGGTTTAGGGTTTGGGTTATGTGTTAGGTTTAGGGTTAGGGTTACTCAGCATTATGGGTAGGATTAGGGTTAGGGTTAGGGTTAGGGTTAGTGTTAGGGCATTATGGTTAGCGTTAGGTTTAGGGTAGTGTTAGGGTTAGGTGTTAGTGTCAGGGTTAGGGTTAGGGTTACTCTGCATTAGGGTTAGGGTTATAGTTTGGGTTAGAGTTATGTGTTGGGGTTAGGTTTAGGGTTAGGGTTACATTGCATTTGTGTTATTGTTAGGGTTATGGTTAGGGTTCCTCTGCATTAGGGTTAGGGTTTGTGTTCGGGCTAGGGTTAGGGTTAGGGTTAGTGTTATGGTTAGGGTTAGTGCGTTAGGGCTAGGGTTAGGGTTAGGGTTAGGGTTAGGGTTAGTCTGCATTAGGATTAAGTTTAGGGTTAGGGTTGGTGCATTAGTGTTAGGGTTAGGGGTAGCGTTAGGGTTAGGGTTAGGGTTAGGGCATTAGGGTTAGGGTTAGGGTTAGGGTTACTGCATTAGGGTTAGGGTTAGAGTGAGGGTTAGTGCATTAGGGTTAGGGTTAGGGTTAGGGTTAAGGTTAGGAGTTATGGTTTAGTGTTTAGGGTTAAGGTTGGGGTTAGGGCATAGGGTTATGGTTCGGGTTAGGGTTAGGGTTTAGCGTTAGGGTTAGTGTTAGGGTTAGGGTTAATGTTAGGGTTAGGGTTAGAGTTGTGGTTTGGGTTCGGGGTTAGGGGTTAGAGTTAGGGTTTGGGTTAGGGTTAGGGTTAGGGTTAGGTGTTAGGGTTTGGTTTAGGGTTAGGGTTACTCTGCTTTAGGATTGGGATTAGTGTTCGGGTTAGGATTAGGGTTAATGTTAGGGTTTGGGTTCGGTGTTAGGGTTAGGGTTAGGGTTACTCTGCATTAGTGTTAGGTTTAGGGTTAGGGTGTGGGTTAGTGTTAGGATTACTCTGCAATAGGGTTAGGGTTAGGGTTAGAGCTAGGGTTAGGTTTAGGGTTAGGGTTATGGTTAGGGTTAGTGCGTTAGGGTTAGGGTTATTGCATTTTGGTTAGGGTTCGGGTTAGGGTTAGGGTTAAGGTTAGAGTTAGTGCATTAGGGTTAGGGTTAGTGCATTAAAGTTAGGGTTAGGTTTAGGGTTAGGGTTAGGGTTAGGGTTAGTGCGTTAGGGGACGGGTTAGTGTTACGGTTAGGGATGGGGTTAGGGGTTAGTGTTAGGATTAGGGGTTAGGGTTAGAGTTAAGGTTAGGCTTAGCTTTAGGGTTAGGGTTAGCTTTAGGGTTAGGTTTACTCTGCATTATGGTTAGGGTAAGGGTTTGGATTAGGGGTGGGGTTAGGGTTAGTGTCACTCTGCATTAGGGTTAGGGTTAGGGTTGGTGCATTAGGCTTATGGTTAGGGTTAGGGTTACTGCATTAGGGTTAGGGTTAGGGTTAGGGTTACTCTGCATTAGGGTTAGGTTTCGGGTTTGGGTTAGTGCATTAGGGTTAGGGTTAGGGGTAGCGTTGGTGCATTAGGGTTAGGGTTAGGGTTAGGGTTAGTGCATTAGGGTTAGGGTTAGGGTTAGGGTTAGCGTGAGGGTTAAGGTTAGGGTTAGGGTTATGGTTAAGGTTAGGGTTAGGGTAGGGTTAGGTTTAGGGTTTGGGTTATGTGTTAGGTTTTGGGTTAGGGTTACTCAGCATTATGGGTCGGGTTAGGATTAGGGTTAGGGTTAGGGTTAGGGCATTATGGTTAGCGTTAGGTTTAGGGTAGTGTTAGGGTTAGGTGTTAGTGTCAGGATTAGGGTTAGGGTTACTCTGCATTAGGGTTAGGGTTATGGTTTGGGTTAGAGTTATGTGTTAGGGTTAGGTTTAGGGTTAGGGTTACATTGCATTTGTGTTAGTGTTATGGTTAAGGTTAGGGTTCCTCTGCATTAGGGTTAGGGTTTGTGTTAGGGCTAGGGTTAGGGTTAGGGTTAGTGTTATGGTTAGGGTTAGTGCGTTAGGGTTAGGGTTAGGGTTAGGGTTAGGGTTAGGGTGAGTCTGCATTAGGATTAAGTTTAGGGTTAGGGTTGGTGCATTAGGGTTAGGGTTAGGGGTTAGGGTTAGGGTTAGGGTTAGGGGTGGGGTTAGGGTTAGGTTTACTCTGCATTAGGGTTAGGGTTAGAGTTCGGGTTCGTGCATTAGGGTTAGGGTTAGCGTTAGGTTTGTTGCATTAGGGTTAGGGTTAGGGTTAGGGTTACAGCATTAGGTTAGTGTTCGGGTTAGGGTTAGTGCATTAGAGTTAGGGTTAGAGTTAGGGTTAGGGTTAGCGTATTAGGGATGGGTTAGGGTTAAGGTTAGGGTTAGGTTTAGGGTTAGGTTTAGGGTTATGGTTAGGGTTAGGGTTAGGGTTAGGGTTACGGTTAGGATTAGGGTTTGGGTTAGGGTTTGGGTTAGGGCTTAGAGTTAGGGTTAAAGTTAGGGTTAGGGTTAGGGGTTAGTGGTTTTGGTTAGAGTTAGGGTTAGGGTTTGCGATGGCGTTAGGGTTAGCGTTAGGGTTCGGGTTCGGTTTAGGGTTAGGGTTAAGGTGAGGGTTAGGGTTATGGTTAGGGTTAGGGTTAGGGCCACAGTTATGGTTAGGGGATAGGGGTTAGGGGTTAGGTTTGGTTTAGGGTTAGGGTTTGGTTTAGAGGTTAGGGTTTCGTTTAGGGTGAGGGTTAGTGGTTAGGGTTAGGGTTTGTGTTCGGGTTAGGTTTACTCTGCATTATGGTTAGGGTTAGGGTTGGGGTTGGTGGGGGTTTAGGGTTAGGGTTACTCTGCATTAGGGTGAGGGTTTGGGTTAGGGTTAGTGCATTAGGGATAGGGTTATGGTTAGGATTATTGCATTAGGCTTAGGGTTATTGATAGGGTTAGATTTAGGGTTAGTGAATTAGGGTTAGGGATAGGGTTAGGGTGAAGGTTAGGTTTTAGGTTTAGGGTTAGGGTTAGGGTTAGGGTTAGGGTTAGGGTTACGGTTCGGGTTCCGGTTAGTGCATTAGGGTTCGGGTTAGGGTTAGGTTTCGGGTAAGTGTTAGGGTTAGGGTTTCTCAGCATTAGGGTTAGGATAGGGTTTGGGTGAGGGTTGGGGTTAGGGTTAGGGGTTAGGGTTAGGGTTAGGGTTAGGGGTTAGGGTTTGTTTAGGGTTACGGTTAAGGGTAGGGGTTAGGGTTAGGGTTAAGGTTAGGGTTAGGGTAGTGTTAGGGTTAGTGCATTAGGGTTAGGGTTAGGGTTAGGATTAGGGTTAGGGTTAGGGCATTAGGGTTTGGGTTAGGGTTAGGGTCAGGGTTATGGCATTAGGGTTAAGGTTAATTTTAGGGTTAGTGTTAGGGTTAGGGTTAGGGTTTGGGGTTTAGGGGTTAGAGTTAGGTTTAGGGCATTAGGGTTAGGGTTAGGGAAAGGGTTTACGGTTAGGGTTGGTGTTAGGGTTTTGGTTAGGGTTATGGTTAGGTTTAGCATTAGGCTTAGGGTTAGCGTTAGGGTTAGCGTTAGGGTTAGGGTTATTGTTAGTGGAAGGGTTAGGGTGAGGGTAAGGGTTAGGGTTAGGGTTAGGGGTTTGGGTTAGGGTTATGGTTCGGGTTAGGGGTTTGGTGTTAGGGTTCGGGTAAGGGCTAGTGTTAGGTTTAGGGTTAGGGTTAGGGGTTAGGGTTGGGGTTAGGGTTAGTGTTAGGGTTAGGGTTAGGGTTTAAGTTTTGGGTTGGTGTTAGGGTTTTGGGTTTGGGTTATGGTTAGGGTTAACATTAGAGTTAGGCTTATGGTTAGAGTGAGGGTTTGCGTTAGGTTTAGGGTTTAGGGGTTAGGGTTAAGATTAGGGTTAGGGTGAGGGGTAGGGTAAGGGGTTAGGGTTAGGGTTAGGGGTTTGGGGATAGGGTTAGGGTTAGGGTTAGGGGTTAGTCGTTAGGGTTAGGGTTAGGGTTAGGTTTATGGTTCGGGTTAGGGGTTAGGGTTAGGGTTAGGGTTAATGTTAGGGTTAGGGTTTCTCTGCATTAGGGTTAGGGTTTGGGTTGGGGTTATGGTTAGGGTTCGGGTTAGCGTTAGAGATACTCTGCATCACGGTTAGGGATAAGGTTAGGATGAGGGTTAGTGCTTTAGGGTTAGGGTTAGGGTTAGTGAATTAGGGTTAGGGATAGTGTTAGGGTTACGGTTAGGGTTATACTTAGGGTAGTGCATTAGGGTTAGGTTTAATGTTAAGGTTATGGTTAGGGTTAGGGTTACTCTGCAGTAGCGTTAGGAATAGTGTTAGGGTTAGGGTTAGCGCTTTAGGGTTAGGGTTAGGGTTAGGGTTAGTGCTTTAGGGTTAGGGTTAGGGTTAGGGTTACTGCATTAGGGTTAGGGTTAGGGTGAGGGTTAGTGCATTAGGGTTAGGGTTAGGGTTAAGGTTAGGATTTATGGTTTAGTGTTTAGGGTTAAGTTTGGGGTTAGGGTATAGGGTTATGGTTCGGGTTAGGGTTAGGGTTTAGCGTTAGGGTTAGGGTTAGGGTTAGGTTTAGGTGTTAGGGTTAGGGTTAGGGTTAATGTTAGGGTTAGGGTTAGAGTTGGGGTTTGGGGTTCGGGGTTAGGGGTTAGAGTTAGTGTTTGGGTTAGGGTTAGGGTTAGGGTTAGGTGTTAGGGTTAGGTTTAGGGTTAGGGTTACTCTGCTTTAGGGTTGGGATTAGTGTTCGGGTTAGGATTAGGGTTAATGTTAGGGTTTGGGTTCGGTGTTAGGGTTAGGGTTAGGGTTACTCTGCATTAGTGTTAGGTTTAGGGTTAGGGTGTGGGTTAGCGTTAGGGTTACTCTGCAATAGGGTTAGGGTTAGGGTTAGAGCTAGGGTTAGGGTTAGGGTTATGGTTAGGGTTAGTGCGTTAGGGTTAGGGTTATTGCATTTTGGTTAGGGTTCGGGTTAGGGTTAGGGTAAAGGTTAGAGTTAGTGCATTAGGGTTAGGGTTAGTGCATTAAAGTTAGGGTTAGGTTTAGGGTTAGGGTTAGGGTTAGGGTTAGTGCATTAGGGGTAGGGTTAGTGTTACGGTTAGGGATGGGGTTGGGGGTTAGTGTTAGGATTAGGGGTTAGGGTTAGAGTTAGGGTTAGGCTTAGCTTTAGGGTTAGGGTTAGCTTTAGGGTTAGGTTTACTCTACATTATGGTTAGGGTAAGGGTTTGGATTGGGGGTGGGGTCAGGGTTAGTGTCACTCTGCATTAGGGTTAGGGTTAGGGTTGGTGCATTAGGCTTATGGTTAGGGTTAGGGTTACTGCATTAGGGTTAGGGTTAGGGTTAGGGTTACTCTGCATTAGGGTTTGGTTTCGGGTTTGGGTTCGTGCATTAGGGTTAGGGTTAGGGGTAGCGTTGGTGCATTAGGGTTAGGGTTAGGGTTAGGGTTAGTGCATTAGGGTTAGGGTTAGGGTTAGGGTTAGCGTGAGGGTTAAGGTTAGGGTTAGGGTTTTGATTAAGGATAGGGTTAGGGTAGGGTTAGGTTTAGGGTTTGGGTTATGTGTTAGGTTTAGGGTTAGGGTTACTCAGCATTATGGGTAGGGTTAGGGTTAGGGTTAGGGTTAGGTTTAGGGTTAGGGTTAGCGCATTATGGTTAGCGTTAGGTTTAGGGTAGTGTTAGGGTTAGGTGTTAGTGTCAGGGTTAGGGTTAGGGTTACTCTGCTTTAGGGTTAGGGTTATGGTTTCGGTTAGAGTTATGTGTTAAGGTTAGGTTTAGGGTTAGGGTTACATTGCATTTGTGTTAGTGTTAGGGTTAAGGTTAGGGTTGCTCTGCATTAGGGTTAGGGTTTGTGTTAGGGCTAGGGTTAGGGTTAGGGTTAGTGTTATGGTTAGGGTTAGTGCGTTAGGGCTAGGGCTAGGGTTAGGGTTAGGGTTAGGGTTAGGGTTAGTCTGCATTAGGATTAAGTTTAGGGTTAGGGTTGGTGCATTAGGGTTAGGGTTAGGGGTAGCGTTAGGGTTAGGGTTAGGGTTAGTGCATTAGGGTTAGGGTTAGGGTTAGGGCTAGGGTTATGGTTAAGGTTAGGGTTAGGGTTGGGGTAGGGTTAGGTTTAGGGTTTGGGTTATGTGTTAGGGTTAGGTTTAGGGTTAGGGTTAGGGTTACTCTGCTTTAGGGTTGGCATTAGGGTTCGGGTTAAGGTTACGGTTAGGGTTATGGTTTGGGTTAGGGGTTAGGGTTAGGGTTACTCTGCATTAGTGTTAGGTTTAGGGTTAGGGTGTGGGTTAGTGTTGGGGTTACTCTGCATTAGGGTTATGGCTAGGGTTAGGGTTAGTGTTATGGTTAGGGTTAGTGCGTTAGGGTTAGGGTTAGGGTTATTGCATTTTTGTTAGCGTTAGGGTTAGGGTTCGGGATAGAGTTAGTTCACTAGGGTTAGGGTTAGTGCATTAGGGTTAGGGGTAGGTTTAGGGTTAGTGTTAGGGTTAGGGTTAGTGCATTAGGGTTAGGGTTACGGTTAGGGATGGGGTTAGGGGTTCGGTTTAGGGTTAGTGGTTAAGGTTAGAGTTAGGGTTAGGGTTAGCTTTACGATTAGTGTTAGTGTTAGGGTTAGCTTTTGGGTTAGGGTTACTCAGCATTATGGTTAGGGTTAGGGTTAGGGTTAGGGTTAGCGTTAGGGTTTGGGTTAGGGTTAGACTGAGAGTTAGGGTAGAGTTCGGTTTAGAGTTAGGATTAGGGTTAGGGCATTATGGTTATGGTTAGGGTTTGGGTTAGGGTTAGGGTTAGTGTTAGGGTTAGGGTTAAGGTTAGGGTGAGGCTTAGGGTTAGGGTTTAGGGTTTAGGTTTAGGGTTAGGGTTAGGGTGAGGGGTATGGTGAGGGCATTAGGGTTAGGGTTAGGGTTAGGGTTAGGGTAGGGTTAGGGTTAGGGTTAGGGTTAGGGGTTCGTGGTTAGTGGTTAGTGTTAGGGTTAGCGTTAGCGTTAGGATTAGGGCTAGTGTTAGGGTTAGGTGTTCGTGTCAGGGTTAGGGTTACGGGTTAGTGTTCGGGTTAGGGTTACTCTGCATTAGGGTTAGGGTTATGGTTTGGGTTAGAGTTATGTGTTAGGGTTAGGGTTACATTGCATTTGTGTTAGGGTTAGGTTTAGGTTTAGGGTCCCTCTGCATTAGGGTTAGGGTTTGTGTTAGGGCTCGGGTTAGGGTTAGGGTTTGTGTTATGGTTAGGGTTAGTCCGTTAGGGTTAGGGTTAGGGTTAGGGTAGGGTTACTCTGCATTATGGTTAGGGTTAGTGTTAGGGCTAGGGTTAGGGTTAGGTTTAGGGTTATTGTTAGGGTTAGTGCGTTAGGGCTAGGGTTGGGGGTAGTGCATTAGGGTTAGGGTTAGGGTTAGGGTTACAGTTAGTGCATTAGGGTTAGGGTTAGGGTTAGCTTTACTGTTAGGGTTAGGGTTAGGTTTAGGGTTAGGGTTAGGGTTAGGGTTAGGGTTAGGGTTAGGGTTAGGGTTAGGGTTAGGATTAGGGTTCAGGTTAGGGTTAGGTTTAGGGTTAGGGTTAGGTTTAGGGTTATCGTTATTGTTAGTGTCAGGGTTAGGGTTAGGGTTAGGGTTAGGGTTAGGGTTAGGGTTACAGTTAGGCATTAGGGTCAGGTTTAGGGTTAGGGTTCAGGTTAGGGTTAGGTTTAGGGTTAGGGTTTGTGAATTAGGGTTAGGGTTAGGTTTAGGGTTATGGTTATTGTTATTGTCAGGGTTAGGGTTAGGGGTTAGCTTTAGGTTTAGGGTTAGCGTTAGGGTTAGCGTTATGGTTAGGGTTAGGGCTTAGGGTTAGAGTTAGGGTTAGGGTTAGGGTTAGGTTTACTGCATTAGGGTTAGGGTTAGGGTTAAGAGTAGAGTTAGACTTAGAGTTAGGGTAGGGTTAGGTTTACGGTTAGGGTTAGGGTTAGGGTTAGGGTTATAGTTATGCTTAGGGTTAGGGGTTAGGGGTTAGGGTTAGGGTTAGGGCTAGGGGTTAGGGGTTAGGTTTGGTTTAGGGTTAGGGTTAGGGGTTAGGGGTTAGTGTTAGGGCTAGGGTTAGGGGTTGGGGTTAGGTTTAGGGTTAGGGTTAGGGCTGGATTTAGGGTTACGGTTAGGATTAGGGTTAGCGGTTAGGGTTAGGGTTAGTGGTTCGGGTTAGAGTTTGGGTTGTGGTTAGGGTTATGGTTAAGGTTAGTGTTCGGGGTAGGGTTAGGGTTAGGGTTACACTGCATTATGGTTAGGGTTAGGGTTAGTGTTAGGGTTAGGGTTAGGGTTAGGGTTAGGGTTAGGGTTAGGGTTACTCTGCATTATGGTTAGGTTTAGGGTTAGGGTTAGGGCTGGGTTTACGGTTACGGTTAGGGTTAGGGTCAGCGGTTAGGGTTAGGGTTAGGGGTTCGGGTTAGGGTTATGGTTAAGGTTAGTTTTCGGGGTAGGGTTAGGGTTAGGGTTACACTGCCTTATGGTTAGGGTTAGGGTTAGTGTTAGGGTTAGAGTTAGGGTTAGGGTTACTCTGCATTAGGGTTAGGTTTAGGGTTAGGGTTAGTGCATTCGGGTTAGGGTTAGGGATAGGGTTGGTGCATTTGGGTTAGGGTTAGGGTTAGGGTTAGTGCATTAGGGTTAGGGTGAGGGTTCGGGTAAGGGTTAGGGTTAGGTTTAGTGATGGGATTCGGGGTTGGGGTTAGGGTTAGGGTTAGGGTTAGTGTTCGGGGTTCAGGTTCGGGTTTGGGTTCTGGTTAGGGTTATGGTTAAGGTTAGGGTTAGAGTTAGGGTAGGGTTAGGTTTAGGGTTTCGGTTATGTGTTAGGGTTAGTTTTAGGGTAAGGGTTAGGGTTATTCTGCTTTAGGGTTGGGATTAGGGTTCGGGTTAGGGTTAGGGTTAGGGTTAGGGTTTGGGTTAGGGGTGAGGGTTAGGGTTAGGGTTAGGGTTCGCGTTAGGGTTAGGGTTAGTGTTAGGGTTAGGCTTAGGGTTAGGGCTAGTGTTCGGGTTAGGTTTCCTCTGCATTATGGTTTGGGTTAGGGTTATGGTTAGTAGTGGGGTTAGGGTTAGGGTTTCTCTGCATTAGGGTGAGGGTGAGTGTTAGGGTTAGGGTTAGGGTTAGGGTTAGGGTTACTCTACATTAGTGTTAGGTTTTGGGTTAGGGTGTGGGTTAGTGTTGGGGTTACTCTGCATTAGGGTTAGGGTTAGGGTTAGGGTTAGTGCGTTAGGGTTAGGGTTATGGTTATTGCATTTTTGTTAGGGTTAGGGTTAGGGTTAGTGCATTCGGGTTAGGGTTAGGTTTAGGTTTAGTGTTATGTTTAGGGTTAGTGCATTAGGGTTAGTGTTAGGGGTACGGTTAGGGATGGGGTTAGGGGTTTGGTTTAGGGTTAGGGTTAGGGCTAGGGTTAGGGTTAGGGTTACAGTTATGGTTAGGGGTTAGGTGTTAGGGGTTAGGGTTAGGGGTTCGGTTAGCGTTAGGGTCCTGGTTAGGGTTAGGGTTATGGTTAAGGTTAGGGTTAGGGTCAGGGTTCGGGTTAGGGTTACCCTGCATTATGGTTAGGGTTAGGGTTAGGGTTAGGGTTAGGGTTACTCTGCATTAGGGTTAGGTTTTGGGTTAGTGTTAGTGCATTAGGTTTAGTGTTAGGGATAGGTTGGTGCATTAGGGTTAGGGCTAGGGTTAATGCATTAGGGTTCGGGTTAGGGTTAGGGTTAGGGTAAGGGTTAGGGTTAGTTTTAGTGATAGGGGTTCGGGGTTAGGCGTTAGGGTTAGGGTTAGGTGTTAGGGTTAGGGTTAGAGTTAGGGTTAGGGTTAGGGTTAGGGTTAGGGTTAGGGGTTAGGGTTAACGTTCCGGTTTGGGTTCGGTTATGGATAGGGTTTAGGGTTAGGATTAGGGCTAGGTTTAGGGTTAGTGTTAGGGGTTAGGGGTTAGGGTTTGGGTTAACGTTAGGGCTTCGGGTTAGGGTTAGGGTTCTGGTTAGGGTTAGGGTTATATTTAAGGTTAGTGTTAGGGTTTGGGTTAGGGTTAGGGTTACTCTGCATTATGGTTTGGGACAGGGTTAGGGTTAGTGATAGGGTTAGGGTTAGGGTTAGGGTTAGGGTTAGCGTTAGACTTAGGGTTAGGGTTAGCTTTAGGGTTAGTGTAAGGGTTAGGGTTAGAGTGTGGGTTTGGGCTAGGTTTAGGATTAGGGTTCGGGTAGGGTTAGGGTTAGTGTTAGGGTTAGGGTTAGGGTTAGGGTTAGGGTTAGGTGTTCGGGCTTAGGGGTTAGAGTTAGGGTCAGGGTTAGGGTTACGGTTAGGTTTAGGGTTAGGGTTAGAGTTTGGTTTAGGGTTCGGGATAGAATTAGGGTTAGGGTTAGGGTTATGGTTAGGGTTAGGGTTAGGGGTTCGGGGTTAGGGGCTCGAATTAGGGTTAGGGTTAGGTTTAGGGTTTGGGATAGGTGTTAGGGTTACGGTTAGGGTTAGGGTTACTCTGCTTTAGGGTTGGGGTTAGGGTTCGGGTTAGTGTTAGGTTTAGGGTTAGGGTTTTGGTTAGGGGTTAGGGTTAGGCTTAGGGTTACTCTGCATGCCTGTTACGTTTAGGGTTAGGGTGTGTTTTAGTGTTTGGGTTACTCTGCATTCGGGTTAGGGCTTGGGTTAGGGTTACGGTTAAGGTTATGGTTAGGGTTAGTGCGTTAGGGTTAGCGTTAGAGTTATTGCATTTTTGTTAGGGCTAGGGTTAGGGTTAGAGTTAGTGCATTAGTGTTAGGGTTAGGGTTCGTGCATTAGGTTTAGGGTTAGGGTTAGTGCAATAGGGTTATGGTTAGAGTTAGGGTTAGTGCATTAGGGTTAGGGTCAGGGTTAAGGTTAGTGCATTAGGGTTAGGGTTAGTGTTAGGGTTAGTGTTAGGGTTAGCGTTAGGGTGGTGCTTTAGGGATAGCATTAGGGTTAGGGTTAGGGTTAGCGTTACTCTGCATTAGGGTATGGGATAGGGTTAGGGTTAGGGTTAGGATTAGGGTTAGTGCATTAGGGTTAGGGTTAGGGTTTGGGTTAGTGCATTAGGGTTAGGGTTAGGGTTAGTGCATTAGGGTTAGGGTTAGTGCATTAGGGTTAGGGTTAGGGTTAGAGTTAGGGTTAGGACTAGGGTTGGGGTTAGGGTTAGGGTAGGGTGAGGGTTAGGGTAGGGTTTGGGTTAGGTTTATGGTTAGTGTTAGGGTTAGGGTTTACGGTTTAGGGCTTAGGGTTAGGGTTAGGGTTAGGGTTAGGGTTAGGGTTAGGGTTAGTTTTAGGGTTAGGGTTAGGGTTAGAGGTTCGGGGTTCGGGGTTAGAGTTAGGGTTAGGGTTAGGGTTAGGGTTAAGGTTTGAGTTAGTGTTTGGGTTAGGGTTAGGGTTAGGGATAGGGTTAGTTTTAGGGTTAGGGTTATGGTTAGAGGTTCGGGGTTAGGGGTTAGAGTTAGGGTTAGGGTTACTCTGCATTAGGGTGAGAGTTAGGGTTAGGGTTAGTGCATTAGGGTTAGGGTTAGGATTAGGGTTGGTGCATTAGGGTTAGGGTTAGGATTATTGCATTAGGCTTAGGGGTAGGGATAGGGTTAGGGTTAGGGTTAGTGAATTAGGGTTAGGGTTAGGGTTAGGGTGAGGGTTAGGGGTTAGGTTTAGGGTAATGGTTATGGTTAGGGTTAGGGGTTAGCTTTAGGTTTAGGGTTAGGGCTAGGGTTAGGGTTAGGTTAGGGCTATGGTTAGGGTTTGTGCGTTAGGGTTAGGGTTAGTGTTAGTGCTTTAGGGTTAGGCTTAGGGTTAGGGTTTGGGTTAGGGTTAGAGTTAGTGCATTAGGGTTAGGGTTTGGGTTAGGGTTAGAGTTAGTGCATTAGTGTTCGGGTTAGGTTTAGGATTAGGGTTAGGGTTAGTGCATTAGGGTTAGTGTTAGGGTCACGGTTAGGATTGGGGTTAGGGGTCAGGGATCGGATTAGGGGTTAGGGTTAGAGTTAGGGTTTGGGTTAGCGTTAGGGTTAGGGTTAGGGTTAGCATTTGGATTAGGGGTACTCTGCATTATGGTTAGGGTTAGGGTTAGGGTTAGGGGTGGGGTAAGGGTTAGGTTTACTCTGCATTAGGGTTAGGGTTAGGGTTCGGGTTAGTGCATTAGAGTTAGGGTTAGCGTTAGGATTGTTGCATTAGGGCTAGGTTTAGGGTTAGGGTTACTGCATTAGGTTAGTGTGAGGGTTAGGGTTAGTGCATTAGGGTCAGTGTTAGGTTTAGGGTTAGGGTTAGTGTATTAGGGATGGGTTAGGGTTACGGTTAGGGTTAGGGTTAGGATTAGGTTTAGGGTTATGGTTAGGGTTACGGTTAGGATTAGGGATTGGGTTAGGGTTTGGGTTTGGGTTAGGGTTAGCGTTAGTGTTAGGGTGGGGATTAGAGTTAGGGTTAATGTTAGGGTTAGGGTTAGGGTTACGGGATAGGGGTTATGGTTAGTGTTAGGGTTAGGGTTAGCGATGGCGTTAGTGTTAGCGTTAGGGTTAGCGTTAGGGTTAGGGTTAGGGTTAGGGTTAGGTGTTAGGGTTAGGGTTAGGGTTGGGGTTACTCTGCATTAGGGTTGGAGTTAGGGTTCAGGTTAGGGTTAGGGTTAGGGTTTGAGTTTGGGTTAGGGGTTAGGGTTAGGGTTACGGTAACTCTGCATTAGGGTTAGGGTTAGGGTTAGGGTTAGGGATACTCTGCATTAGTGTTAGGGTTAAGGATAAGGCTATGGTTAGGGTTAGGGTTAGGGTTATGGTTAAGGTTTGTGCATTACGGTTAGGGTTAGTGTTAGTGCATTAGGGTTCGGCTTAGGGTTAGGGTTTGGGTTAGGGTTAGAGTTAGTGCATTTGGGTTAGGATTAGGTTCAGGATTAGGGTTAGGGTTAGTGCATTAGGGTTAGGGTTAGGGTCACAGTTAGGTATGGGGTTAGGGGTTAGGGATCGGATTAGGGGTTAGGGTTAGAGTTTGGGTTTGGGTCAGCATTAGGGTTAGGGTTAGGGTTAGAATTTATGTTAGGGTTACTCTGCATTATGTTTTGTGTTAAGGTTAGGGTTAGGGGTGGGGTTAGGGTTCGGTTTACTCTGCATTAGGGTTAGGGTTCGGGTTCGGGTTAGTGCATTAGGGTTAGGGTTAGCGTTAGGGCTGTTGCATTAGGGTTAGGGTTATGGTTAGGGTTACTGCATTAGGTTAGTGTTAGGGTTAGGGTTAGTGCATTAGGGTTAGGGTTAGGGTTAGTGTATTAGGGATGGGTTAGGGTTACGGTTAGGGTTAGGGTTAGGTTTAGGTTTAGGGTTATGGTTAGGGTTAGGGTTAGGTTTAGGTTTAGGGTTATGGTTAGGGTTAGGGTTAGGGTTACAGTTAGGATTAGGGTTTGGGTTAGGGTTTGTGTTAGTGTTAGGGTTAGGATTAGCGTTAGTGTTAGGGTTAGGGCTTAGAGTTAGGGTTAAAGTTAGGGTTAGGGTTAGGGTTAGGGGTTAGGGGTTATGGTTTGAGGTAGGGTTAGGGTTAGCGATGGTGTTCGGGTTAGCGTTAGGGTTCGGGTTCGGTTTAGGGTTAGTGTTAGGGTGAGGGTTAGGGTTAAGCTTAGGGTTAGGGTTAGGGTTAGGGTTAGGGTTAGGGTTAGGGTTAGGGTTAGTGTTAGGGCCACAGTTATGGTTAGGGGATAGGGGCTAGGGGTTAGGTTTGGATTAGGGTTAGGGTTAGAGTTTGGTTTAGCGGTTAGGGTTTCGTTTAGGGTTAGGGTTACTGGTTAGGGTTAGGGTTCGTGTTCGGGTTAGGTTTACTCTGCATTATGGTTAGGGTTAGGGTTAGGGGTGTGTTTAGGGTTAGGGTTACGCTGCATTAGGGTGAGGGTTTGGGTTAGGGTTAGTGCATTAGGGTTAGGGTTAGGATTAGGATTATTGCATTAGGCTTAGAGTTAGGGATAGGGTTAGGGTTAGGGTTAGTGAATTAGGGTTAGGGTTAGGGTTAGGGTGAGGGTTAGGGGTTAGGTTTAGGGTAATGGTTATGGTTCGGGTTAGGGTTAGGGTTAGGGGTTAGCGTTAGGTTTAGGGTTAGGGTTAGGGTTAGGGTTAGCGTTAGGGTTAGGGTTAGGGGTTAGGGTTACGGTTAGGGTTAGGGTTAGGGTTAGGTTTACTGCTTTAGTGGTAGGGTTAGTGTTAGGATTAGAGTTGGATTTAGAGTTAGGGTAGGGTTAGGTTTAGGGTTAGTGTTAGGGTTAGGGTTAGGGTTAGGGTTTGGGTTTCAGTTATGGTTAGGGGTTAGGGTTAGGGTTAGGGCTAGGTGTTAGGGGTTAGTTTTGGTTTAGGGTTTGGGTTAGGGTTATGTTTAGGGTTAGGGGTTAGTTTTAGGGTTAGGGTTAGGGTTAAGGTTAGGGTTAGGGTTAGGGTTAGGCTTTAGGTTTTAGGGTTAGGGTTAATGTTAGGGTTAGGGTTAGGGTTATGGTTAGGGCATTAGGGTTATGGTTACGGTTTGTGTTTAGGGTTAGGGTTAGGGTTAGGTGTTAGGGTTAGGGTTAGGGTTAGGGTTAGGGTTACTCTGCATTTGGGTTGGAGTTAGGGTTCAGGTTAGGGTTAGGGTTAGTGTTTGGGTTTGGGTTAGGGGTTAGGGTTAGGGTTAGGGTTACGGTTACCCTGCATTAGGGTTAGGGTTAGGGTTAGCGATACTCTGCATTAGGGTTAGGGTTAGTGATAGGGCTATGGTTAGGGTTAGGGTTAGGGTTATGGTTAGGGTTTGTGCGTTAGGGTTAGGGTTAGTGTTAGTGCATTAGGGTTAGGCTTAGGGTTAGGGTTTGGGTTAGGGTTAGAGTTAGTGCATTAGGGTAAGGGTTAGGTTTAGGATTAGGGTTAGGGTAAGTGCATTAGGGTTAGGGTTAGGGTCACGGTTAGGGATGAGGTTAGGGGTTAGGGATCGGATTAGGGGTTAGGGTTAGAGTTAGGGTTTGGGTTAGCGTTAGGGTTAGGGTTTGGGTTAGCATTAGTGTTAGGGTTACTCTGCATTTTGGTTAGGGTTAGGGTTAGGGTAAGGGTAAGGGTTAGAGTTAGGGGTGGGGTTAGGGTTAGGTTTACTCTGCATTAGGCTTAGGGTAAGGGTTCGGGTTAATGCATTAGGATTAGGGTTAGCGCTAGGGTTGTTGCATTAGGGTTAGGGTTAGGGTTACTGCATTAGGTTAGTGTTAAGGTTAGGGTTAGGGTTACTGCATTAGGTTAGTGTTAGGGTTAGGGTTAGTGCATTAGGGTTAGGGTTAGGGTTAGTGTATTAGGGATGGGTTAGGGTTACGTTTGGGGTTAGGGTTAGGGTTAGGTTTAGGGTTATGCTTAGGGTTAGGGTTACGGTTAGGAATAGGGTTTTGGTTAGGGTTTGTGTTAGGGTTAGGGTTAGGGTTAGCGTTAGTGTTAGGGTTAGGGCTCAGAGTTAGGGTTAAAGTTAGGGTTAGGGTTAGGGGTTAGGGGTTATGGTTAGAGTTAGGGTTAGGGTTAGCGGTGGCATTAGGGTTAGCGTTAGGATTAGGGTTCGGTTTAGGGTTCGGGTTAGGGTGAGGGTTAGGGTTAAGGTTAGGGTTAGGGTTAGGGCCACAGTTATGGTTAGGGGATAGGGGTTAGGGGTTAGGTTTGGTTTAGAGTTAGGGGTAGGGTTTGGTTTAGAGCTTAGGGTTTCATTTAGGGTTAAGGTTAGTGGTTAGGGTCAGTGTTCGTGTTCGGGTTAGGTTTATTCTGCATTATGATTAGGATTAGGTTAGGGTTAAGGGTGGGTTTAGGGTTAGGGTTACTCATCATTAGGGTGAGAGTTAGGATTAGGGTTAGTGCATTAGGGTTAGGGTTAGGATTAGGGTTGGTGCATCAGGGTTAGGGTTAGGGTTAGGATTATTGCATTAGGCTTAGGGTTATGGATAGGGTTAGGGTTAGGGTTAGTGAATTAGGGTTAGGGTTAGGGTTAGGGTGAGGGTTAGGGGTTAGGTTTAGGGTTATGGTTAGGGTTAGGGGTTAGCGTTAGGTTTAGGGTTAGGGTTAGGGTTAGCGTTAGGGTTTGGGTTAGTGGTTAGGGCTAGGGTTACGGTTAGGGTTAAGGTTAGGTTTACTGCTTTAGAGTTAGGGTTAGGGTTAGGATTAGAGTTGGGGTTAGGGTTAGGGTTTGGGTTTCAGTTATGGTTACTGGTTAGGGTTAGGGTTAGGGCTAGGTGTTAGGGGTTAGTTTTGGTTTAGGGTTAGGGTTAGGGTTATGTTTTTGGTTAGGGGTTAGGGGTTAGTGTTAGGGTTAGGGTTAGGGGTTAGTGTTTAGGGTTAGGGTTAGGGTTATGTTTTTGGTTAGGGATTAGGTGTTAGGGGTTAGTGTTAGGGTTAGGGTTAGGGGTTAGTGTTTAGGGTTAGGGTTAGGGTTAGGGTTGGGGTTAGGGTTAGGGTTAGGGTTAGGCTTTAGGTTTTAGGGTTAGGGTTAGGGTTATGGTTAGGGCATTAGGGTTATGGTTACTGTTTGGGTTTAGGGTTAGGGTTCGGGTTAGGGTTAGTGTTAGGTTTAGGGTTAGGTGTTAGGGTGAGGGTTAGGGTTAGGGTTAGGGTTACTCTGCATTAGGGTTGGAGTTAGGGTTCAGGTTAGGGTTAGGGTTTGGGTTTGGGTTAGGGGTTAGGGTTAGGGTTACGGTTACTCTGCATTAGGGTTAGGTTAGGGTTAGAGATACTCTGCATTAGTGTTAGGGTTAGGGATAGGGCTATGGTTAGGGTTAGGGTTAGGGTTTGTGCATTAGGGTTAGGGTTAGTGTTAGTGCTTTAGGGTTAGGCTTAGGGTTAGGGTTTGGGTTAGGGTTAGAGTTAGTGCATTAGGGTTAGGGTTAGGTTTAGGATTAGGGTTAGGGTTAGTGCATTAGGGTTAGGGTTAGGGTCACGGTTAGGGTTGGTGTTAGGGGTTAGGGATTGGATTAGGGGTTAGGGTTAGAGTTAGGGTTTGGGTTAGCATTAGGGTTAGGGTTAGCATTTGGATTAGGGGTACTCTGCATTATGGTTAGGGTTAGGGTTAGGGTTAGGGGTGGGGTTAGGGTTAGGTTTACTCTGCATTAGGGTTAGGGTTCGGGTTAGTGCATTAGAGTTAGGGTTAGCGTTAGGGTTGTTGCATTAGGGTTAGGGTTATGGTTAGGGTTACTGCATTAGGTTAGTGTTAGGGTTAGGGTTAGTGCATTAGGGTCAGTGTTAGGGTTAGGGTTAGGGTTAGTGTATTAGGGATGGGTTAGGGTTACGGTTAGGGTTAGGGTTAGGATTAGGTTTAGGGTTGTGGTTATGGTTAGGGTTACGGTTAGGATTAAAGATTGGGTTAGGGTTTGGGTTAGGGTTAGGGTTAGCGTTAGTGTTAGGGTGGGGATTAGAGTTAGGGTTAAAGTTACGGTTAGGGTTAGGGTTACGGGTTAGGGGTTATGGTTAGAGTTAGGGTTAGGGTTAGCGATGGCGTTAGTGTTAGCGTTAGGGTTAGCGTTAGCGTTAGGGTTAGGGTTAGGGTTAGGTGTTAGGGTTAGGGTTACGGTAACTCTGCATTAGGGTTAGGGTTAGGGTTAGGGATACTCTGCATTAGTGTTAGGGTTAGGGATAGGGCTATGGTTAGGGTTAGTGTTAGCGTTATGGTTAGGGCTTGTGTGTTACGGTTAGGGTTAGAGTTAGTGCATTAGGGTTAGGCTTAGGTTTAGGGTTTGGGTTAGGGTTAGAGTTAGTGCATTTGGGTTAGGGTTAGGTTTAGGATTAGGGTTAAGGTTAGTGCATTAGGGTTAGAGTTAGGGTCACAGTTAGGTATGGGGTTAGGGGTTAGGGATCGGATTAGGGGTTAGGGTTAGAGTTAGGGTTTGGGTCAGCGTTAGGGTTAGGGTTAGGGTTAGCATTTATGTTAGGGTTACTCTGCATTATGGTTAGTGTTAAGGTTAGGGTTAGGGGTGGGGTTAGGGTTAGGTTTACTCAGCATTAGGGTTAGGGTTAGGGTTCGGGTTAGTGCATTAGGGTTAGGGTTAGCGTTAGGGTTGTTGCATTAGGGTTAGGGTTATGGTTAGGGTTACTGCATTAGGTTAGGGTTAGGGTTAGGGTTAGGGTTAGGGTTAGGGTTAGGGTTAGGTTTAGGGTTATGGTTAGGGTTAGGGTTACGGTTACGGTTAGGATTAGGATTTGGGTTAGGGTTTGTGTTAGGGTTAGGGTTAAGATTACCTTTAGTGTTAGGGTTAGGGCTTAGAGTTAGGGTTAAAGTTAGGGTGACGGTTAGGGTTAGGGGTTAGGGGTTATGGTTAGAGGTAGGGTTAGGGTTAGCGATGGCGTTAGGGTTAGCGTTAGGGTTCGGGTTCAGTTTAGGGTTAGTGTTAGGGTGAGAGTTAGGGTTAAGGTTAGGGTTAGGGCCACAGTTATGGTTAGGGGATAGGGGCTAGGGGTTAGGTTTGGTTTAGGGTTAGGCTTAGAGATTGGTTTAGAGGTTAGGGTTTCGTTTAGGGTTAGGGTTACTGGTTAGGGTTAGTGTTCGTGTTCGGGTTAGGTTTACTCTGCATTATGGTTAGGGTTAGTTTTAGGCTTAGGGGTGGGTTTTGGGTTAGGGTTACGCTGCATTACGGTGAGGGTTTGGGTTAGGGTTAGTGCATTAGTGTTAGCGTTAGGGTTAGGGTTAGGGTTAGGGTTAGGGTTAGGGTTAGGGGTTAGGTTTAGGGTAATGGTTATGGTTAGGGTTCGGGTTAGGATTAGGGGTTAGCATTAGGTTTAGGGTTAGGGTTAGGGTTAGGGTTTGCGTTAGGGTTAGGGTTAGGGGTTAGGGTTAGGGTTACGGTTAGGGTTAGGGTTAGGGTTAGGTTTACTGCTTTAGAGTTAGGGTTAGGGTTAGGATTAGAGTTGGATTATTAGTTAGGGTAGGGTTAGGTTTAGTGTTAGTGTTAGGGTTAGGGTTAGGGTTAGGGTTTGGGTTTACGTTATGGTTAGGGGTTAGGGTTAGGGTTAGGGCTAGGTGTTAGGGGTTAGTTTTGGTTTAGGGTTAGGGTTAGAGTTATGTTTAGGGTTAGGGGTTATTGTTAGGGTTAGGTTTAGGGGTAAGGTTAGGGTTAGGGTTAGGGTTAGGTTTAGGGTTAGGGTTAGGGTTAGGCTTTAGATTTTATGGTTAGGGTGAATGTTCGGGTTAGGGTTAGGGTTATGGTTTGGGCATTAAGGTTATTGTTACGGTTTGGGTTTAGGGCTAGGGTTAGGGTTAGTGTTAGGTTTTGGGTTAGGTGTTAGGGTTACGGTTAGGGTTGGGGTTAGGGTTACTCTGCATTAGGGTTGGAGTTAGGGTTCAGGTTAGGGTTAGGGTTAGGGTTTGGGTTTGGGTTAGGGGCTAGGGTTAGGGTTACGGATACCCTGCATTTGGGTTAGGGTTAGGGTTAGTGATACTCTGCATTAGGGTTAGGGTTAGTGATAGGGCTATGGTTAGGGTTAGGATTAGTGTTAGGGTTAGGGTTAGGGTTAGGGTTAGAGGTTCGGGGTTAGGGGTTAGGGTTAGGGTTACTGTTAGTGTTAGGATTTGGGGTTAAGGTTAGCATTAGGGTTAGGGGTTAGAGTTTCGGTTAATATTAGGGTTAGGGTTAGCGTTTGCATTAGGGTTTGGGTTAGTGTTAGGGTTAGGTGTTAGTGATAGGGTAAGGGTTAGGGCTAGGATTACTCTGCATTAGGGTTAGGGTTAGGGTTAGGGTTACTCTGCTTTAGGGTTAGGGTTAGGGTTAGGGTTAGGGGTTAGGTGTTATGGTTAGGGTTACGGTTAGGGTTAGTGTTAGGGTTAGGTTTAGGGTTAGGATTAGGGGTTAGGGCTACGATTTGGGTTAGTGTTAGGGTTAGGGTTAGGGGTTAGGGTTAGTGTTAGGGTTTGTGTTAGGGGTTAGGGGTTGGTGTTAGGGGTTAGTGTTAGGGTTAGGGTTAGCGGTTCGGGTTAGGGTTAGGGTTGTGGTTAGGGTTAGGGTTCGGGTTAGGGGTTAGGGTTAGGGTTATTGTTAGGGGTTAGGGTTAGGATTAGGGTTAGGGTTAGTGGTTAGGGGTTATGGTTAGGGTTAGGGTTAGTGTTAGGTTTAGGGTTCGCGTTACTCTGCATTAGGGTTAGGGTTAGGGTTAAGGTTAGGGCTAGTGTTAGGTGTTTGGGGTTAGGGATTAGAGTTAGGGTTAGGGTTACTCTGCATTATGGTTAGGGGTAGGGTTAGGGTTAGTGATAGAGTCAGTGGTAGGGTTAGGGTTACTCTGCATTTGGTTTATGGATTGGGTTAGGGTTAGGGTTAGTGCATTAGGGTTGGCGTTACGGTTAGGGTTAGCGGTAGGGTTAGGGTTAGGTTTAGTGTTAGGTTTAGGGTTAGGATTAGGGTTAGAGTTAGGGTTAGGGTTAGGGTTAGGGTAGGGGTAGGGTTAGTGTTACGGTAGGGTTAGGGTTAGTGTTAGGGTTAGGATTAGGGTTAAGGGTTCGGGGTTAGGGGTTAGAGTTAGGGTTAGGGCTAGGGTTAGGGTTAGGTTTTGGGTTAGGGTTAAGGTTAGGGTTGGTTTAGAGTTAGGGTTAGGGTTAGGGTTAGGGTAGGGTTAGGGTTAGGGTTTGGGTTAGGGTTAGAGTTAGGGTTAGGGTTTGGGTTAGAGTAGGGTTAGGATTAGTGTTAGGGTTAGGGTTAGGGTTAGGGTTATGGTTAGAGGTTAGGGGTTAGGGTTAGGGTTACTGTTAGTGTTAGGATTAGGGGTTAAGGTTAGCGTTAGGGTTAGGGTTAGGGGTTAGAGTTTCGGTTAGTATTAGGGTTAGGGTTAGCGTTTGCATTAGGGTTAGGGTTAGTGTTAGGGTTACGTGTTAGTGTTAGGGTATGGGTTAGGGCTAGGATTACTCTGCATTAGGGTTAGGGTTAGGGTTAGGGTTACTCTGCTTTAGGGTTAGGGTTAGGGTTAGGGTTACTCTGCATTAGGATTAGGTTTAGTGTTAGTGCTAGGGTTAGGGTTAGGGCTAGGGTTATGGTTAGGGTTGGTGCGTTAGGGCTTGGGTTAGGGTTAGTGCATTAGGGTTAGGGTTACGATTAGGGTTATGGTTAGGTGTTAAGGTTAGGGTTAGGGTTACTCTGCATTATGGTTAGGGTTAGGGTTCGGGTTAGTGTTAGGGTTAGGGTTAGGCTTAGGGTTACTCTGCATTAGGGTTAGGGTTAGGGTTAGGGTTAGTGCGTTAGGGTTAGGATTAGGGCTGGTGCTTTAGGGTTAGGGTTATGGTTAGTGCACTAGGGTTAGGGTTAGGGTTAGGGTTAGGGGTGGGGTTCGGGGTTAGCGGTTTGGGTTAGGGTTAGGGTTAGGGGTTAGGGGTTATGGTTAGGGTTACGGTTAGGGTTAGTGTTAGGGTTAGGTTTAGGGTTAGGATTAGGGGTTAGGGCTAGGATTTGGGTTAGGGTTAGGGTTAGGGTTAGGGTTAGGGGTTAGGGTTAGTGTTAGGGTTTGTGTTAGGGGTTAGGGGTTAGTGTTAGGGTTAGGGTTAGCGGTTCGGGTTAGGGTTAGGGTTGTGGTTAGGGTTAGGGTTCGGGTTAGTGGTTAGGGTTAGGGTTAGGGTTATTGTTAGGGGTTAGGGTTAGGATTAGGGTTAGGGTTAGTGGTTAGGTGTTATGGTTAGGGTTAGGGTTAGTGTTAGGTTTAGGGTTAGCGTTACTCTGCATTAGGGTTAGGGTTAAGGTTAGGGCTAGTGTTAGGTGTTTGGGGTTAGGGATTAGAGTTAGGGTTAGGGTTACTCTGCATTATGGTTAGGGGTAGGGTTAGGGTTAGTGATAGAGTTAGTGGTAGGTTTAGGGTTACTCTGCATTTGGTTTATGGATAGGGTTAGGGATAGGGTTAGTGCATTAAGGTTAGCGTTAGGGTTAGGGTTAGCGGTAGGGTTATGGTTAGGTTAAGTGTTAGTTTTAGGGTTAGGATTCGGGTTAGAGTTAGGGTTAGGGTTAGGGTTAGAGTTAGGGTAGGGTTAGGGTTAGTGTTAGGGTTAGGGTTAGGTTTAGGGTTAGGGGTTCGGGGTTAGGGGTTAGAGTTAGGGTTAGGTTTAGGGTTAGGGTTAGGGTTAGGGTTTGGTTTAGGGTTAGGGTTAGGGTTTGAGTTAAGGTTAGTGTTAGGGTTAGGGTTAGGGTTAGGGTTAGTGTTGGGGTTAGGGTTAGGGTTTGGGTTAGAGTTAGGGTTAGGGTAAGGGATAGGGTTAGGTTTACGGTTAGGATTAGGGTTTGGGTTAGCGTTAGTGTTAGGGTTAGTGCTTAGAGTTTGGGTTAAGGTTTGGGTTAGGGTTAGGGTTAGGGGTTAGGGGTTATCGTTAGAGTTAGGGTTAGGGTAGCGATGGCGTTAGGGTTAGCGTTAGGTTTAGGGTTAGGTTTAGTGTCAGGGATAGGGTTAGGGTCACAGTTAAGGTTAGGGGTTAGGTGTTAGGGGTTAGGGTTAGGGGTTAGGGGTTAGGTTAGGGTTAGGGGTTAGGGGTTAGGGTTAGGGTTGCGTTTAGGGTTAGGGTTAGGGTTAGGGTTAGGCTTAGTGTTAGGGTTAGGTTTACTCTGCATTATGGTTAGGGTTAGGCTTAGGGTTAGGGGTGGGTTTTGGGTTAGGGTTAGTGTTAGGGTTAGGGTTACTCTGCATTATGGTTAGGGATAGGGTTTGGGATAGTGATAGGGTTAGTGATAGGGTTAGGGTTAGGATTAGGGGTTAGGGTTAGTGTTAGGGTTAGTGTTTGGGTTAGGGGTTAGTGTTAGGGTTTGGGTTACTCTGCATTATGGTTAGGGATAGGGTTTGGGATAGTGATAGGGTTAGTGATAGGGTTAGGGTTACTCTGCATTTTGTTTATGGTTAGGGTTAGGGTTAGGGTTAGTGCATTAGGGTTAGGTTTAGGGTTAGCGTTAGGGTTAGGTTTAGTGTTAGGGTTATGGTTAGGGTTAGAGTTAGTGTTAGGGTTACGGTTAGGGTTTGGGTTAGTGTAGGGTTAGGGTTAGTGTTAGGGTTAGGGTTCGGGTTAGGGTTTGGGGCTCGGGGTTCGGGGTTAGGGTTAGGGTTAGGGTTAGGGTTTGGGTTAGTGTTAGTGTTAGGGTTAGTTTTAAGGTTAGGGTTAGGGTTAGAGGTTCGGGGTTAGGGGTTTGAGTTAGGGTTAGCGTTAGGGTTAGGGTTACGGTTTGGGTTAGGGTTAGGGGTGGGTTAGGGTTATGGTTAAGGTTAGGGGTTAGGGGTTAGTGTTAGGGTTAGGGGTTAGGGGTTAGGATTAGGTTTAGGGTTAGGGTTGGTGTTAGGGTTAGGTTTAGGATTAGGGGTTAGGGTTAGTGTTAGGGTTAGTGTTTGGGTTAGGGGTTAGTGTTAGGGTTAGGGTTACTCTGCATTATGGTTAGGGATAGGGTTTGGGACAGTGATAGGGTTAGTGATAGGGTTAGGGTTACTCTGCATTCTGTTTATGGTTAGGGTTAGGGTTAGCGTTAGTGCATTAGGGTTAGGGTTAGGGTTAGCGTTAGGGTTAGGTTTACTGTTAGGGTTAGGGTTAGGGTTAGAGTTAGTGTTAGGGTTACGGTTAGGGTTAGTGTTAGGGTTAGGGTTAGGGTTAGGGTTAGGGTTAGGGTTTGGGTTAGGGTTAGGGTTAGGGTTAGGGTTAGGGTTAGGGTTAGGGTTAGGGTTAGGGTTAGGGTTACGGTTTGGGTTAGGGTTAGGGGTGGGTTAGGGTTATGGTTAAGGTTAGGGGTTAGGGGTTAGTGTTAGGGTTAGGGGTTAGGATTAGGTTTAGAGTTAGGGTTGGTGTTAGGGTTACGGTTAGGGTTAGGTTTAGGGTTAAGATTAGGGGTTCGGGTTAGTGTTAGGGTTAGTGTTCGGGTTAGGGGTTAGTGTTAGGGTTAGGGTTACTCTGCATTATGGTTAGAGATCGGGTTTGGGATAGTGATAGGGTTTGGGTTACTCAGCATTTTGTTTATGGTTAGGGTTAGGGTTAGGGTTAGGGTTAGATTCAGTGTTAGGGTTAGGGTTCGGGTTAGAGTTAGGGTTACGGTTAGGGTTAGGGTTAGGGTTTGGGTTAGTGTAGGGTTAGTGTTAGTGTTAGGGTTAGGGTTAGGGGTTCGGAGTTAGGGGTTAGAGTTAGGGTTAGGGTTAGCGTTAGGGTTAGGGTTAGGTTTAGGGTTAGGGTTAGGGTTAGGGTTGGGTTAGAGTTAGGGTTAGGGTTAGGGTTAGGGTAGGGTTAGGGTTAGGGTTTGGGTTAGGGTTAGTGTTTGGGTTAGGGTAGGGTTAGGATTAGTGTTAGGGTTAGGGTTAGGGTTAGGGTTAGAGGTTCGGGGTTAGGGGTTAGGGTTAGGGTTACTGTTAGTGTTAGGATTTGGGGTTAAGGTTAGCATTAGGGTTAGGGGTTAGAGTTTCGGTTAATATTAGGGTTAGGGTTAGCGTTTGCATTAGGGTTAGGGTTAGTGTTAGGGTTAGGTGTTAGTGATAGGGTAAGGGTTAGGGCTAGGATTACTCTGCATTAGGGTTAGGGTTAGGGTTAGGGTTACTCTGCTTTAGGGTTAGGGTTAGGGTTAGGGGTTAGGTGTTATGGTTAGGGTTACGGTTAGGGTTAGTGTTAGGGTTAGGTTTAGGGTTAGGATTAGGGGTTAGGGCTACGATTTGGGTTAGTGTTAGGGTTAGGGTTAGGAGTTAGGGTTAGTGTTAGGGTTTGTGTTAGGGGTTAGGGGTTGGTGTTAGGGGTTAGTGTTAGGGTTAGGGTTAGCGGTTCGGGTTAGGGTTAGGGTTGTGGTTAGGGTTAGGGTTCGGGTTAGGGGTTAGGGTTAGGGTTATTGTTAGGGGTTAGGGTTAGGGTTAGGATTAGGGTTAGGGTTAGTGGTTAGGGGTTATGGTTAGGGTTAGGGTTAGTGTTAGGTTTAGGGTTCGCTTACTCTGCATTAGGGTTAGGGTTAGGGTTAAGGTTAGGGCTAGTGTTAGGTGTTTGGGGTTAGGGATTAGAGTTAGGGTTAGGGTTACTCTGCATTATGGTTAGGGGTAGGGTTAGGGTTAGTGATAGAGTCAGTGGTAGGGTTAGGGTTACTCTGCATTTGGTTTATGGATTGGGTTAGGGTTAGGGTTAGTGCATTAGGGTTGGCGTTACGG
Organism: Carcharhinus amblyrhynchos; assembly: GCF_965287045.1. Lineage (NCBI taxonomy): Eukaryota > Metazoa > Chordata > Chondrichthyes > Carcharhiniformes > Carcharhinidae > Carcharhinus > Carcharhinus amblyrhynchos. The sequence goes on from NC_137336.1 coordinate 81,081,560, forward strand.
TTAGGGTTAGCGATAGGGTTAGGGTTAGGTTTAGTGTTAGGTTTAGGGTTAGGATTAGGGTTAGAGTTAGGGTTAGGGTTAGGGTTAGGGTAGGGGTAGGGTTAGTGTTACGGTAGGGTTAGGGTTAGTGTTAGGGTTAGGATTAGGGTTAAGGGTTCGGGGTTAGGGGTTAGAGTTAGGGTTAGGGCTAGGGTTAGGGTTAGGTTTTGGGTTAGGGTTAAGGTTAGGGTTGGTTTAGAGTTAGGGTTAGGGTTAGGGTTAGGGTAGGGTTAGGGTTAGGGTTTGGGTTAGGGTTAGAGTTAGGGTTAGGGTTTGGGTTAGGGTAGGGTTAGGATTAGTGTTAGGGTTAGGGTTAGGGTTATGGTTAGAGGTTAGGGGTTAGGGTTAGGGTTACTGTTAGTGTTAGGATTAGGGGTTAAGGTTAGCGTTAGGGTTAGGGTTAGGGGTTAGAGTTTCGGTTAGTATTAGGGTTAGGGTTAGCGTTTGCATTAGGGTTAGGGTTAGTGTGAGGGTTACGTGTTAGTGTTAGGGTATGGGTTAGGGCTAGGATTACTCTGCATTAGGGTTAGGGTTAGGGTTAGGGTTACTCTGCTTTAGGGTTAGGGTTAGGGTTAGGGTTACTCTGCATTAGGATTAGGTTTAGTGTTAGTGCTAGGGTTAGGGTTAGGGCTAGGGTTATGGTTAGGGTTGGTGCGTTAGGGCTTGGGTTAGGGTTAGTGCATTAGGGTTAGGGTTACGATTAGGGTTATGGTTAGGTGTTAAGGTTAGGGTTAGGGTTACTCTGCATTATGGTTAGGGTTAGGGTTCGGGTTAGTGTTAGGGTTAGGGTTAGGCTTAGGGTTACTCTGCATTAGGGTTAGGGTTAGGGTTAGGGTTAGTGCGTTAGGGTTAGGATTAGGGCTGGTGCTTTAGGGTTAGGGTTATGGTTAGTGCACTAGGGTTAGGGTTAGGGTTAGGGTTAGGGGTGGGGTTCGGGGTTAGCGGTTTGGGTTAGGGTTAGGGTTAGGGGTTAGGGGTTATGGTTAGGGTTACGGTTAGGGTTAGTGTTAGGGTTAGGTTTAGGGTTAGGATTAGGGGTTAGGGCTAGGATTTGGGTTATGGTTAGGGTTAGGGTTAGGGTTAGGGGTTAGGGTTAGTGTTAGGGTTTGTGTTAGGGGTTAGGGGTTAGTGTTAGGGTTAGGGTTAGCGGTTCGGGTTAGGGTTAGGGTTGTGGTTAGGGTTAGGGTTCGGGTTAGTGGTTAGGGTTAGGGTTAGGGTTATTGTTAGGGGTTAGGGTTAGGATTAGGGTTAGGGTTAGTGGTTAGGTGTTATGGTTAGGGTTAGGGTTAGTGTTAGGTTTAGGGTTAGCGTTACTCTGCATTAGGGTTAGGGTTAAGGTTAGGGCTAGTGTTAGGTGTTTGGGGTTAGGGATTAGAGTTAGGGTTAGGGTTACTCTGCATTATGGTTAGGGGTAGGGTTAGGGTTAGTGATAGAGTTAGTGGTAGGGTTAGGGTTACTCTGCATTTGGTTTATGGATAGGGTTAGGGATAGGGTTAGTGCATTAAGGTTAGCGTTAGGGTTAGGGTTAGCGGTAGGGTTAGGGTTAGGTTTAGTGTTAGTTTTAGGGTTAGGATTCGGGTTAGAGTTAGGGTTAGGGTTAGGGTTAGAGTTAGGGTAGGGTTAGGGTTAGTGTTAGGGTTAGGGTTAGGGTTAGGTTTAGGGTTAGGGGTTCGGGGTTAGGGGTTAGAGTTAGGGTTAGGTTTAGGGTTAGGGTTAGGGTTAGGGTTTGGTTTAGGGTTAGGGTTAGGGTTTGAGTTAAGGTTAGTGTTAGGGTTAGGGTTAGGGTTAGGGTTAGGGTTAGTGTTGGGGTTAGGGTTAGGGTTTGGGTTAGAGTTAGGGTTAGGGTAAGGGATAGGGTTAGGTTTACGGTTAGGATTAGGGTTTGGGTTAGCGTTAGTGTTAGGGTTAGTGCTTAGAGTTTGGGTTAAGGTTTGGGTTAGGGTTAGGGTTAGGGGTTAGGGGTTATCGTTAGAGTTAGGGTTAGGGTAGCGATGGCGTTAGGGTTAGCGTTAGGTTTAGGGTTAGGTTTAGTGTCAGGGATAGGGTTAGGGTCACAGTTAAGGTTAGGGGTTAGGTGTTAGGGGTTAGGGTTAGGGGTTAGGGGTTAGGTTAGGGTTAGGGGTTAGGGGTTAGGATTAGGGTTGCGTTTAGGGTTAGGGTTAGGGTTAGGGTTAGTGTTAGGGTTAGGTTTACTCTGCATTATGGTTAGGGTTAGGCTTAGGGTTAGGGGTGGGTTTTGGGTTAGGGTTAGGGTTAGGGTTAGGGTTAGTGCATTAGGGTTAGGGTTAGGATTAGGGTTGGTGCATTTGGGTTAGGGTTAGGGTTAGTGCATTAGGCTTAGGGTTAGGGATAGAGTTAGGGTTAGGGTTAGTGAATTATGGTTAGGGTTAGGGTTAGGGTGAGTGTTAGGGGTTAGGTTTAGGGTTATGGTTAATGGTTAGGGTTAGGGTTAGGGGTTAGCGTTAGGTTTAGGGTTAGGGTTAGGGTTAGGGTTAGTGTTAGGGTTTGGGTTAGGGGTTAGGGTTAGGGTTACGGTTAGGGTTAGGGTTAGGTTTACTGCATTAGAGTTAGGGTTTGGGTTAGGATTAGAGTTGGATTTAGAGTTAGAGTAGGGTTAGATTTAGGGTTAGGGTTAGGTTTCGGGTTAGGGTTTCACTTATGGGTGGGGGTTAGGGGTTAGGGCTTGGGTTAGGGTTGGGGTTAGGGTTATGGTTTGGGTTAGGGTTAGCTGTTAGGGATAGGGTTAGGGGTGGGTTAGGGTTAGGGTTAAGGTTAGGGGTTTGGGGTTAGTGTTAGGGTTAGGGGTTAGGGTTACGTTTAGTGTTAGGGTTAGGGGTTAGGGTTAGTGTTAGTATTAGTGTTTGGGTTAGGGGTTAGTGTTAGGGTTAGGGTTACTCTGCATTATGGTTAGGGATAGGGTTTGTGATAGTGATAGGGTTAGTGATAGGGTTAGGGTTAGGGTTAGGGTTACTCTGCATTTTGTTTATTGTTAGGGTTAGGGTTAGGGTTAGTGCATTAGCGTTAGGGCTAGGGTTAGAGTTAGGGTTAGGGTTAGGGTTAGGGTTTCGGTTAGTGTAGGGTTAGTGTTAGTGTTAGGGTTAGGGTTCGGGTTAGGGTTAGGGGTTCGCAGTTAGGTGTTAGAGTTAGCGTTAGGGTTAGGGTTAGGGTTAGGTTTAGGGTTAGGGTTAGGGTTAGAATTAGGGTTAAGGTTAGGGTTAGGGTAGGGTTAGGGATGGGATTTGGGTTATGGTTACTCTGCGTAAGGGTGAGGGTTAGGGTTAGGGTTAGGGTTAGTGCATTCGGGTTAGGGTTAGGATTAGGGTTGGTGCGTTTGGGTTAGGGTTAGGGTTAGTGCATTAGGCTTAGGGTTTGGGATAGGGTTAGGGTTAGTGAATTATGGTTAGGGTTAGGGTTAGGGTGAGTGTTAGGGGTTAGGTTTAGGGTTATGGTTATGGTTAGGGTTAGGGTTAGGGGTTAGCGTTAGGTTTAGGGTTAGGGTTAGGGTTAGGGTTAGTGTTAGGGTTTGGGTTAGGGGTTAGCGTTAGGGTTACGGTTAGGGTTAGGGTTAGGGTTAGGTTTACTGCATTAGAGTTAGGGTTTGGGTTAGGATTAGAGTTGGATTTAGAATTAGGGTAGGGTTAGGTTTAGGGTTAGGGTTAGGTTTCGGGTTAGGGGTTAGGATTAGGTTTAGAGTTAGGGTTACGGTTGGGTTAGGGTAAGGTTTAGGATTAGGGGTTAGGGTTAGTGTAAGGGTTAGTGTTTGGGTTAGGGGTTAGTGTTAGGGTTAGGGTTACTCTGCATATGGTTAGGGATAGGGTTTGGGATAGTGATAGGGTTAGTGATAGGGTTAGGGTTACTCTGCATTTTGTTTATGGTTAGGGTTAGGGTTAGGGTTAGTGCATTAGGGTTAGGGTTAGGGTTGTCGTTAGGGTTAGGTTTAGTGTTAGGGTTAGGGTTAGGGTTAGGGTTAGGGTTAGGGTTAGAGTTAGTGTTAGGGTTACGGTTAGGGTTTGGGTTAGTGTAGGGTTAGGGTTAGTGTTAGGGTTAGAATTAGGGTTCGGGTTAGGGTTAGGGGCTCGGGGTTCGGGGTTAGAGTTAGGGTTAGGGTTAGGGTTAGGGTTAGGGTTAGGGTTAGAGTTAGGGTTTGGGTTAGTGTTAGGGTTAGGGTTAGTTTTAGGGTTAGGGTTAGGGTTAGAGGATCGGGGTTAGGGGTTAGAGTTAGGGTTAGTGTTAGGGTTAGGGTTACGGTTTGGGTTAGGGTTAGGGGTGGGTTAGGGTTATGGTTAAGGTTAGGGGTTAGGGGTTAGTGTTAGGGTTAGGGGTTAGGATTAGGTTTAGGGTTAGGGTTGGTGTTAGGGTTAGGTTTAGGATTAGGGGTTAGGGTTAGTGTTAGGGTTAGTGTTTGGGTTAGGGGTTAGTGTTAGGGTTAGAGTTACTCTGCATTATGGTTAGGGATAGGGTTTGGGATAGTGATAGGGTTAGTGATAGGGTTAGGGTTACTCTGCATTCTGTTTATGGTTACGGTTAGGGTTAGGGTTAGTGCATTAGGGTTAGGGTTAGGGTTAGGGTTAGCGTTAGGGTTAGGTTTAGTGTTAGGGTTAGGGTTAGGGTTAGAGTTAGTGTTAAGGTTACGGTTAGGGTTTGGGTTAGTGTAGGGTTAGGGTTAGTGTTAGGGTTAGGGTTCGGGTTAGGGTTAGGGGTTTGGGGTTCGGGGTTAGAGTTAGGGTTAGGGTTAGGGTTAGGGTTAGGGTTAGGGTTAGGGTTAGAGTTAGGGTTTGGGTTAGTGTTAGGGTTAGGGTTAGGGTTAGGGTTAGGGTTAAGGTTACGGTTTGGGTTAGGGTTAGGGGTGGGTTAGGGTTATGGTTAAGGTTAGGGGTTAGGGGTTAGTGTTAGGGTTAGGGGTTAGGATTAGGATTAGGTTTAGGGTTAGGGTTGGTGTTAGGGTTACGGTTAGGGTTAGGGTTAGGGTTAGGATTAGGGGTTAGGGTTAGTGTTAGGGTTAGTGTTCGGGTTAGGGGTTAGTGTTAGGGTTAGGGTTAGGGTTAGGATTAGGGGTTAGGGTTAGTGTTAGGGTTAGTGTTCGAGTTAGGGGTTAGTGTTAGGGTTAGGGTTACTCTGCATTATGGTTAGGGATAGGGTTTGGGATAGTGATAGGGTTACTGTTACTCTGCTTTTTGTGTATGGTTAGGGTTAGGGTTAGGGTTAGGTTTAGGTTCAGTTTTAGTGTTAGGGTTAGGGTTAGAGTTAGGGTTAGGGTTAGGGTTTGGGTTTCGGTTAGTGTAGGGTTAGTGTTAGTGTTAGGGTTAGGGTTAGGGGTTCGGAGTTAGGGGTTAGAGTTAGGGTTAGGGTTAGCGTTAGGGTTAGTGTTAGGTTTAGGGTTAGGGTTAGGGTTAGGGTTGGGTTAGAGTTAGGGTTAGGGTTAGGGTTAGGGTAGGGTTAGGGTTAGGGTTTGGGTTAGGGTTAGGGTTTGGGTTACGGTAGGGTTAGGATTAGTGTTAGGGTTAGGGTTAGGGTTAGGGTTAGAGGTTCGGGGTTAGGGGTTAGGGTTAGGGTTACTGTTAGTATTAGGATTAGGGGTTAAGGTTAGCATTAGGGTTAGGGTTAGGGGTTAGAGTTTCGGTTAATATTAGGGTTAGGGTTAGCGTTTGCATTAGGGTTAGGGTTAGTGTTAGGGTTATGTGTTAGTGTTAGGGTAAGGGTTAGGGCTAAGATTACTCTGCATTAGGGTTAGGGTTAGGGTTACTCTGCTTTAGGGTTAGGGTTAGGGTTAGGGGTGGGGTTCGGGGTTAGCGGTTTGGGTTAGGGTTAGGGTTAGGGGTTAGGGGTTATGGTTAGGGTTACGGATAGGGTTAGTGTTAGGGTTAGGTTTAGGGTTAGGATTAGGGGTTAGGGCTACGATTTGGGTTAGGGTTAGGGTTAGGGTTAGGGGTTAGGGTTAGTGTTAGGGTTTGTGTTAGGGGTTAGGGGTTAGTGTTAGGGTTAGGATTGGCGGTTCGGGTTAGGGTTAGGGTTGTGGTTAGGGTTAGGGTTCGGGTTAGGGGTTAGGGTTAGGGTTAGCGTTATTGTTAGGGGTTGGGATTAGGATTAGGGTTAGGGTTAGTGGTTAAGGGTTATGGTTAGGGTTAGGGTTAGTGTTAGGTTTAGGGTTAGCGTTACTCTGCATTAGGGTTAGGGTTAAGGTTAGGTCTAGTGTTAGGTGTTTGGGGTTAGGGATTAGAGTTAGGGTTAGGGTTACTCTGCATTATGGTTAATGGTAGGGTTAGGGTTAGTGATAGAGTTAGTGGTAGGGTTAGGGTTAATCTGCATTTGGTTTATGGATTGGGTTAGGGTTAGTGCATTAGGGTTAGCGTTAGGGTTAGGGTTAGCGGTAGGGTTAGGGTTAGGTTTAGTGTTAGGTTTAGGGTTAGGATTAGGGTTAGAGTTAGGGTTAGGGTTAGGGTTAGGGTAGGGTTAGGGTTAGTGTTACGGTAGGGTTAGGGTTAGAGTTAGGGTTAGGATTAGGGTTAGGTTTAGGGTTAGGGGTTCGGGGTTAGGGGTTAGAGTTAGGGTTAGGGCTAGGGTTAGGGTTAGGTTTTGGGTTAGGGTTAAGGTTAGGGTTGGGTTAGAGTTAGGGTTAGGGTTAGGGTAGGGTTTGGGTTAGGGTTTGGGTTAGGGTTAGGGTTAGAGTTAGGGTTAGGGTTTGGGTTAGGGTAGGGTTAGGATTAGTGTTAGGGTTAGGGTTAGGGTTATGGTTAGAAGTTAGGGGTTAGGGTTAGGGTTACTGTTAGTGTTAGGATTAGGGGTTAAGGTTAGCGTTAGGGTTAGGGTTAGGGGTTAGAGTTTCGGTTAATATTAGGGTTAGGGTTAGCGTTTGCATTAGGGTTAGGGTTAGTGTTAGGGTTACGTGTTAGTGTTAGGGTAAGGGTTAGGGCTAGGATTACTCTGCATTAGGGTTAGGGTTAGGGTTAGGGTTACTCTGCTTTAGGGTTAGGGTTAGGGTTACTCTGCATAGGATTAGGTTTAGTGTTAGTGCTAGGGTTAGGGTTAGGGCTAGGGTTATGGTTAGGGTTGGTGCGTTAGGGCTTGGGTTAGGGTTAGTGCATTAGGGTTAGGGTTACGATTAGGGTTATGGTTAGGTGTTAAGGTTAGGGTTAGGGTTACTCTGCATTATGGTTAGGGTTAGGGTTCGGGTTAGTGTTAGGGTTAGGGTTAGGCTTAGGGTTACTCTGCATTAGGGTTAGGGTTAGGGTTAGGGTTAGTGCGTTAGGGTTAGGGTTAGGGCTGGTGCTTTAGGGTTAGGGTTATGGTTAGTGCACTAGGGTTAGGGTTAGGGTTAGGGGTGGGTTTCGGGGTTAGCGGTTTGGGTTAGGGATAGGGTTAGGGGTTAGGGGTTATGGTTAGGGTTACGGTTAGGGTTAGTGTTAGGGTTAGGTTTAGGGTTAGGATTAGGGGTTAGGGCTGGGGCTTGGGTTAGGGTTAGGGTGAGGGTTAGGGTTAGGGGTTAGGGTTAGTGTTAGGGTTTGTGTTAGGGGTTAGTGTTAGGGTTAGGGTTAGCGGTTTGGGTTAGGGTTAGGGTTGTGGTTAGGGTTCGGGTTAGGGGTTCGTGTTAGGGTTAGGGTTATTGTTAGGGGCTAGGGTTAGCATTAGGGTTAGGGTTAGGGGTTAGTGGTTATGGTTAGGGTTAGGGTTAGTGTTAGGTTTAGGGTTAGCGTTACTCTGCATTGGGGTTACGGTTAGGGTTAAGGTTAGGGTTAGTGTTAGGGGTTCGGGGTTAGGGATTAGAGTTAGGGTTAGGGTTACTCTGCATTATGGTTAGCGGTAGGGTTAGGGTTAGTGATAGGGTTAGTGGTAGGGTTAGGGTTACTCTGCGTTTGGTTTATGGATAGGGTTAGGGTTAGGGTTAGTGCATTAGGGTTAGGGTTAGGGTTAGCGGTAGGGTGAGGGTTAGGTTTAGTGTTAGGTTTAGGGTTAGGATTAGGGTTAGAGTTAGGGTTAGGGTTAGGGTTAGGGTTAGGGTTAGGGTTAGAGTTAGGGTAGGTTTAGTGTTCGTGTTAGGGTTAGCGTTAGGGTTAGGGTTAGGGTTAGGGTTACGATTAGGGTTAGGGTTAGGGTTAGGTTTTCTGCATTAGAGTTAGGGTTTGGGTTAGGATTAGAGTTGGATTTAGAGTTAGGGTAGGGTTTGGTTTAGGGTTAGGGTTAGGTTTCGGGTTAGTGTTTCACTTATGGGTGTGGGTTAGGGGTTAGGGGTTTGGGTTAGGGTTAGGGTTGGGGTTAGGGTTAGGGTTTGGGTTAGGTTTTGCTGTTAGGGTTAGGGTTAGGGGTGGGTTAGGGTTAGGGTTAAGGTTAGGGGTTAGGGGTTAGTGTTAGGGTTAGGGGTTAGGGGTTAGGATTACGTTTAGGGTTAGGGTTGGTGTTAGGGTTACGGTTAAGGTTAGGGTTAGGGGTTTGGGTTAGTGTTAGGGTTAGTGTTCGGTTAGCGGTTAGTGTTAGGATTAGGGTTACTCTGCATTATGGTTAGGGATAGGGTTTGCGATAGTGATAGGGTTAGTGGTAGGGTTAGGGTTACTCTGCATTACGGTTGGAGTTAGGGTTCAGGTTAGGGTTAGGGTTAGGGTTTGGGTTTTGGTCAGGGGTTTGGGTTATAGTTACGGTTACTCTGCATTAGGGTTCGGGTTAGGGTTTGGGTTAGCGATACTCTGCATTAGTTTTAGGGTTAGGGATAGGGCTATGGTTAGGGTTAGGGTTAGGGTTATGGTTAGGGTTTGTGCGTTAGGGTTAGGGTTAGTGTTAGTGCATTAGGGTTAGGCTTAGGGTTAGGGTTTGGGTTAGGGTTAGAGTTAGTGCATTAGGGTTAGGGTTAGGTTTAGGATTAGGGTTAGGGTTAGTGCATTAGGGTTAGGGTCACGGTTAGGGATGGGGTTAGGGGTTAGGGATCGGATTAGGGGTTAGGGTTAGAGTTAGGGTTTGGGTTAGCTTTAGGGTAGGGTTAGGGTTAGCATTAGGTTTAGGGGTACTCTGCATTATGCTTAGGGTTAGGGTTAGGTTTAGGGGTGGGGTTAGGGTTAGGTTTACTCTGCATTAGGTTCAGGGTTAGGGTTCGGGTTTGTGCATTAGGGTTAGGGTTAGCGTTAGGGTTGTTGCATTAGGGTTAGGGTTAGGGTTAGGGTTACTGCATTAGGTTAGTGTTAGTGTTAGGGTTAGTGCATTAGGGTTAGGGTTAGGGTTAGGGTTAGTGTATTAGGGATGAGTTAGGGTTACGGTTAGCGTTAGGGTTAGGGTTAGGTTTCGGGTTATGGTTAGGGTTAGGGTTACGGTTAGGATTAGGGATTGGGTTAGGGTTTGGGTTAGGGATGGGGTTAGGGTTCGCGTTAGTATTCGGGTTAGGGCTTAGAGTTAGGGTTAAAGTTACGGTTATGGTCAGGGTTAGGGGTTAGGGGTTATGGTTAGAGTTAGGGTTAGGGTTGGCAATGGCATTAGGGTTAGCGTTAGGGTTAGGGTTAGGGTCAGGGTTAGGGTTAGGGTTACGGTTAGGTTTAAGTTTAGGGTAAGGGTTAGGGTTAGAGTTAGGGTTAGGGTTAGTGTTATGGTTTGGGTTTGGGTTAGGGTAGGTTTAGGGTTAGTGTTAGGGTTAGGGTTCGGGTTAGGTGTTCGGGGTTAGGGTTAGGATTAGGGTTAGTGTTAGGCTTTAGGTTTTAGGGTTAGGGTTAATGTTAGGGTTAGGGTTAGGGTTATGGTTAGGGCATTAGGGTTATGGTTAGGGTTAGGGTTAGGGTTATGGTTAGAGTTTGTGCGTTAGGGTTAGGGTTAGTTTTAGTGCATTAGGGTTAGGCTTAGGGTTAGTGTTAGGGTTAGGGTCAGGGTTAGCGTTAGGGTTAGGGTTCGGTTTAGGTTTTGGGTAAGGGTTAGGGTTAGAGTTAGGGTTAGGGTTAGTGTTATGGTTTGGATTTGGGTTAGGGTAGGTTTAGGGTTAGTGTTATGGTTCGGGTTAGGTGTTCGGGGTTAGGGTTAGGGTTAGGATTAGGGTTAGTGTTAGGCTTTAGGTTTTAGGGTTAGGGTTAATGTTAGGGTTAGGTTTAGGGCTATGGTTAGGGCATTAGGGTTATGGTTACGGTTTGGGTTTAGGGTTAGGGTTAGGGTTAGTGTTAGGGCTAGGTTTAGGTGTTAGGGTTAGGGTTAGGGTTAGGGATGCTCTGCATTAGTGTTCGTGTTATGGATAAGGCTATGGTTAGGGTTAGGTTTAGGGTTATGGTTAGGGTTTGTGCGTTAGGGTTAGGGTTAGTTTTAGTGCATTAGGATTAGGCTTAGGGTTAGGGTTTGGGTTCGGGTTAGAGTTAGTGCATTAGGGTAAGGGTTAGGTTTAGGGTTAGGGTTAGGGTTAGTGCATTAGGGTTAGGGTTAGGGTCACGGTTAGGGATGGGGTTAGGGGTTAGGGATCGGATTAGGGGTTAGGGTTAGAGTTGGGTTTGGGTTAGGGTTAGGGTTAGGGTTTGGGTTAGCGTTAGGGTTAGGGTTTGGGTTAGCATTAGGGTTAGGGTTACTCTGCATTATGGTTAGGGTTAGGGTTAGGGTTAGGGGTGGGGTTAGGGTTAGGTTTACTCTGCATTAGGGTTAGGGTTCAGGTTAGCGTTAGTGTTAGGGTTAGGGCTTAGAGTTAGGGTTAAAGTTAGGGTTAGGGTTAGGGTCAGGGGTTCCGGGTTATGGTTAGAGTTAGGGTTAGGGTTAGCGATGGCGTTCGGGGTAGCGTTAGGGTTAGGGTTTGGGTTAGGTTTAGGGTAAGGGTTAGGGTTTGAGTTAGGGTTAGGGTTAGGGTTTGGGTTTGGGTTAGGGTAGGTTTAGGGCTAGTGTTAGGGTTAGGGTTAGGGTTCGGGTTGGTGTTCGGGGTTAGGGTTAAGGTTAGGGTTAGGATTAGGGTTAGGTTAGGCTATAGGGTTAGGGTTAATGTTAGGGTTAGGGTTAGGGTTATGGTTAGGGCATTAGGGTTATGGTTACGGTTTTGGTTTAGGGTTAGGGTTAGGGTTAGGGTTAGGGTTAGGTGTTAGGTTTAGGGTTAGGGTTAGGGTTAGGGTTATTCTGCATTAGGGTTGGAGTTAGGGTTCAGGTTAGGGTTAGGGTTAGGGTTTGTGTTTGGGTTAGGGGTTAGGGTTACGGTTACTCTGCATTAGGGTTAGGATTAGGGTTAGGGTTAGCAATACTCTGCATTAGGGTTAGGGTTAAGGATAGGGCGATGGTTAGGGTTATGGTTAGGGTTTGTGCGTTAGGGTTAGGGTTAGTGTTAGTGCATTAGGGTTAGGCTTAGGGTTAGGGTTTGGGTTCGGGTTTGAGTTAGTGCATTAGGGTTCGGGTTAGGTTTAGGATTAGGGTTAGGGTTAGTGCGTTAGGGTTAGGGTTAGGGTCACGGTTAGGGATGGGGTTAGGGGTTAGGGATCGGATTAGGGGTTAGGGTTAGAGTTGGGTTTGGGTTAGCGTTAGGGTTAGGGTTTGGGTTAGCATTAGTGTTAGGGTTACTCTGCATTATGGTTAGGGTTAGGGTTAGGGCTAGGGGTGGGGTTAGGGTTAGGTTTACTCTGCATTAGGGTTAGGGTTCGGGTTAGTGCATTTGGATTAGGGTTAGCGTTTGGGTTGTTGCATTAGGGTTAGGGTTAGGGTTAGGGTTACTGCATTAGGTTAGTGTTAGGGTTAGGGTTAGTGCATTAGGGTTAGGGTTAGGGTTAGGGTTAGTGTATTAGGGATGGGTTAGGGTTACGGTTAGGGTTACGGTTAGGGTTAGGGTTAGGGTTAGGGGTTAGTGTTAGGGTTAGGTTCACTGCATTAGAGTTAGGGTTAGGGTTAGGATTAGAGTTGGATTTAGAGTTAGGGTAGGGTTAGGTTTAGGGTTAGTGTTAGGGTTAGGGTTAGGGTTAGGGTTGGGGTTAGGGTTACGGTTAAGGTTAGGGTTAGCTGTTAGGGTTAGGGTTAGGTGTGGGTTAGGGTTCAGGTTAAGGTTAGGGGTTAGGGGTTAGTGTTTGGGTTAGTGTTAGGGGTTAGGGGTTAGGAATAGGGTTAGGGTTAGGGTTGGTGTTAGCGTTACGGCTAGGGTTACTCTGTGTTATGGTTTGGGTTAGGGTTAGTGTTAGTTTTAGGGTTAGCGTTTCTCTGCATTAGGGTTAGGGTTAGGGTTAGGGTTAGTGTTAGGGGTTAGGGATTAGAGTTAGGGTTAGGGTTAGGGTTAGAGTTAGTGTTAGCGTTAGGGTTAGGGTGAGCGGTAGGGTTAGGGTTAGGTTTAGTGTTCGGGTTAGGGTTAGGGTTAGGGTTAGAGTTAGGGTTAGGGTTTGGGTTAGGGTTAGGGTAGGGTTAGGGTTAGTGTTAGGGTAGGGTTACGGTTAGTGTTAGGGTTAGGGTTAGGGTTAGGTTTAGGGTTAGGGGTTCGGGGTAAGGGGTTAGAGTTAGGGTGAGGGTTAGGGTTAGGTTTAGGGTTAGGGTTAGGGTTAGAGTTAGGGTTAGGGTTAGGGTTAGGGTTAGGGTTGGGGGTAGGGTTAGGGTTATGGTTAGGGTTACGGTTAGGATTAGGGTTTGGGTTATCGTTAGTGTTAGAGTTAGTGCTTAGAGTTTGGGTTAAGGTTAGGGTTAGGGTTAGGGGTTAGGTGTTATGGTTAGAGTTAGGGTTAGGGTTAGCGATGGCGTTAGGGTTAGCGTTAGTTTTAGGGTTAGGTTTAGTGTCAGGGTTAGGGTTAGGGTTAGGGTCACAGTTATGATTAGGGGTTAGGGGCTAGGGGTTAGGGTTAGTGTTAGGGGTTAGGTTTGGTTTAGGGTTAGGGTTAGGGTTAGGGTTAGGGGTTAGGGTTAGGGTTGCGTTTTGGGTTAGGGGCAGGGTTAGGGTTAGGGGTTAGGGTTAGGGTTAGGGTTGCGTTTAGGGTTAGGGGTACGGTTAGGGTTAGTGTTAGGGTTAGGTTTACTCTGCATTATGGTTAGGGTTAGGCTGAGGGTTAGGGGTGGGTTTTGGGTTAGGGTTACTCTGCATTAGGGTGAGGGTTAGGGTTAGGGTTAGGGTTAGTGCATTAGGGTTAGGGTTAGGATTAGGGTTGGTGCATTTGGGTTAGGGTTAGGGTTAGGGTTAGTGCATTAGGCTTAGGGTTAGGGATAGGGTTAGTGTTAGGGTTAGTGAATTAGGGTTAGGTTAGGGTTAGGGTGAGGGTTAGGGGTTAGGTTTAGGGTTATGGTTATGGTTAGGGTTAGGGTTAGGGGTTAGCGTTAGGTTTAGGGTTATGGTTTGGGTTAGGGCTAGCGTTAGGGTTAGGGTTAGGGGTTAGGGTTAGGGTTAGGGTTACGGTTAGGGTTAGGGTTAGGGTTAGGGTTATGTTTACTGCATTAGAGTTAGGGTTTTGGTTAGGATTAGAGTTGGATTTAGAGTTAGGGTAGGGTTAGGTTTAGGGTTAGGGTTAGGTTTCGGGTTAGTGCTTCACTTATGGGTGGGGGTTAGGGGTTAGGGTTAGGGTTAGTGTTGGGGTTAGGGTTACGGTGTGGGTTAGGGTTAGGAGTGGGTTAGGGTTAGGGTTAAGGTTAGGGCTTAGGAGTTAGTGTTAGGGTTAGGGGTTAGGGGTTAGGATTAGGTTTAGGGTTAGGGTTGGTGTTCGGGTTACGGTTCGGGTTAGGGTTAGGGTTAGGGTTAGGATTAGGGGTTAGGGTTAGTGTTAGGGTTAGTGTTCGGGTTAGGGGTTAGTGTTAGGGTTTGGGTTACTCTGCATTATGGTTAGGGATAGGGTTTGGGATAGTGATAGGGTTTGTGATAGGGTTAGGGTTACTCTGCATTTTGTTTATGGTTAGGGTTAGGGTTAATGCATTAGGGTTAGGGTTAGGGTTAGCGTTAGGGTTAGGTTTTGTGTTAGGGTTAGGGTTAGGGTTAGAGTTAGGGTTAGGGTTAGGGTTTGGGTTAGTGTAGGATTAGGGTTAGGGTTAGGGTTAGGCGTTCGGGGTTAGGGGTTAGACTTAGGGTTAGGGTTAGGTTTAGGGTTAGGGTTAGGTTTAGGGTTAGGGTTAGGGTTAGTGTTAGGGTAGGGTTTGGTTAGTGTTAGGGTTAGGGTTAGGGTTAGAGGATCGGGGTTAGGGGTTAGAGTTAGGGTTAGGGTTAGGGTTAGGGTTACATAAGAACATAAGAACATAAGAACATAAGAAATAGGAGCAGGAGTAGGCCATCTGGCCCTTCGAGCCTGCCCCGCCATTCAATAAGATCATGGCTGATCTGTCGTGGCTCAGTTCCACTTTCCCGCCCTCTCCCCATAACCCTTAATCCCCTCTCTTATCAAAAACCCATCAACCCGCTTCTTAAAAATATTTAGCGAGGCAGCCTCCACCACTTCAACGGGCAGAGAATTCCAGAGATTCACCACCCTTTGAGTGAAGAAGTTCCTCCTCAACTCCGTTCTGAACCGCCCCCCCTTTATCTTGAGGCTGTGCCCCCTAGTCCTACTGTCTTTTTTGAGCGGGAAGAGTCTTTCCACCTCTATCCTATCCATCCCATTCATCATCTTATACGTCTCAATGAGATCTCCCCTCATTCTTCTAAACTCTAACGAGTACAAGCCTAGTTTATTCAGCCTCTCCTCATAGCTCATCCCCCTCAACTCCGGTATCAGCCTAGTAAACCTCCTCTGCACTCCCTCCAAGGCCAAAATATCCTTGCGTAAGTACGGCGCCCAAAACTGCACACAGTACTCCAGCTGCGGCCTCACCAATGCCCTATACAGTTGCAGCAAGACCTCCCTACTTTTATATTCAATCCCCCTCGCTATGAAGGCCAGCATCCCATTCGCCTTCCTGACCACCTGCTGCACTTGCAGGCTGGGTTTTTGCGACTCATGCACAAGGACCCCGAGGTTTGGGTTAGGGTTAGGGTTGGGTTAGGGTTAAGGTTAGGGGTTAGGGGTTAGTGTTAGGGGTTTGGTGTTAGGATTAGGTTTAGGGTTAGGGTTGGTGTTAGGGTTACGGTTAGGGTTAGGGTTAAGGGTTAGGGTTAGTGTTAGGGTTAGTGTTCGTGTTAGGGGTTAGTGTTAGGGTTAGGGCTACTCTGCATTATGGTTAGGGATAGGGTTTGGGATAGTGATAGGGTTAGTGATAGGGTTAGGGTTACTCTGCATTTTGTTTATGGTTAGGGTTAGGGTTAGGGTTAGTGTATTAGGGTTGGGGTTAGGGTTAGGGTTAGCGTTAGGGTTAGGTTTAGTGTTAGTTTTAGGGTTAGGGTTAGAGTTAGGGTTAGGGTTAGGGGTAGGGTTAGGGTTGGGGTTAGTGTACGGTTAGGAAGAGTGTTAGGGTTAGGGTTCGGGTTAGGGTTAGGGGTTCGGGGTTAGGGGTTAGAGTTAGGGTTAGGGTTAGGGTTAGTGTTAGGTTTAGGGTTAGGGTTAGGGTTAGGGTTAGGGTTAGAGTTAGGGTTCGTGTTAGGGTTAGGTTTAGGGTTAGGGTTAGGGTTAGAGTTAGTGTTAGGGTTAGGGTTAGGGTTAGGGTTGGGGTTAGGTTTACGGTTAGGATTAGGGTTTGGGTTAGCGTTAGTGTTAGTGCTTAGAGTTAGGGTTAAGGTGAGGGTTAGGGTTAGGGTTTGGGTTAGGGGTTAGGGGTTATTGTTAGAGTTAGGGTTAGGGTTAGCGATGGCATTTGAGTTAGCGTTAGGTTTAGGGTTAGGTTTAGTGTCAGGGTTAGGGTTAGGGTTAGGGTCACTGTTATGGTTAGGGGTTAGGTGTTAGGGGTTAGGGTTAGGGGTTAGGGGTTAGGTTTGGTTTAGGGTTAGCGTTAAGTTTAGGGTTAGGGGTTAGGGTTCGGGTTGCGTTTAGTGTTAGGGTTAGGGTTAGGGTCAGGGTTAGTATTAGGGTTAGGTTTACTCTGCATTATGGTTAGGGTTAGGCTTAGGGTTAGAGGTGGGTTTTGGGTTAGGGTTACTCTGCATTAGGGTGAGGGTTAGGGTTAGGGTTAGGGTTAGTGCATTAGGGTTAGGGTTAGGATTAGGGTTGGTGCATTTGGGTTAGGGTTAGGGTTAGGGTTAGTGCATTAGGCTTAGGGTTTGGGATAGGGTTAGGGTTAGGGTTAGTGAATTATAGTTAGGGTTAGGGTTAGGGCGAGTGTTAGGGGTTAGGTTTAGGGTTATGGTTATGGTTAGGGTTAGGGTTAGGGTTTAGCGTTAGGTTTAGGGTTAGCGTTAGGGATAGGGTTAGCGTTAGGGTTAGGGGTTAGGGTTAGCGTTACGGTTAGGGTTAGGGTTACGGTTAGGTTTACTGCATTAGAGTTAGGGTTTGGGTTAGGATTAGAGTTGGATTTAGAGATAGGGTAGGGTTAGGTTTAGGGTTAGGGTTAGGTTTCGGGTTAGGGTTTCACGTATGGGTGGGGGTTAGGGGTTAGGGGTTAGGGTTAGGGTTAGGGTTGGGGATAGGGTTATGGTTTGGGTTATCGTTAGCTGTTAGGGTTCGGGTTAGGGGTGGTTTAGGGTTAGGGTTAGGGTTAAGGTTACGTGTTAGGGGTTAGTGTTAGGGTTAGGGGTTAGGGGCTAGGGTTAGGTTTAGGGTTATGGTTGGTGTTAGGGTTACGGTTAGGGTTAGATTTAGGGTTAGGGTTAGGGGTTAGGGTTAGTGTTAGGGTTAGTGTTCGGGTTGGGGGTTAGTGTTAGGATTAGGGTTACTCTGCATTATGGTTAGGGATAGGGTTTGGGATAGTGATAGGGTTAGTGATAGGGTTAGGGTTACTCTCCATTTTGTTTATGGTTAGGGTTAGGGGTAGGGTTAGTGCATTAGGGTTAGGGTTAGCGTTAGGGTTAGGTTTAGTGTTAGGGTTAGGGTTAGGGTTAGAGTTAGGGTTAGGGTTAGGGTTTGGGTTAGTGTAGGGTTAGGGTTAGTGTTAGGGTTAGGGTTCGGGTTAGGGTTAGAGGTTCGGGGTTAATGGTTAGAGTTAGGGTTAGGGTTAGGGTTAGGGTAAGGTTTAGGGTTAGTGTTAGAATTAGGGTTAGAGTTAGGGTTAGGGTTAGGGTTAGGGTTAGGGTTAGGGTAGGGTTAGGGTTAGTGTTAGGGTTAGGATTAGCGTTAGGGTTAGAGGTTCGGGGTTAGGGGTTAGAGTTAGGGTTAGGGTTAGGGTTAGGGTTAGGGTTAGGGGTTAGGGTTGCGATTAGGGCTAGGGGTAGGGTTAGCGTTAGGGTTAGGGGTTAGGGTTAGGGTTGCGTTTAGGGTAGGGGTAGGGTTAGGGTTAGTGTTAGGGTTCGGTTTACTCTGCATTATGGTTAGGGTTAGGCTTAGGGTTAGGGGTGGGTTTTGGGTTAGGGTTACTCTGCATTAGGGTGAGGGTTATGGTTAGGGTTAGGGTTAGTGCATTAGGGTTAGGGTTAGGGTTAGGGTTGGTGCATTTGGGTTAGGGTTAGGGTTGTGCTTAGTGCATTAGGCTTAGGGTTAGGGATAGGGTTAGGGTTAGGGTTAGTGAATTAGGGTTAGGGCGAGTGTTAGGGGTTAGGTTTAGGGTTATGGTTATGATTAGGGTTAGGGTTAGGGGTTAGCGTTATGTTTAGGTTTAGGGTTAGGGTTAGGGTTAGCGTTAGGGTTAGGGTTAGGAGTTAGTGTTAGGGTTACTGTTAGGGTTAGGGTTAGGGTTAGGTTTACTGCATTATAGTTAGGGTTTGGGTTAGGATTAGAGTTGGATTTAGAGTTAGGGTAGGGTTAGGTTTAGGGTTTGAGTTAGGTTTCGGGTTTGGGTTTCACTTATGGGTGGGGGTTAGGGGTTAGGGGTTAGGGTTAGGGTTAGGGTTGGGGTTAGGGTTACGGTTTGGATTAGGGTTAGCTGTTAGGGTTAGGGTTAGGTTTAAGGTTAGGGGTTAGGGGTTAGTGTTAGGGTTAGGGGTTAGGATTCGTTTTAGGGTTAGGGTTGGTGTTAGTGTTTCAGTTAGGGTTAGGGTTAGGGTTAGTGTTCGGTTTAGGGGTTAATGTTAAGATTAAGGTTACACTGCATTATGGTTAGGGATAGGGTTTGGGATAGTGATAGGGTTAGTGATAGGGTTAGGGTTACTCTGCACTTTGTTTATGGTTAGGGTTAGGGTTAGTGCATTAGGGTTAGGGTTAGGGTTAGCGTTCGGTTAGGTTTAGTGTTAGGGTTAGGGTTAGAGTTATGGTTAGGGTTAGGGTTAGGGTTTGGGTTAGTGTAGGGTTAGGGTTAGTGTTAGGGTTAGGGTTCGGGTTAGGGTTAGGGGTTCGGGGTTATGGGTTATGGGTTAGAGTTACGGTTAGGGTTAGGGTTAGGGTCAGGTTTAGGGCTAGGGTTAGGGTTAGGGTTAGAGTTAGGCTTAGGGTTAGGGTTAGGGTTAGGGTTTGGGTAGGGTTAGGGTTAGTGTTACGGTAGGGTTAGGGTTAGGTTTAGGGTTAGGGGTTCGGGGTTAGGGGTTAGGGTTAGGGTTAGTGTTAGGATTAGAGTTAGGTTTAGGGTTAGGGTTAAGGTTAGAGTTAAGGTTAGGGTTAGGGTTAGGGATAGGGTTAGGGTTAGGGATACGGTTAGGATTAGGGTTTGGGTTAGTGTTAGTGTTAGGGTTAGTGCTTAGAGTTAGGGTTAAGGTTAGGTTTAGGGTTAGGGTTAGGGGTTAGGTGTTATGGTTAGAGTTAGGGTTAGGGTTAGCGATGGCGTTAGGGTTAGCGTTAGGTTTAGGGTTAGGTTTAGTGTCAGGGTTAGGGTTAGGGTTAGGGTCACAGTTATGGTTAGGGGTTAGGGGTTAGGGTTAGGGTTAGGAGTTAGGGGTTAGGTTTGGTTTAAGGTTAGGGTTAGGGTTACGGGTTAGGGTTAGGTTTGCATTTAGGGTTCGGGTTAGGGTTAGGGTTAGTGTTATGGTTAGGTTTACTCTGCATTATGGTTAGGGTTAGGCTTAGGGTTAGGGGTGAGTTTTGGGTTAGGGTTACTCTGCATTAGAGTGAAGGTTAGGGTTAGGGTTAGGGTTAGTGCATTAGGGTTAGGGTTAGGATTAGGGTTGGTGCATTTAGGTTAGGGTTAGTGCATTAGGCTTAGGGTTAGGGATAGGGTTAGGGTTAGCGATAGTGAATTAGGGTTAGGGTTAGGGTTGGGTTTATGGTTAGGGGTAAGGTTACAGTTAAGGTTAGGGTTAGGGTTAGGGTTAGGGTTAGAGTTAGGGTTAGGGTTAGGGTTAGAGTTAGGGTTAGGGTTAGGGTTAGGGTTAGGGTTAGGTTTACGGTTAGGATTAGGGTTTGGGTTAGCGTTAGTGTTAGGGTTAGTGCTTAGAGTTAGGGTTAAGGTTAGGGTTAGGGTTAGGTTTAGGGGTTAGGTGTTATGGTTAGAGTTAGGGTTAGGGTTAGTGATGGCGTTAGGGTTAGCGTTAGGTGTAGGGTTAGGTTTAGTGTCAGGGTTAGGGTTAGGGTTAGGGTTAGGGTTAGGGTGAAGGTTAGGGGTTAGGGTTAGTGTTAGGGTTCGGGTTAGAGTTAGGGTTAGTGTTAGGGTTAGGGTTATGTTTATGGTTAGGATTAGGGTTAGGGTTAGTGTTAGGGTTAGGGTTCGAGGTAGGGTTAGGCGTTCGGGGTTAGGGGTTAGAGTTAGGGTAAGGGTTAGGGTTAGGGTTAGGGTTATGTTTAGTGTTAGTGTTAGGGTTAGTGTTAGGGTTAGGGTTAGTGTGAGGGTAGGGTTAGGGTTAGTGTTAGGGTTAGAGGTTCGGGGTTAGGGGTTAGAGTTAGGGTTAGGGTTAGGGTTAGGGTTAGGGTTAGGGTTACGGTTTGGGTTAGGGTTAGGGATGGATTAGGGTTAGGGTTAAGGTTAGGGGTTAGGAGTTAGTGTTAGGTGTTAGGTGTTAGGATTAGGTTTAGGGTTAGGGTTAGGGTTAGGGTTAGGGTTAGGATTAGGGGTTAGGGTTGGTGTTCGGGTTAGGGGTTAGTGTTAGGGATAGGGTTACTCTGCATTAAGGTTAGGGATAGGGTTTGGTATCGTGATAGGGTTAGTGATAGGGTTAGGGTTACTCTGCATTTTGTTTTTGGTTAGGGTTAGGGTTAGTGTATTAGGGTTAGGGTTAGCGTTAGAGTTAGGTTTAGTGTTAGGGTTAGGGTGACGGTTAGAGTTAGGGTTAGGGTTAGGGTTATGGTTTGGGTTAGTGTAGGGTTAAGGTTAGTGTTAGGGTTAGGGTTCGGGTTAGGTTTAGGGGTTCGGGGTTAGGGGTTAGAGTTAGGGTTAGGGTTAGGGTTAGGGTTAGGTTTAGGGTTAGGGTTATGGTTAGGGCTAGAGTTAGGGTTAGGGTTAGGGTTAGGGTAGGGTTAGGGTTAGTGTTAGAGTTAGCGTTAGGGTTAGAGGTTAGGGTTAGGGTTAGGGTTAGGGTTAGGGTTACGGTTAGGATTAGGGTTTGGGTTAGCGTTAGTGTTAGGGTTAGTGCTTAGAGTTAGGGTTAAGGTTAGGGTTAGGGTTAGGTTTAGGGGTTAGGCGTTATGGTTAGAGTTAGGGTTAGGGTTAGCGATGGCGTTAGGGTTAGCGTTAGGTTTAGGGTTAGGTTTAGTGTCAGGGTTAGGGTTAGGGTTAGAGTTAGGGTTAGGGTTAGGGTTGCATTTAGGGTTAGGGTTCGTGTTAGGGTTAGGTTTACTCTGCATTACGGTTAGGGTTAGGGTTAGGGTTAGGGTTAGGGTTAGGTTTAGGGTTAGGATTGCGTTTAGGGTTAGGGGTAGGGTTAGGGTTAATGTTAGGGTTAGGGTTAGGGTTGCGTTTAAGGTTAGGGTTAGGGTCAGTGTTAGGGTTAGGTTTACTCTGCATTATGGTTAGGGTTAGGCTTAGGGTTAGGGGTGGCTTTTGGGTTAGGGTTACTCTGCATTAGGGTGAGGGTTAGGGTTAGGGTTAGGGTTAGTGCATTAGGGTTAGGGTTAGGATTAGGGTTGGTGCATTTGGGTTAGGGTTAGGCTTAGGTTTAGTGCATTAGGCTTAGGGTTAGGGGTGGCTTTTGGGTTAGTGTAGGGTTAGGGTTAGGGTTAGGGTTAGGGTTCGGGTTAGGGTTAGACGTTCGGGGTTAGGGGTTAGAGTTATGGTTAGGGTTAGGGTTAGGTAATAGGGTTAGGTTTAGGGTTAGTGTTAGGGTTAGGGTTACGGTTAGTGTTAGGGTAGTGTTAGGGTTAGGGTTCGGGTTAGGGTTAGGGTTAGGGTTAGGGTTAGGGTTAGAGGTTCTGGGTTAGGGTTTAGAGTTAGGGTTAGGGTTAGGGTTAGGGTTAGGGTTATGGTTAGGGTTACGGTTTGGGTTAGGGTTAGGGGTGGATTAGGGTTAGGGTTACGGTTAGGGGTTAGTGTTAGGGGTTAGGTGTTAGGATTAGGTTTAGGGTTAGGGTTAGGGTTAGGGTTAGGGTTAGGGTTAGGGTTAGGGTTAGGGTTAGGGTTACTCTGCATTATGGTTAGGGATAGGGTTTGGGATAGTGATAGGGTTAGTGATAGGGTTAGGGTTACTCTGCATTTTGTTTATGGTTAGGGTTAGGGTTAGGGTTATGGTTTGGGTAAGTGCGTTACGGTTATGGTTAGTGTTAGTGCATTAGGGTTAGGGTTAGGGTTAGGGTTAGGGTTAGGGTTATGGTTAGGGTAAGTGCGTTACGGTTATGGTTAGTGTTAGTGCATTAGGATTCGGGTTTGGGTTATTGTTAGGGTGAGGTTTTGAGTTAGGGTTAGGGTTAGGGTTAGGGTTAGTGCATTAGGGTTAGGGTTTGGGTTAGTGTTAGGGTTAGTTTTCCTCTGCGTTATGGTTAGGGTTACTGTTAGGGGTGGGGTTATGGTTAGGGTTACTCTGCTTTTTGGTGAGGGTTAGGCTTAGGGTTGCGGTTAGTGCATTAGAGTTAGGGTTAGGATTAGGGATGGTGCATTAGGTTTAGGGTTAGTGTTAGGGTTAGGGTTAGGGTTAGGGTTACTCTGCATTAGGGTTAGGGCTAGGGTTAGGGTTAGGGTTAGGGTTATGGTTATGGTTAGGGTAAGTGCGTTACGGTTATGGTTAGTGTTAGTGCATTAGGATTAGGGTTTGGGTTATTGTTAGGGTTAGGGTTAGAGTTAGGGTTAGGGTTAGGATTAGTGCATTAAGGTTCGGGATAAGTTTAGGGTTAGGGTTAGGGTTAGTGCATTAGGGTTAGGGTTTGGGTTAGGGTTAGTGCATTGCGGTTAGGGGTACGGCTGGTGCATTAGGGTTAGGGTTAGGGTTAGGGTTACTGCATTAGGGTTTGGGTTATGGTTAGTGCATTAGGGTTAGGGTTCGGGCTAGGGTTAGGGTTAGTGGATTACGGTAGGGTTAGGGTTAGTGTTCGGGTTAGGGTTAGGGTTAGGGTTAGCGTTAGTGTTAGGGATTAGGGTTTAGAGTTCGGGTTAGGGTTAGGGTTCGGGTTTGGGTTAGGGTTAGGTTTAGGGTTCGGGGATAGTGGTTATGGTTAGAGTTCGGGTTAGGGTTAGGGATGGCGTTAGGGTTAGTGTTAGGATTAGGGTTAGGTTTAGGGTTAGGGTGAGGGTTAGGGTTAGGGTTAGGGTTACAGTTATGGTTAGGGGTTAGGCGTTAGGGTTAGGGTTAGGGTTAGGGGTTAGGTTTGGTTTAAGGTTTGGGTTAGTGTTACGGTTAGGGTTAGGGTTAGTGGTTAGGGTTAGTGTTAGTGTTAGGGTTAGGTTTTCTCTGCATTATGATTAGGGTTAGGGTTAGGGTTAGGGGTGGGGTTAGGGTTAGGGTTACTCTGTAGTATGGTGAAGGTTATGGTTAGGGTTAGGGTAAGTGCATTAGAGTTGGGGTTAGGAATAGGGTTGGTGCATTAGGGTTAGGGTTAGGAGTTACGGTTAGGGTTAGGGTGAGGGTTACTCTGCATTAGGGTTAGGGTTAGGGTTACTCTGCATTAGGGTTAGGGTTAGTGTTAGGGCTGGGGCTAGGGTTAGGGTTAGGGTTAGTGCATTAGGGCTAGGGTTAGGGGTAGTGCTTTAGGGTTAGGATTAGGGTTAGGGTTAGAGTTAGTGCATTAGGGTTAGGGTTGGGGTTAGGGTTAGGGTTAGGGTTAGTGCATTAGGGTTAGGGTTAGGGTTAGGGTTAGGCTTAGGGTTAGGCTTAGAGGTTAGGTGTTAGGTTTAGTGTTAGGGTTAGGGTTGGCGTTAGGGTTAGAGTTAGGGGTTAGTGTTAGGGTGAGGGTTAGGTTTAGGGATACGGTTAGGTTTACTGCATTAGGGTTAGGGTTCGGATTAGAGTTAGACTTAGAGTTAGGGCAGAGTTAGGTTTAGGGATAGGATTAAGGTTAGGGCATTACGGTTAGTGTTAGCGTTAGTGTTTGGGTTAGGGTTAGAGTTATGGTTAGGGTTATGGTGAGGCTTCGGGTTAGGGTTTAGTGTTTAGGGTTAGAGCTCGGGTTAGGGTTAGGGTGAGGGTTATGGTGAGGGATTTAGGGTTAGGGTTAGGGTACGGTTAGGTTTAGGGTTAGGGTTACGGTTAGGTTTAGGGTTAGGATTAGGGTTAGGGTTAGGGTTACTCTGCATTTGGGTTAGGGTTTTGGATTAGGGTTAGGGTTCCTCCGCATTAGGGTTAAGGTTTGTGTTAGGGCTAGGGTTACGGTTAGGGTTAGGGTTATGGTTAAGGTTAGTGCGTTATGGTTAGGGTTAGTGCGTTAGGGTTAGGGTTAGGGTTAGGGTTAGAGTTAGTGCATTAGGGTTAGGGTTAGGGTTAGGGTTAGAGTTAGTGCATTAGGGTTAGGGTTAGGGTTAGGGTTAGGTTTCCGGTTAGGGTCAGGGTTAGTGCATTAGGGTTAGGGTTAGGTTTAGGGTTAAGGTTATGGTTAGAGTTAGTGCATTAGTGTTAGGGTAAGGGTTAGGGTTAGTGCATTAGGGTTAGGGTTAGGGTTAGGTGTAGTGTTAGGGTTAGTGCACTTGGGTAAGGGTTAGGGTAGGGTTGTGTTTAGGGCTAGGGTTAGGGTTAGAGTTAGGGCAAGTGTTAGGGTTAGGGTTAGGGTTAGCGTTAGGGTTAGGGTTAGGGTTAGGGTTAGGGTTACACTGCATTAGGGTTGGGGTTAGAGTTCGGGTTAGGGTTAGGATTAGGGTTTGGGTTTGGGTTAGGGTTTGGGTTAGGGTTACTCTGCATTCGAGTTAGGGTTAGGGTCAGGGATAGGGTTAGGGTTAGGGTTAGGGTTAGTGTTAGTGGTTAGGGTTAGTGTCAGTGTTAGGGTTAGGTTTACTCTGCATTATGGTAAGGGTTAGGGTTAGGGGTGGGGTTAGAGTGAGGGTTACTCTGCATTAGGGTGTGGGTTAGCTTTAGGGTTAGGGTTAGTTCATTAGAGTTAGGGTTACGATTAGGGTTGGTGCATTAGGGTTAGGGTTAGGGGTTCGGGTTAGGGTTAGGGTTAGGGTGAGGGTTACTCTGTATTAGGGTTCGGGTTAGGGTTACTCTGCATTAGGGTTAGGATTAGTGTTACGGCTAGGGTTAGGGTTAGGGTTAGGGTTAGCTTTAGTGCGTTAGGGCTAGGGTTAGGGTTAGTGCATTAGGGTTAGGGTTAGGGTTAGAGTTAGTGCATTAGTGTTAGGGTTAGGGTTACGGTTAGGGTTAGGGTTAGTGCATTAGGGTTAGGGTTAGGGTTAGGGTTAGTGTATTAGGCTTAGGTTTAGGGTTAGGGTTAGGGTTACTCTGCATTATGGTTAGGGTTAGTGTTCGGGTTAGGGTTAGGGTTAGTGAATTCTGGTTAGGGTTAGGTTTAGGGTTATGGTTATGGTTATGGTTAGGGTTAGGGTTAGGGTTAGGGGTTAGCGTTAGGTTTAGTGTTAGGGTTAGGGTTAGTGTTAGCGTTAGGGTTAGGGTTAGGGCTTAGGGCTAGGGTTGCGTTGAAGGTTAGGGTTAGGATTAGGATTACTGCATTAGGGTTAGGGTTAGGAGTACAGTTAGATTCAGAGTTAGGATAGGGTTAGGTTTAGCGTTAGGGTTAGGGTTACAGTTATGGTTAGGGTTTAGGGGTTAGGCTTTAGGGTTCGGGTTAGGGCTCGGGGTTAGGGGTTAGGTTTGGTTTAGGGTTAGGGTTAGGGTTAGGGTTAGGGGTTAGGGGTTACTGTTTGGGTTAGGGTTAGGGGTTAGGGGTTAGATTTAGGGTTAGGGTTGGGGTTAGGGTTACTGTTAGGGTTAGGGTTAGCGGTTAGGATTAGGGTTAGGGTTAGCTTTAGTGCGTTAGGGCTAGGGTTAGGGTTAGTGCATTAGGGTTAGGGTTAGGGTTAGGGTTAGAGTTAGTGCATTAGTGTTAGGGTTAGGGTTACGGTTAGGGTTAGGGTTAGTGCATTAGGGTTAGGGTTAGGGTTAGGGTTAGTGTATTAGGCTTAGGTTTAGGTTTAGGGTTATGGTTATGGTTAGGGTTAGGGTTAGGGTTAGGGGTTAGCGTTAGGTTTAGTGTTAGGGTTAGGGTTAGTGTTAGCGTTAGGGTTAGGGTTAGGGCTTAGGGCTAGGGTTGCGTTTAAGGTTAGGGTTAGGATTAGGATTACTGCATTAGGGTTAGGGTTAGGAGTACAGTTAGATTCAGAGTTAGGATAGGGTTAGGTTTAGCGTTAGGGTTAGGGTTACAGTTATGGTTAGGGTTTAGGGGTTAGGCTTTAGGGTTCGGGTTAGGGCTCGGGGTTAGGGGTTAGGTTTGGTTTAGGGTTAGGGTTAGGGTTAGGGTTAGGGGTTAGGGGTTACTGTTTGGGTTAGGGTTAGGGGTTAGGGGTTAGATTTAGGGTTAGGGTTAGGGTTGGGGTTCGGGTTACTGTTAGGGTTAGGGTTAGCGGTTAGGGTTAGGGTTAGGGTTAGGGGTGCGGGTTCGGGTTAGGGTTCTGGTTAGGGTTAGGGTTAGGGTTAGTGTTAGGGTTACACTGCATTATGGTTAGGGTTAGGGTTAGGGCTAGGGTTAGGGTTAGGGTTATGTTTAGCGTTTAGGGTTAGGATTAGGGCTAGTGTTAGGGTTAGGGGTTAGGGTTAGGGGGTTCGGGTTAGGGTTAGGGTTCTGGTTGAGGTTATGGTTAAGGTTAGGGTTAAGGTTTGTGTTAGGGTTAGGGTTACTCTGCATTATGGTTTGGGATAGGGTTAGGGTTATTGATAGGGTTAGGTTTAGGGTTAGGCTTACTCTGCATTTGGTTTATGGTTAGGGTGAGGGTTAGGGTTAGTGCTTTAGGGTTAGGGTTAGGGTTAGCGTTAGACTTAGGGTTAGGGTTAGGTTAAGGGTTAGGGTTAGGGTTAGAGTTTGGGTTAGGGCTAGGGTTAGGATTAGGGTTCGGGTAGTGTTAGGGTTAGTGTTATGGTTAGGGTTAGGGTTAGGGTTTGGGGTTCGGGGTTAGGGGTTAGAGTTAGGGTTAGGGTTAGGGTTAGGGTTTGGTTAAGGGTTAGGGTTAGGTTTAGTTTTAGGGTTAGGGTTAGAGTTAGGGTTAGGGGTTCGGGGTTAGGGGTTAGAGTTGGGGTTAGGGTCAGGGTTATGTTTAGGGTTAGGGTTAGGTTTAGGGTTAGGGTTAGAGTTAGGGTTAGGGTTCGGGATAGGGTTAGGGTTAGGGTTTAGGGTTTAGGGTTGAGGGTTAGGGTTAGGGTTAACGTTTACAGTTAGGGTGGGTGTTAGGGTTTAGGGTTAGGGTTAGCATTAGGGCTAGGGTTAGGGTTATTGTTAGCGTTAGGGTTACGGTTAGGGTTAGGGTTAGGGTTAGGGGTTAGGGGTTAGGGTTAGGGTTATGGTTTGGGTTTGGGGTTAGGGTTACGGTTACTCTGCATTAGTGTTAGGTTTAGTGTTAGGGTGTGGGTTAGTGTTAGGGTTACTCTGCATTAGGGTTAGGGCTAGGGTTAGGGTTAGGGTTATGGTTAGGGTTAGTGCGTTCGGGTTAGGGTTATTGCGTTTTTGTTAGGGTTAGGGTTAGGGTTTGAGTTAGTGCATTAGGGTTAGGGTTAGGGTTAGTGCATTAGGGTTAGGGTTAGGTTTAAGGTTAGGGTTAGGGTTAGTGCATTAGGGTTAGGGTTAGGTTTACGGTTAGGGATGGGGTTAGGGGTTAGGTTTAGGATTAGGGGTTAGGGTTAGAGTTAGGGTTAGGGTTAGCTTTATGATTAGGGTTAGGGTTAGCTTTCTGGTTAGGCTTACTCTGCATTATGGTTCGGGTTAGGGTTAGGATTAGGGGTGGGTTTATGGTTAGGGTTACTCTGCATTAGGATTAGAGTTCGGGTTAGGGTTAGTGCATTAGGGTTAGGGTTAGGGTTAGGGTTGGTGCATTAGGGTTAGGGCTAGGGTTAGGGTTTCTGCATTAGGGTTAGGGTTAGTGCTTTAGGGTTAGCGTTAGGGTTAGGGTTAGTGCATTCGGGTTAGGGTTAGGGTTAGAGTTAGGGTTAGCGTCAGTGTTAGGGTTAGGGTTAGAGTTAGGGTTAAGTTTAGGTTTAGGGTTAGGATTAGGGTTAGGGTTAGGGGTTAGGGGTTATGGTTAGAGCAAGGGTTAGGGATGGCGTTATGTTTCGGGTTAGGGTTAGGGTTAGGTTTAGGGTTAGGGTTAGGGTGAGGGTTAGGGTTAGTTTTAGGATTCGGGTTCCAGTTATGGTTAGGGGTTAGGGGTTAGGGGTTAGGGTTAGGGTTAGGTGTTAGGGGTTACGTTTGGTTTAGGGTTCGGGTTAGTGTTAGGGTTAGGTTTACTCTGCATTATGGTTAGGTTTAGGGTTATGGTTAGGAGTGGGGTTAGGGTTAGGGTTAGTCTGCATTAGGGTGAGGGTTAGGGTTAGGGTTAGTGCATTAGTGTTAGGGTTAGGATTAGGGTTGGTGCATTAGGGTTAGTGTTACGGTTAGGGTTAGTGCATTAGGCTTAGGGTTAGGGTTAGGGTTAGTGACTTAGGGTCAGGGTTAGGGTTAGGGTGAGGGTTCGGGGTTAGGTTTAGGTTTATGGTTATGGTTAGCGTTTGGGTTAGGGTTAGGGGTGAGTGTTAGGTTTAGGGTTAGGGTTAGGGTTGGCGTTAGGGTTAGGGTTAGGGGTTAGGGTTAGGGTTACGTTTAGGGTTAGGGTTAGGGTTAGGTTTACTGCTTCAGGGTTTGGGTTAGGGTTAGGATTAGAGTTAGACTTAGAGTTAGGGTAGGGTTAGGTTGAGGGTTAGGATTAGGGTTCGGGCATTATGGTTAGAGTTAGGGTTAGGGTTTGGGTTAGGGTTAGGGTCATGATTAGGGTTAGGGTGAGGCTTAGGGTTAGGGTTTAGGGTTAGGGTTAGGGTTAGGGTAGGGTTAGGGTTAGTGTTAGGGTTAGGGTTAGGGTTCGCGTTCGGGTTTTCGTGGTTAGGGCTAAGGGTTAGGGTTAGCGTTAGCGTTAGGGTTAGGTGTTAGTGTCAGGGTTAGGGTTAGAGTTAGGGTTACTCTGCATTAGTGTTAGGGTTAGGGTTTGGGTTAGGGTTATGGGTTAGGGTTAGGGTTCGGGTTAGGGTTAGGGTTCCTCTGCATTAGGGTTAGGGTTTGTGTTAGGGCTAGGGTTAGGGTTCGGGCTTTGGGTTATGGTTAGGGTTAGTGCGTTAGAGCTAGGGTTAGGGTTAGTGCATTAAGGTTAGGTTTAGGCTTAGCGTTAGGGTTAGAGTTAGTGCATTAGGGTTAGGGTTAGGGTAGGTTTACTGTTAGGGTTGGGTTTAGTGCATTAGGGTTAGGTTTAGGGTTAGGGTTAGGGATAGAGTTAGTGCATTAGCCTTAGGGTTAGGGTTATTGTTAGGGTTAGTGCATTACGGTTAGGGTAAGGGTTAGGGTTAGGGTTAGGGTGAGGTTTAGGGTTAGGGTTAGGATTAGAGTTAGGGTTAGGGTTAGGGTTAGGGTTAGGGTTAGGCTTAGGGTCAAGGGTTCGGGGTTAGGGGTTATAGTTAGGGTTAGGGTTAGGGTTAGGGTTAGGGTTAGGTGTTAGGGTTATTGTTAGGGTTAGGGTTACACTGCATTAGGGTTGGGGTTAGACTTCGGGTTAGGGTTAGGGTTAGGGTTTCGGTTAGGGGTTAGGGTTAGGGTTAGGGTTACTCTGCATTAGGGTTAGGTTTAGGGTTAGGGTGAGGGTTAGGGTTACTCTGCATTACGGTTAGGGTAGGGGTAAGGGTTAGGGTTAGGGGTTCGGGGTTATAGTTAGGGTTAGGGTTAGGTATTAGGGTTAGGGTTACACTGCATTAGGGTTTGGGTTAGGGTTCGGGTTAGAGTTAGGGTTAGGGTTTGGGTTTGGGTTAGGGGTTATGGTTAGGTTTACTCTGCATTAGGGTTAGGGTTAGGGGTTAGAGTTTGGGTTAAGGTTAGCGTTTGGGTTAGGGTTAGGGTTAGGGTTAGGGTTTAGGGTTAGGGTTAAGGGTTAGGGTTAGGGTTAGGGTTAGCGTTAGTGTTAGTGTTAGGGGTTAGCGTTAGGGTTAAGGTTAGGGTTCGGGTTAGGGCTAGGGTTCGGGGTTAGGGGTTATTGTTAGAGTTAGGGTTAGCGTTAGCGATGGCCTTAGTGTTAGTGTCAGGGTTAGGGTTAGGTTTAGCGTAAGGGTTAGGGTCAGGGTTGGAGTTAGGGTTAGGGTTACAGTTATGGTTAGGGGTTAGGCGTTAGGGTTAGGTTTCGGGGTTAGGGGTTAGGTTTGGTTTAGGGTTAGGGTTAGGGTTACGGTTAGGTTTAGGGTTAGTGGTTAGGGTTAGGGTTAGTGTTCGGGTTTGTTTTACTCTGCGTTATGGTTAGGGTTAGGGTTAGGGTTAGGTGTGGGATTAGGGTTAGGGTTACTCTGCATTAGGGTGAGGATTAGGGTTAGGGTTGGTGTTAGTGCATTAGAGTTAGGGTTAGGATTAGGGATGGTGCATTAGGGTTAAGGTTAGGGTTAGGCTGAGGGTTAAGATTAGGGTTAGGGTAACTCTGCATTAGGTTTAGGGCTAGGGTTAGCGTTAGGGTTAGGGTTATGGTTAGGGTTAGTGCGTTAGGGTTAGTGTTAGGGTTTGTTCATTAGGGTTAGGGTTTGTGTTAGGGTTAGGGTTAGGGTTAGAGTTAGTGCATTAGGGTTAGGGTTAGGGTTAGTGCATGAGGGTTAGGGTTAAGTATAGGGTCAGGGTTAGGGTTAGGGTTAGTGCATTAGGGTTAGGGTTAGGCTTACCGTTAGGGATGGGGTTATGGGTTAGGGTTAGGTTTAGGGGATAGGGATAGAGTTAGGGTTAGGGTTAGCGTTAGGGTTAGGGTTAGGGTTAGTGTTAGTTTTAGGGTTAGGGTTAATCTGCATTATGGTTAGGGTTAGGGGTAGGGTTTGTGTATTAGGGTTAGGGTTAGGGTTAGGGTTACTGCATTAGGGTTAGTGTTAGGGTGGGGTTAGTGCATTAGGGTTAGGGTTAGGGTTAAGGCTAGGGTTAGGGTTAGTGCATTACGGTTAGGGTTAGGGTTAGGGTTAGTGTTAATGTTAGAGTTAGGCGTTGGAGTTAGGGTTAAGGTTAGGGTTATAGTTAGGGTTAGGGTTAGTGTTAGTGTTCGGGGTTAGGGGTTATGGTTAGAGTTAGGGTTAGGGTTGGGGATGGCATTAGGGTTAGTGTTAGGGTTAGGGTTAGGTTTAGGGTTAGGGTTAGGGTGAGGGTTAGGCTTCGGGTTAGGGTTAGGGTTACAGTTATGGTTAGGGGTTATGCTTTAGGGTTAGGTTTAGGGTTAGGGGTTAGCTTTGGTTTAGGGTTAGGGTTAGGGTTACGGTTAGGGTTTGGGTTACTGGTTTGGGGTAGGGTTAGTGTTAGGGTTAGGTTTACTCTGCATTATGGTTAGGGTTAGGGTTAGGAGTGGGGTTAGAGTTAGGGTTAGGGTTAGGGTTAGGGTTAGTTCATTAGTGTTAGTGTTAGGATTAGGGTTGGTGCATTAGGGTTAGGGTTAGTGGTTAGGGTTAGGGTTAGGGTTAGGGTGAGGGTTCCTCTGCATTAGGGTTAGGGTTAGGGTTAGGGTTAGGGTGAGGGTTCCTCTGCATTAGGGTTAGGGTTAGTGGTAGGGCTAGGGTTAGGTTTAGGATTCGAGTTAGTGCATTAGGGTTAGGGTTAGGGTTAGGGTTAGGGTTAGCGCATTAGGGTTAGTGTTAGGGTTAGGGTTACTCTGCATTATGGTTCGGGTTAGGGTTCGGGTTACTCTGCGTTAGGGTTAGGGTTAGGGTTAGTGCATTAGGGGTAGTGTTAGGCTTGGTGCAATAGGGTTAGGGTTAGGGTTAGTGCATTAGGGTTAGGGT
This sequence comes from Carcharhinus amblyrhynchos, assembly GCF_965287045.1. NCBI lineage: Eukaryota > Metazoa > Chordata > Chondrichthyes > Carcharhiniformes > Carcharhinidae > Carcharhinus > Carcharhinus amblyrhynchos. Next base: position 81,112,665 of record NC_137336.1, read on the forward strand.
TAGGGTTAGGGTTGGGATTCGGGGTTAGGGGTTTGGGTGAGGGTTAGTGTTAGGGGTTAGGGGTTAGGGTTAGGTTTTGCTGTTAAGGTTAGGGTTAGTTTTAGGCTGAGGGTTAGGGGTTAGGGCTAGGGTTAGCGTTAGGGTTAGGGTTAGTCTTAGGGGTTAGGTTTAGGGTTAGGGTTAGTGTTAGGGGTTAGGGTTAGGGTTAGCGGTTCGGGTTAGGGTTATGGTTAGGGTTAGGGTTAGGTGTTAGGGTTAGGGTTATGGTTAGGGGTTAGGGGTTAGGTTTAGGGTTCGGGTTAGGGTTAGGGTTAGGGTTACGGTTAGGGTTAGGGTTTAGGGGTTAGGGCTAGGGTTCGGGTTAGGGTTAGGGTTAGCAAATAACACAATTAGTTGAAAGAAAGAACAAAAGACAAAGAAAACAGGCCCTTCGGCTCTCCAAATCTGCACCGACCATGCTGCCTGACTGAATTAAATCCCCCTAATCATAAATATCAAAGAAAGTTGAGTTGACTGTTGTATCTTTGAAATCTTGATTATCTGAATGGAATCACTTCCCACATACTATAATGAATTTCCGAGGAAAGATGCAATGGCATTTCGGCACAATGACATTGTTCCCAACATCCCAATGATATCATGCCCCATCCACCATCGCTCCACATAACCGAAAAACACAAGTCGCAAAATATGCAAATTGAACACTATTGCACTGCTTTAGGTTTTTTTTGTTCAAAAAAATCCCTCTGATTGTTGAATTGAAATCCATGCTTACCTCTTGTCAGAACTGCAAGGATCATCAATATTGCGACCTCTGCCTTGAAATGAGGATACGTGGAAATTATTGATGAGCTGTGAGCGTGAAAGTAAGCCAATTATGTCACTGTCGCCCCGGCCACTGTTTTTCACAATGAAGCAGTCCAGTGTAGTACCAAATTATCCTACAAACACGATGCATCTGCTACCACTTGGTATATTTAATTTCAAATGTTATCTTATTTCAGAACATAATAAGAACATAACATAAGAACATAGGAACACAAGAAACAGGAGCAGGAGTGCGCCTTCTCGCCCCTCGAGCCTGCCCCGCCATTCAATAAGATCATGACTGATCTGTCGTGTCTCAGTTCCACATTCCCGCCCTCTCCCCATAACCCTTAATCCCCTTGCCTATCAAAAACCTATCAACCCGCGTCTTAAAAATATTGAGCGAGGCAGCCTCCACCACTTCAATGGGCAGAGAATTCCAGAGATTCACCACCCTTTGAGTGAAGAAGTTTCTCCTCAACACCGTTCTAAGCCACATCACCCCTCCCCCCCCCACCTCCTTTACCCTGAGGCTGTGCCCTCTAGTCCTACTGTCCTTTCTGAACGGGAAGTGCCTCTCCACCTCTATCCTATCCATTCCATTCATCATCTTATATGTCTCAATGAGATCTCCTCTCATTCTTCGAAACTCTAACGAGTACAAACCTAGTTAATTCAGCCTCTCCTCATAGTTCAACCCCCTCAACTCTGGTATCAGCCTAGTAAACCTCTTCTGCACTCCCTCCGTACAATTTGCCGTTCCACCAATCTTGGAGTCATCAGTAAATTTCGACATCATACACTCGGTTCCCTCCTTCAGATCATCTATCTAAACGGGAAATAGCTGAGGCCCCAGCACCGACCCCTGGGGCACTCCACTAGTCACCAACCGCCAATCCGAATAGCACCCGTTGACCCCCACTCATTCCTTGCTCTCAAGAAATCAAGAAAGTTATTTGCGAAAAAGCACATAAGCGATGACTCCAAATCCAATATGAGTGGCTCTCATCAGTAAGATCCCTCTGGCAGCAATATTTTGCTATTACTTTCTTACTTTAGTCGTCCTTAGTGTTTTCATCCAAACTCCTGTGGAAATGCACAAAGAATAAACCAACATTTTTCTTCAGAGCTGCACTTCTATTCTGCAATTGCGTCATTATTTTTTCACAAATACCACTCATATCCTCAACGATGATCTTCTCTTTCCGTTCTGAAAAAAAGATGCCATTGCCTCTAATTTCATCAAGAAATAATTTTCTGCGTACTGTCCGATTTTCACCTCCAGAGGGAGCTGTACATTTTGCTAATGTTGCTTTGACTCCACTGAGCTGTGGTCATTTTGAACATCCATGATAGAACATCCAGACGTATCAGGAGGATTTGAAGCGGAAATACGGGGAGTTATGGGGAAAGACCATGGGTGGGATTGTTGCCAGTGCAAACTCGATGGGGCGAAAGGACTCCTCCAGCATGGGACAGATCATCTGATTTCTCTCGATTTCCAACTGCACCCAATGCGAAAAATGCGTCCAGATATTAGCCTGGTCACCATCGCTGTGAAGTAGTCGGATACACATGGTCAAGTTCAGCTGCAGCAGATCAGCGAAGATCTTCTGGAACGGTGGGGCAGGCTCGAGCTGCAGAAGGTTTTACTCCGGCTTCTATGTATTGCTCCTGTGATCCAGTATGTTCCGATATTCTTCTTAACAATTCAAAAAACTGGATCAAACATCTCCTTCAATCACAAGGAAGGAGACTGGTGACTTTAACGTAGTGACAGAACTTTGTTTTAATGTGCGGAATTGAGGAGTCTTTCGAAAGAGGATTTTCAGAGGACAGAAAACGGCCGTTTTGGTGAGGAGAAAGAGAGGATTTGGGGACGATTTCACAAGGCTTTCTGACAAGGAGTTGCTGCTTAGAGCTGAGAGGAAGCAGAAGTGTAAGTCAAACATGATGTTTACATACTCATTTGTGGCATCAGGTTTAGCATTTATTGGTCGCGTGCTCTGATGGATAATTTACTGGCTTCAGTGTGAATCGTTATGTCATCAGAAGGTTGTCAATGCCTGAGCTGTTTTTTTTTGCGTGGATCCTTGTTTCTTGATTTTTTTTTTGCTTCTTGGCCATTTTCACTAAATGAAGAGATAGAATTAATTTTCGGGGTTCTGAAGAAACGGCAGAGGTGATAGCAGATGCCTTAGTAATTATTTATCAAAATTCGCTGGACTCCGGGGAAGTGACGGAAGATTGGAAAACGGCTAATGTTCCGCCGCTGTTTCAAACAGGTGGCAGACAAAAGGCAGGGAATTATAGGCTGGTAAGTTTAACGTCTGTAGTTGGAAAAATGCTAGAATCTGTCATCAAAGAAGAAATAGCGAGGCTCCTAGAAAGGAATGGTTTGATCGAACAGAAGCACGGATTCGTTAAGGGGAAGTCGTGTTTGACGAATTTATTGGATTTCTATGACGATGTGACTAGCGCGGGAGACAGAGGGGAACGGGTGGATGTGGTGTTTTTAGATTTTCAAAAGGCGTTTGATAAGTTGCCTCATAAAAGGTTGCTACAGAAGTATAGGGTGCACGGAGTTGGGGGTAAGGTGTTAACGTGGATAGAGGATTGGCTGTCGGAAAGGAAGCAGAGAGTTGGTATCAATGGGTGTTATTCTGGTTGGCGGTTGGTGACTAGTGGAGTGCCACATGGATCGGTGCTGGGGCCTCAACTATTTACCATTTATATGGATGATCTGGAGGAGGGGGCTGAGTGTAGGGTGACGAAATTTGCTGCTGACACGAAGATAAGTGGAAAAGCAAATTGCGTGGAGGGTGTGGAAAGTCTGCAGAGAGATCTGGACAAGCTGAGCGACTGGGCGAGGACGTGGCAGATGGAGTATCATGTTAGCAAGTGTGAGGTTATCCACTTTGGCAGAAATAATAGTAGGAGGGATTATTATTTAAAAGGCGAAAACCTGCAGCATGTTTCGGTGCAAGGGGACCTGGGGGTCCTTGTGCATGAGTCGCAAAAACCCAGTCTGCAGGTGCAGCAGGTGATCAAGAAGGCGAATGGGATGTTGGCCTTTATAGCGAGGGGGATAGAATATAGAAGTAGGGAGTTCTTGCTATAACTGGACAGAGCACTGGTGAGGCCGCAGCTGGAGTACTGAGTGCAGTTTTGGTCGCCACACTTGAGGAAGGATATATTGGCCTTGGACGGAGTGCAGAGGAGGTTCACTAGGCTGATACCGGGGATGTGGGGGTTGGACTATGAAGAGAGACTAAATAGACTGGGTCTGTACTCGCCGGAGTCTAGAATGATGAGGGGGGATATTATAGAGACGTATAAGATCAGGAAGGGGATGGATAGGGCAGAGGTAGAGATATTCTTCCCGCTTAGAAAGGATAGCAGGACTGGAGGGGGGTCCTTGTGCATGAGTCGCAAAAACCCAGCTTGCAGGTGCAGCAGGTGGTCAGGAAGGCGAATGGGATGCTGGCCTTCATAGCGAGGGGGATTGAATATAAAAGTAGGGAGGTCTTGCTGCAGCTGCATAGGGCATTGGTGAGGCCGCAGCTGGAGTACTGTGTGCAGTTTTGGGCGCCGCACCTGCGCAAGGATATTTTGGCCCTGGAGGGAGTGCAGAGGAGGTTTACTAGGCTGATACCGGAGTTGAGGGGGTTGAGCTATGAGGAGAGGCTGAATAAACTAGGCTTGTACTCGTTAGAGTTTAGAAGAATGAGGGGAGATCTCATTGAGACGTATAAGATGATGAATGGGATGGATAGGATAGAGGTGGAGAGACTCTTCCCGCTCAAAAAAGACAGTAGGACTAGGGGGCACAGCCTCAAGATAAAGGGGAGGCGGTTTAGAACGGAGTTGAGGAGGAACTTCTTCACTCAAAGGGTGGTGAATCTCTGGAATTCTCTGCCCGTTGAAGTGGTGGAGGCTGCCTCGCTAAATATTTTTAAGAAGCGGGTTGATGGGTTCTTGATAAGAGAGGGGATTAAGGGTTATGGGGAGAGGGCGGGAAAGTGGAACTGAGCCACAACAGATCAGCCATGATCTTATTGAATGGCGGGGCAGGCTCGAAGGGCTTGATGGCCTACTCCTGCTCCTATTTCTTATGTTCTTATATATCATCCGTGAGTTGATCTTGGTAGATTGGGGAGCGTGACTTAAAGTGATAAGCAATGGCAAACATGAAAGGAAGGCATGGGGAAACTGCAAGAACTGTTTATTCCATTGACAAGGGCATTGTGAAAGAGTCATATGGTCTCGAAACGTCAGCTCTTTATTCTCTTTACAGATGCTGCCAGAACTGTTGATATTTCCCAGCATTTTCTCTTTTGGTTTCAGATTTCAGCATCCGCAGTATTTTATTTCAACTGTATATTCATATCATGCCCAAAAGCCAAGTGGGTAAAAGGGCTAATCCATGGTTTATAAAAGAAATTGGAGATAGTATGTGAACCAAGAAAGAAGCAGGGAGGTGGCGAAAACAATAATAGGTCTGAGGATTGTTAGCAGTTTACAATTCCGCAAAGAAAGACGAAGGATTGAATAAAAATGGGTGAATACAGTACAAAAGTAACCTTTCAAGGAACATAAAGACTGACACTGAGAGTGTCTATGGGTGCGAGAAGAGAAAGAGATTGATGGAGACAAATGTAGGTCCTCTACAGAGAGAAACGGGGGAAAGTATAATAAGGAACAAAGAAATGGCGAAGCAAATGAATACATACTTCCGTTGTGTTTACAGAAAGGAGGATACAAATCAGATACCAGAAATAGTGGGAAATGAAGGATTTAGTGTGAGGGAAGAACTGAGGGAGGACAATATTTATTGTGCAAATTGAGAATTGCAAGGGGATAAATCCCCAGGGCCTGAAAATCGACATCCCAAGTATTCAGGAACGGGCTCTCGAAGTGGTGGATGCATTGATGGTCATCTTCCAGGATTCTATATAATCGGGAACAGCCCCTTCAGATTGGAGGGCAGCTAATGTCACTCCAATATTCCAAAAGTGAAGCAGAGAGAAAACCCTGAGTCATCGATCTGTAAGACTAACATCGGTAGAGGGGAAATTTCTGCAATCAATTATCAGGGACTTTGAAGTGGAACATGTATAAAGCAATGGCAGGATCAGACAGAGTCAACATGGATTTATAGAGTTTACCGTCTGCATTTTTTTTTTAAACCATCTCGGCCTTTTGGCTAAGATGAAGCTTCAGATCAAGCCGGGGTTGGGGTATAATGCCCCATCTCGTTAGCTTTGACGGTGCTTGGGCGACCTCCAGATGGGATGCAAAGTCTGGCCTTGTCAGATTTCACCTTGTTTGTCTCTCTCTCGTGTGGTCGATTAAATGGAATGAATTTGCTTTCTTCTTTGAATCAAAATGATGAAGACGGTGGTTCTCCCCGGACAAGGGGTGTCCATTGCACTTCAAATGTGCTTATGCCTGCGAAGTTCACGAAGGCCGGATACTCGATTGAGAATAAAGAAAGGAGCACTATGCAGATTATTTGTTATATATATGAAATCGGTACAGATGGAAAAGGGGTAGAATAACTCAATCTACGTGGGAATTTAACAAATGAGAAGGATGACAACGATTTCCAGATCAGGTTAATTGCGTTTAATTATTTCTTAATATCGGGGAAATTAGCAGGGTCAATATGTGGGGTTACAGAGATAGGGTCTGGGTCGGATTGTGTTTGGTGAAGGCTTGATGGGTGGCATAACCTCTTTTTGTACTGCACGTAAGAACATAAGAAATAGGAGCAGAAGTAGGCCATCTAGCCCTTTGAGCCTGCCCCGCCATTCAATAAGATCATGGCTGATCTGTCGTGGCTCAGTTCCACTTTCCCGCCCACTCCCCATAACCCTTAATCCCCTCTCTTATCAAAAACCCATCAACCCGCGTCTTAAAAGTATTTAGCGAGGCAGCCTCCACCACTTCAACGGGCAGAGAATTCCAGAGATTCACCACCCTTTGAGTGAAGAAGTTTCTCCTCAACTCCGTTCTAAAACGCCCCCCCCTATATCTTGAGGCTGTGCCCCCTAGTCCTACTGTCCTTTCTGAGTGGGAAGAGTCTCTCCACCTCTATCCTATCCATCCCATTCATCATCTTATACGTCTCAATGAGATCTCCCCTCATTCTTCTAAACTCTAACGAGTACAAGCCCAGTTTATTCAGCCTCTCCTCATAGCTCAACCCCCTCAACTCCGGCATCAGCCTAGTAAACCTCCTCTGCACTCTCTCCAAGGCCAAAATATCTTTGCGCAGGTGCGGCCCCAAAACTGCACACAGTACTCCAGCTGCGGCCTCACCAATGCCCTATGCAGCTGCAGCAAGACCTCCCTACTTTTATATTCAATCCCCCTCGCTATGAAGGCCAGCATCCCATTCGCCTTCCTGACCACCTGCTGCACCTGCAAGCTGGATTTTTGCGACTCATGCACAAGGATCCCGAGGTCCCTCTGCACCGTCGCCTGCTGCAGTTTTTCGCCCCGTAAGTAGTAGTCCTTCCCACCATTCTTCCTACCAAAGTGGACCACCTCACACTTGCCAACATTAAATTCCATTTTCCATTTCCTGGCCCATTCGCCCAGCCTATCTAGATCCTTCTGCAGACTCTCCACACCCTCCGCACAATTTGCCGTTCCCCCAATCTTGGTGTCATCAGCAAATTTCGACACCCTACACTCGGTTCCCTCCTCCAGATCATCTATATAAATGGTAAATAGCTGAGGCCCCAGCACCGACCCCTGGAGCACTCCACTAGTCACCAACCGCCAATCTGAATAGCACCCGTTGACCCCCACTCTCTGCCTCCTATTTGACAACCAATCCTCTATCCACGCTAACACCCTACCCGCAACTCCATGTCCCTCGACCTTCTGCAATAACGTCTTGTGAGGTACTTTGTCAAACGCCTTCTGAAAATCTAGAAAGACCACATCCACCGGCTGTCCTCTATCCACCGCCCTAGACACATCCTCATAGAACTCCAGTAAATTTGTCAGACACGACTTCCCTTGAATGAAACCGTGCTGCGTCTGCTCTATCAAGCAATTCCCTTCAAGATGCCTCGCAATTTCCTCCTTAATGACAAATTCTAACATTTTACCTACCACAGACGTTAAACTAACCGGCCTATAATTCCCCGCCTTTTGCCTGGCACCCTTCTTAAACAACGGCGTAACATTAGCCGTTTTCCAATCATCCGGCACTTCCCCGGAATCCAGCGACGTCTGGAAAATAACCACCAAGGCATCCACTATCACCTCCACCATTTCTTTCAGAACCCTCGGATGCATTCCATCCGGTCCTGGGGACTTGTCCACAATCAACCCCTCCAGTCTGTCGAGCACCGCCTCTCTAGTAACAGTAATGTCATTAAGACCCTCCAGTCCTACCACCTTTCCATCGCTAACACGCGGCAAATTATTCACGTCCTCCTCCGTGAAGACAGAAACAAAAAATTTATTCAATACCTTAGCCATATCCCCATCCCCTACCACTAGCTCCCCTTTCTCATCCTCTAAAGAACCAACATTCACCCTAGCCAGCCTGTTCCTTTTTATATATTTATAAAAACTCTTGCTATCCTTTTTTATATTAAGCGCTAGCCCAGCTTCATAGTTTCTCCTACCCTTCTTTATCAACTTCTTTGTCAATCTTTGTTGACATTTAAACCTCTCCCAATCCTCTTCTCGCCCACTACTCTTAGCTACTCTAAATTCCTCCGCTTTTAGTTTAACACTTCCCTTCACCTCCTTCGTTATCCACGGCTTATTACCTCTCCTCCTACTATCCTTTTTGACCATCGGAATAAATTTCTGCTGAACACCAAGAAAGATCTCCTTAAAGATCCTCCACTGTTCCTCAGCAGACCTACCTTCCAACGCGCTCCCCCAGTCCACATTCGCCAATTCTTCTCTCATCCTACCGTACTCCCCTCTGTTCAAACAAAGGACGCGCGTCCAGGAACCCACTTTCTCCTCCTCCATCTGCACCAGAAACTCCACCATACAATGATCACTCTCCCCAAGAGGATCCTTCACCACAAGGTCCCTAATCCTACCCGCCTCATTACATAGCACCAGATCCAAGATAGCTCGCTCCCTCGTCGGCTCCAACACACACTGTTCGAGGAAACTATCCGGGCAGCATTCCAAGAACTCCTCCTCGAGCCCACCGCGTCCAACTTGGGTCGACCAATGTATATGTAGAATGAAATCCCCCATAACTACGGCCGCCCCATTCCTGCACACCGCACTTATTTGCTCGTTAACAGCCCGTCCCACCTCCAGATCATTATTCGGGGGCCTATAGACGACACCCACCAGCGTCTTCCTCCCTTTGCTGTTCCTAATCTCCACCCACAACGATTCCGCTTTCTGCTCCTTGGCCCCAATATCATTCCTTGCTACCACCCTGATGCTATCCTTAATCAGCAGAGCTACCCCCCACCCCGCTTTTTCCCTCCCGCCTATCCTTCCAAAATACTTGATACCCCTGGACATTCAGCTCCCAGTCCCTGTCACCTTGCAGCCACGTCTCTGTAATGGCCACCAGATCATATCCAAATGTGCTGATCTGCGCCACCAGCTCATCCACTTTATTCCGAATGCTTCGTGCATTCAGATCAAGTGCCTTCATCCCAGCCTTCACCTGGACCCTATTTGTCATAACGCCACCAACCATACTCACGCCCCCTACTCCCTCTATTATTGGGACATCCTCGGCCTCTTCCCTTACCTGTACCCTCTCCTCAACTCTAGACCCCGTAATGTCACCTACCCTCGCATCCTACCCCCCGTCTAATTAGTTGAAAGCCCTGTCTACAGTCCTCTTTACTCGATTCGCCAGCACTCTGGTCCCAGCACGGTTCAGACCAACCCCATCCCGCCCGAACAGGTCCCACCTACCCCAATACTGATGCCAATGCACCATAAATTCAAACCCATTCCTCCCACACCTATCCCTGAGCCACCCATTCACCCCCTTAATCCTATCAACCCTACGCCCGTCTGCACTCGGTTCAGACAGTAGCCCAGAGGTAACCACCTTGTCGGTTCTACTCTTTAATTCCATTCCCAGCTTCTCATACTCCCTCCCCAGATCCTCAGTTCGCATTTTGCCTACGTCGTTGGCACCCACATGTACCACAACGACCGGATTTGCACCCTCCCACTCCAGGTTCCTCAGCAGCCCAGATGCGACATCCTGGACCCGAGCACCAGGCAGACAACACACCCTTCTGTGCACTTTTTCATTGTGACAAAGGACAGTGTCAATACCCTTCACCCCACTATCCCCAATCACTACTACGTTCCTTTTCACCTTCTCTTTGCCTATGTCCTGCTGCATCACTGTACCGTGTGCAGTTTGCTCACCACCCTCACCTCCCTCGTCCTCGTCCAGACTGGAAGCAAGAGCCTCAAACCTGTTATGCAGATTGAGAGGCTGAGGCCTCCGCTCCCCACCCCCTTCCTCCTCTCCCCAACCCCATTCCTCCTCACAGCAGCCCCCTCTTGTTCCTGACCCTTAGAGTTAGCCAGTCTAGGGGGGGTGGATGTCACTTGCACCCCATTGACAATGTCACCCTCCCTCCCCTTGATGAGCCTCAGTGTCTGTCGCTCAGAGGCCAGCTCATCTACCTTGAGCTGGAGCTCCTCCAGCAACCTGCACTTACTGCAGACATGGTCACTGGGAAGGACCCTGGGGTCCACCAGTTCCCACATCATACAGAAACAACACATCACATGCCCCTCCATTATTCACTGTAGCAGTATTGAAAATTTCCACACGCACTTACCTGGCCCTTTTTCTCTCCAGCCCTTTTGATATTAAGCCCTAGCAGCTCACTCTGCTTCCCCCTCACTCCGCTGCCCGCTGTCTATACCAGGCCTCTTTTTAAACCTGGCGCTGATTTAAAGCTTGCTGGTCCACAGCTCCCTTCTAACCACTCCCTCAGAATTCTTAAAGAGGTAAATACAAAAAGCCCACGAAAATGTTTTTAAATGATTTAAACAGTTCAACAAGGAACAAAGTGCTTTAAACTTATTTAAACAGGTTTTTAACAGGTAAATTCTTATCTCTCTCTCTGCTCCTTCACTCCTCTGCTCCAGCAAACAATGGGAGGCCTCACCGTGTGACCACCTGATAATTAAAGCTTGCTGGTCCACAACTCCCTTCTAACCACTCCCTCAGAATTCTTAAAGAGGTAAATACAAAAAGCCCACAAAAATGCTTTTAAATGATTTAAACAGTTCTACAAGGAACACAGTGCTTTAAACTTATTTAAACAGGTTTTTAACAGGTAAATTCTTATCTCTCTCTGCTCCTTCACTCCTCTGCTCCAGCAAACAATAACCTTCCCTGTGTGAGTGCAATTTCAACAACATTCAAGGAGCTCTACACAATCCAAGGCAAAGATGCTGGTTCTTAAAAACTCACCCACTGTCTTATACCTTCTCTCCCTTGACCATCAGTACATATTACCATCAGTGTGTTTAGTGTACCATGGGTGCATTACATCAAGCCTCCTTCGCAAACATCTTCAAAACCCCCGAACGCTATCAAAGAAACGAAGAAGAACATCAGGTTAATCGGAGAAACTGTAAGTTCACCTCCAAGCCACACAATATCCTAACATGATGGTATGCCACCGTTCCATCGCGGTCTCCTGGTAGAATGCCTATAACTCCCTCCCTAGTAGATCCAAGAGTCTTTGTGAAACACACAGGCAGCATAGATTCAAAAAGGCAGAATACCACCAACTTCTCAAGGATGGATAATTTAAATGTTTACGTAAACAGCGCTGCCCACGGCCCCTGAACAAACATTCAATACTTCGGCATTTCGGGCTTCAGTCATTAAAACAGATGAGATGGGCTAAATGACACATTGATCATCTTTGATCGATGAATTACAGTGATGATTATGGATGGAGGTGTTCAAGGGGAAGTTAACACAAATTTTGCCTTTTTAAGAAAATGTTGTAAACATCATGCTTGGAGGGCTTAAAGGAATGTTGCAGCAAGCTGCAAACATTGACTGGCGGAATTTCTTTGGAACAGCGGACTAGATGCATCGAAGGCATTTCTGTGTATATCAGTGCGCCGCCGAAAGCCACACTGTGGAGTGGGATCAAATGCATTCAAGGTAACGTTACTTCGTGATCCATTTAAACTTCAAAGAACACGCAGGTAGTTGTAATAGATGAGTCAAAACTATCACGATGGATGTAATATTTTTAGAAGGACAGATGGAACACAGTGGGCAGATGGGCTCGATTAGCGGAATGAAATGGTTTGAAATTGTAAATGAATGTACATGACTAGCTGGGCGGTATTGGCTAGTTATATCTGCTGAATGGAATGAAATTCGTTGCCGGGGAGATGTGCTGAACAGAATTTTGTGGATAGGTGATACGACAGGCTATGGATACAATATATGTTTTCTATGGAAACCTGATGGTGATGTTGTCGTTAAGTGACATGACAGGTTGAAGAGAGTAACTTGGCAAGATTGTATGGACTGCACTATTCACTATTACTAATATTGTACTATTAATTTACTATTGACTGAAGGGAATATTGTGGCTGGGTGGTACGAATAGGTGAAGAAGTACCTTGAATAGGTGAATATACTACAGGTTGTCTTTAAGACTGGTAAGGTGATATGCCACGTTGAGGGGAATATTTGAATAAGTGAAAGAGCAGATTGAAGGGAAAACAACGGATCTAAATGGAAGAGTAGTGTTCATCGGCCTGAGAGAACGTGGGAGCTCTGTCACCAGTTGCGCTACAATCATTCTCTTAAATCTTATCCCAGGGCAAACTGTGGCCAAACTAATTTTGCGAAGCCTGGATATTGACTTGCTCAGACTCTAATTTTGAAACCTTTCACCAACTTTAATGAGTTAAAACAATTTTCAGAAAGCAGGAACTAGTTTCCCTACTGTTCGTGTCACAGTTTTTCTGTTAAGTTGTTTAGCACGGTGTGCATGGACCTCCTCCCCAAAAAAGGCATGACGAGTGATCGCTGCTATTCTCAGTTAAAATCGAAAAGGTGAAATATTCGTGTTCTTCCTAAACTCCATCAGGTGACTGTTCTGTGGGGAAGGAGTCCTAGCCCTGAAGAATTCCTCTGTGAAGGGGCAACATTTTTTGTTTCTTCTTGAGTTATTGCATCTACTGAAGCCCTAATGCTCCGAATATCGTGTGAAATTATCTCAAGAGAGTTGCCCTGAAATGGTAAAGGAACTACGATAGATCCTAATGTCAGAATGATGTTAATTATAAGATTCCAATTTATTTCAAAAGCCCAAACTATGAATGAACTACTAAATGTTCAAATATCAATGTAGAGTGTTGTTTCATTGAGTAGGTTCTTAATCCTCTTTCTATTTACTCAATGGTACACCTCTCGCAATGGCTGTGTTGCTACCAACACATTTATTTTCTTTCTTTAATCAATTGTGAAACAACATCATGATCGTTAACTTCGTTTTTTCTCCCTAGGCTGTTTGTTAATTCACTGTAACAAATCCTTTAAAATGATGTAACCAGTGAGATACTCTCAACGGGACGATCTCTCTCATTTTACTATTGGCTCATTCAAACACGCAATGATATTTAATCAGTTGCAGCCACCATTATCCTTACCTCAGAGATAATGGAATACTCAGTGATATATCAGATAGAAAGCATCTACTACCCTGTTCTCGCAGCCATTGGCATTATTGGTAAGGCTTTGCATCCAGTCTGAATGTTGTTAACTAATGTTGATTTCTTATTTACGCTTGCTCCCTGCCTTGTACTTCAACATATTTCTGTTTTTTTTCCTCTGAGTGATAAAGATGTAATTCCGTGCTACCGTTTAAACCAGGAGTAATGTTACTGTTGGCTGTAGGAGGATTATTTACAAGGCTTTTATTTTCTTCAGTGCTCAACAGAGTCAATTTTGTGAGAACCTTCCGCTTCATTGTTTCTTATCCACTTTCACCTAAAGAGCAAATGCGAGAATAAGTATCTAAATATCGGTGGATGATTTAATTTCCCTGTCATATGGGCAGATATTTACGACCGTTGTTGCGAATGCGAATAAATAGCAAGTATTGTTTGCAAGGGACAACTGACACGAAACTACCCATGTTGCGCTATTTTTTGATGGTTCTCTCCTCACCACTTAACACCACAGTAAACATGTATTTTTTTTAAATAGAGGAAAGGCTTGTCTATAGCAAATTGAGTAAATAAGGGTGCTCAAGTATATATAGAAACATAGCAGCATAGAATCATATAATCCCTAAAGTACAGAAGGAGGACATTCGGCCCATTGGCGCTTCTCCGACGGCAATCCCACCCAGGCCCTATTCTCGTAACCCCACATATTTACTCAGCTAATCCAATGTAGCATGGCTAATCGAATTGATTCGCATTCTTTGGTTTGCGGGAGGAAACTGGAGCACCCAGAGGAAACCCACGCAGACAAGGAAAGAACGTGTGAAGTCAACACAGGCAGTGACCAGGGGCTGGATTTAATACTGGATCCCTGGCGCTGTGAGGCAGCAGTGTGAACCATAGTGCCACCGTGCTCCCCATATAGCGTAAAACGGCAGAAAGATTCAGTGGGCTCTATAAAGCAGGTTATAGTATATAAACACTCAAGATAATAACTAATACCCACACGTCAACTAAAGGTAAGCCTGTAGTCAACTGCAATGCACTTTGAAAACGTTCTCCACATTTCAACACTGGAGAGCGGATAATTGACATCACAAGTCTTATTTTCAACACGATTGAGAGTCTCGCTGAATTATTACTTGAATTTCGTTCATTTGTCAACTTTTTCATGATGCAAGCTACACTATTCAATGAGTCAACTGTACCTCAGCTAGTCACACTACCTGTGTCAAAACTTTATATACTTAAATCTGACTACAGATTTCGGTCACAGAAGGAAGGACCCGCGGAATATTGCAGTGTGGAGGCAGGTTACACAAAATTTCGAGTTCGAGAAATTCAGCCCCTTCTACTTTGCCAATTTGCTTTCGTATCTCATTCCAATATTTCATAGAAATAAACAGCGTTAGCCTGGATGCGGAGGCCGAAACCTACACCCAATTAATATTAGAAGCGTATATATTATATTGACATTTTAATATTGATGTTTGCAAGAGCTTGTTCTGTGCAAATCAGCTGATGCATTTCGTAACATACAACAGTGGCAATGCTCCATTGGTGGTGAAAAATGTCGTCATGTCTTGTGGTCGTGAAAATGTTTATTTAACTAAAAATGTTCAGGTTTCTATTTTACCAAAATTGACCAGCTTTAATTAAGACTTGGTATTACTAGGTGGGATTTAGAAAATAAACTGGGTTCACAAAGAACAATTACCGTTATTGTTATACCTTAACTGAATAAAGCATTTTGAAAAAAATATCCTTTTTCCTCATCGATGTCGAGACATGCGCACCTCAGCCAAGCTGATAATTAATGCGTTTTACCGTCGTTATTTAATTATCAGAGTAAATAAGATGAACCGACTGCTTTGTTGCTGTTTGTTGTCTGGGTACTTAACAGAATCGATTACTAGACAAGTTCCGATGCTAATTAAGAGTCGGCACGCTGGCACAGTGTTGAACAGGGCTGTGTTGCAGCTTCAGAGATCTGGGTCCGATTCGCGGCTTGGGTCACTGTCTGTCTGAAATTTGCACATTTTGTCTGCGTGGGTTTCCACACATAGTCCAGAGATGTGCGGTTAGGTTAATTGGTGACACTAAATTGCCCTTTGCTGTCCCTTAGGGTGCTGGTTCGAGGGATTAGCGGGGTGAAGTTCTGGAGTTATGAGAATACGGCTCGGCGGGCCGGGGGTGGAGGTGGGGTTCGGTGGCGGAGGCGGAGGGGGGTGGTGGTGTGAGGGGGAGACTGTTGGTGGTGCAGATTCGATGGGCCGAATGGCTTCCTTCTGCATTGTAGGGATTCTATAAGTCACCCAACTAGCTTACCTTCTATTTTTTAAAAGAAGACTCGTGAATCTATCATGCAAAATTGGACACCTGAGTGCGTTGTCTTTTTCAATGATAGCAATTGTTGATTCCATGAAATCATAAAGAAGAGAATGAAATACATCGTCGGATAGACATTAAAACATAGTTCCATGCTCCTGGTTTTTCCTGTCACCTGAACGTTTTGCTTTTTTAAATGGAGATTCAGTTCACTTTCAGAAAGTTACGGCAGAAACTGTTTCGTTCCCCAAATCATGCAAACGTTTGATACCATAACAAAGTGCTATACAAATTGAAACAGACACGTTTGATTTTTGTCGTTCTTCAGTGTCTGTCTGTTCTAATCAACAACGTCATTTGTTTACTGACCCTCGAACCAGCCAAATTAAATATCGAAGCATGTTGTGATTTTAAAGAGTTATTCCCACTTTAGCTTTTCCATCCATCATGAAGCAGCGCCAACATTTCCAGGCACGCAACAAAAATTATGTCCATTGGTCCTGATGAAGCTCCAATGCCCCTCATCTTCACCCTTTCCTTGAAAGTCAATTCTTAAGCCATTTTCGGAATGTCAAAGAGTCCTCCAGCTCATGTCTAAGTATTATTTAGAAAGGGTCCCTAACACATCCTTGTGTTTCTTTTCTGTCTCCATTTATGAAGCTTAAGTGCATTGTTTAGCACATTCTTAACTAGAGCTCCCACATTCAGAAACATGGGTAGGTGCATCAAAGTATATTCTCAGTCTGCTTCACAAACGCACAGTACATTTTATAATTTTTCAGAATGTATTTTCCAAGTGGAATCAGTTATTCTTGCACATTGAGATCCATGTGTCCTGCTTTTCCAAGTTTTCTCTCTCAGTTTGTGTCTTCTGTTTCTTTTGTCATATTCCTCCAGCCTAGTTAAGATAATTCGCTGCCTGTGCCATATTTACACTTTGAAAATATTCCCTGTATATCAGAGTCGAACTCAATTGTTTCTCCGAACACGTTCTGATAGCCTGGGTGGCATAATGTTGTGCAGCCTTGCAGTTAAAAAGCTCAAAATTTACTGCTTTTACAAGTGATCATCAGTTTCCATGCTGAGAGCAGGAATTAGTTTCGCTGACAAATGAACTATGAGAGTATCATACGCTCTCATAGTCCAAATTCCAGATTACCTTCCGCATCATAAATAATCAACTATGCCCTGTCCTTTAATAATAATGCCGAACATAAACCAATCTAATTCCAACGTACATTATCTTGCCCCTTTTAAATTTAATCCACTGACAATTGAAGAGGAAGGTTAATAGGTTAATGCAGTGGGGTGGGGGGCGGGGGGGGAGGGGGCGGGGCGGATCTGTACGTTTCAATTATTTGCCGAAGAGCATAACTGAATGTAACAAAAGCCTATTGAAAAAGATTTTCGATTCATATTGGAGTCGAGACTCAGTGGGGGCGGGGCTGGGGTGGTGGAGGGGGGGGTGGTGGCGTTGGTGAGGGGAGTGGTGGGGGGGGCGTCAAAAGGCGAAGCCCACTTTCGGCCACGATTAGATCAGACAAGATTTTATTAACTGTCAGCGCAAGCAAACGAACCGAGCGCCAATTGTTTCCCCACTTTCTTATTTTTCTCCATTCATCCGGTTCTGCTGGTTGTCCATTTACACTTGTCTATATAGTGAACTTACGCACATCATTTGCTTAAGACTGCCGGTTCTGGTGAAAGTGACCGTTTCCTCCTTCTGCGGACATACAGAACCAGAATTCTTATTTATGTCAAGCTATCATTTCTCAAGATTAGATCCGGTTCCATTTGACGCATGTCAGGGTAACTGCTGTTCTTTTCACACTTTGAGATTTAGAAGTATGACCACGACGTTGCCAAATATTCAGCAAAAACATAGTCAAACAAAATAACCCTTGCCATTACAGATCGTTGTGACTTTTTTTCGATTCACTATTAACAACGATTAATAGTGTTTTTTTCTTATGTTCAATTCATTGAAGTTTTGTACTCTTTGCTATTTTGTTTAATTAATATGACCGTGTGGCAAAAATCCATTTCAATTGCATTTTTGAAGTTTTCTGATGATATCACTGTAGTGGTCGAATCTCAATCAATGAGGTCACGCAGGATACGAAAAAAGATAGAGATTCTGCTCAAATGGTGCAAAGACACAAATCTCTACGTCAGTAAAACGAAGTAGATAGCCATTGGCTTCAAGAAGCTCAGTGGGGGATCTGCATCTGCCTACATCGACAGTGATGAAGTGGAGATGGTTCAGAACTTCACGTTTCTTGGTGTCCAGATCACCAACAATCTGCTCTGGCCCCTGCAAGACGATGTTTTAGTTAAGAAAGCCCACCAACATTTCTACTTTCTCACAAGGCAAAGGAAATCGGACCTGTCCACTTCCCAATATTTACAGATTCACCATCGAAAGCAGAGTCCCGGATGTCACATGGTTAGAACAGCTTATATGGTTGCTGCTCTGATCAAGACCGCAAGGAACGACAGAGGGTTGCGAGCATAGCCCAGTCGATCAGGCAAACCAGCCTCCCATCCACTGACTTCGTTTACTCATTCTACTTCCTCTGGAAAGCAGTCAGCATAATCAAGGACCTCGGACATTGCGGGAATACTGCCTTCCACATTCTTCATTCGGGAAAATAACAAACACACATCTGAAAACACGTACCAACCGACTCAAGAACACTTTCTTTAGAGATTAAATAGCCCTATCATAAATTCAATTGATCTTCTCTTCACCACACGTGCAACTGAAAAACTATATTCCACACCCCAACGTTTTGTTTTTCACTCCGTGCTTAATATTGTCTGTAAAATGCACAAGAAACAATTTTCACTCCATCCCAATGCATGTGACAATAAACCAAATCAAATCATCGTATTCTTCTATAGAAAGGCAATCAATTTGCTGCAGTGAATGTCATTTGCATTTTTTACATTGACTCTTATTCAAATGATAAAATATTTACCTGTGAATTTGTCTACTAAATTGTTGATGTTTAATTCTATCTGTTACAGTTAACGCGGTGGCAATTGTGATCCTGAAACGAGGGAAATGTGGCCTCTCCAAATGTATCACTCAGTACCTAATGGCAATGACTTCAACAGATCTACTACTCGTCATCACCGATGTTATATTGAATCGACTTAATACTATGTATTTCCCTGTCAATTTTTTATCTATTACTCCAGTGTGTGCGCTGAAAGCAGCTTTATTTCTTTCAGCAACAAATTGTTCCGTTTGGTTCACAGTGGTTTTTACCTTTGATCGGTTTGTAGCCATTTCTTGCCAGACACTGAAACTACGATATTGCACCAAGAGAACTGCGGTTGTGGTCGTCATAACAGTGACCATTATCAGCTGCGTGAGATGCATTCCCTGGTACCTTATCTTTAGCCCTTCAATCATTATTGACAATGTACCATGGTTTTGCATTGAGAAAGATCTCTATCATACCTCAACATTTTATATAGTGTATGAGCGGATTGACATTGTACTAACACCATTGCTTCCATTTGCTCTGATTTTGGTTTTCAACGCTCTGACTGCTAGGAATATTATAAATGCCACTAAGCTGCGGAGGAGCCTCAGGGAACAAAGTAAATCAGAGAATTATATTGACCCAGAAGTGGAGAGCCGAAGGAAATCCATTATATTACTTTTTGCTTTGTCTGCCAATTTTATACTATTGTGGATTCCATACATTGTGCACTTGTTAACCTGGAGAAGTGTAAACTACAATTACACAGACAAAAGCTTTACCAATCCAGTATATATCGCTCAGCAATGTGGATACATGTTGCAGCTTCTGAGTTCATGCACCAACACCTGCATTTATGCACTAACACAGAGGAAATTCAGGGAGGAGTTAAAGAACGGGGTTAAATATCCATTTATTGTAATTTCAAAAATATTTGAACAACAAAGTAAAACAGAACTTCAATAAGAGGTTCTAACATGACAGATTACTCTGCACTCAAAATATAACACGAGTGTCACTTGTCTATTATTGCGATAAAATATATTCTATGACCCTTGTGACAATGGTAGATTTTTTTTCATTCACATCTTGCAAAGTCTTGCAATCTTAACTGTCATTAATACTGCGCTCGCGTGAAATGACACCTTCAATTTCTCGCTCAGCGAGATATGAATAGCCAGAGCATTCCTACATATAATTACATGGCGAGAGCATCTATGCCAGAATCATCTCGCCTGGTCCCTGCAGTTGCGGATTTAGCCAAGGATCACGGCGGCATATTGGTTAGCTTTGTTGATTCATAGCAGCAGTGCGCCGGAATCGATTCCAGCCTTGGGTCCTTGTCTGTCTGTTCGCGTCTGCGTGGATTTCCTTCGGGTTTTCAGGTCTCATCTGACAGTGACAAAGATGTGCATAGCAGGTGCATTGACCATGCTAAACTGCACCTGAGTATTCATCTGCAGGTTAGTTGAATTAGTCATGGTAAATGCATGGGGTTACGTTGATAGTGCATGGGGATGAGCTTGGGTAAGATCCTCTTTCCGAGAGACAGTACATACTTGATGGGCAGAATGACATCCAAATGTGGAATGATTCTATATTTGGAGCCCTCTTTTTTTTAGCTGCACGGGAGCCACTTCAACACAATTCATGGAACCGATATAGTGCTGGATCCCAGTTTTACATTTGCATCACTTTTCGCAACGCGACCTGTCTTTGGGTTGTCGAGCTATTTGTTTGATGTTGAATGCTGCATCATATGCAATGTACTCGGCTGCAACATTTAACTGGAAAATCCGTTCAAAATCACTGCTAACTCACTTCTATTGCCGTGGATTCCGTATTTTCTTTGGTGACTGTCTTACTTTGCAAATGGTTGTTTACAATTTTGCATCTGGGATGCAAGCCCGTTGACATCCCCCTTCTTATCCTCTTCGTTACATAGGCAACCATATTTTTTGCACTCTGTACCAACATGCTTTCTTGTCAGTCCATGTGTGGCTTGGTACCCCATCGCCTCAATATCTTCAACAACTTTTGTGATTATTACACAAAATGTTGCAGCCTACTCCAGTCCGGCGTTATGCACGGGAATTTGCTGTTCTTTCCAGTGCAGCTATATACCCTTGGCCACTGACTCAGGCCCGTTAACCATTGTTGCGGCCGCGTTCAGAGAGGCCCGAGCTACACCTGGATCGCTGTCTACCTATACAGTTTCCTTTAAAATTCTTTGTTAAATCTCATGTTTGCAAACCATTTTTATATTTATATTTTACATTTTTTTTTCTTTGGTTTGACATTCATCTTTGAGGTAAGATGAATTTATGAATGCAAGGAAATTCTGCGATGTCTATTTTCCACTTTGAAAATTCTCCTGTAACGTATTAACAGAACGAAAAAGAAAATACTGTGGATGCTGAAAATCTAAAATTAATGTAAAAAGTTTTGTAAACGTTCATTGGATCACGTAGTACCTGTGGAGAATGAGGCAGAGTTAACGTTTGGGTTCCCATAGAACACTTCTGCAGCACTGAAAAAGAGGGATAAACGTGTTGCGTTGTAGCGTGCAGAGCGGTGGAGCAGCTGGTGAAGCGTAAAAGTTCAACGATTAGTGAGAGTGAAGAGACGTTATAGCAAAAAAAAGAAAGGCAAAGGTTAAAGTTGTGTTGATGGAAACAGTGAGGGTTATGGAATTTGCAAATCGTAGCACAAACGTGTGACAACAGAATGTGTACAGTGCGCAGTGGAGCCTGACACATGGTCAAGAAGGGAGCGTTGTGCCAAAAAAAATGTTCAAAATTGTCCATGATGGAGGGAAAATACGCTTTATTAAGTTGTTGAAACTCAATGTTGAGTGCAGTTATTGGAAGATGGGATCCCACTCCTTCAGTTTGTTCTAGGTTTCACTGAAACTTTCCAATAGACCAAGGATTGACATCTGAGCATGAGTGTAGGCTGCTGAGTTGAATTTATAAGCAGCAGAAAAATTAGGATCACGGTTGCATGCTTAGCGATAGTATTCCATGAAATCTTCACCCAGCCTGTTTTTTGCCTCCATCGCATAGAGGTGAATACATTGGGAGCAGTGAATACTGTCGGCAAAATTGCTGGAGGTGGAAATGAAACGGTGCTTCAGTTGTAAAACGTTGTTGGACTTTGTTCGGTGAAGAAAGAGGACATAAAGGGACAGAGGTTGCATCTTCGGTGACTGCAGGGCAAGGCTAACCTGGGAAGGTTTTGTGGGCTTAGGGTGAAGGGGAAAGAAGTATGACTGAAGGAGTCGCCTGCAGAGTAATTTCATAGACTGATGGGAGTTGTGAGGGGAATGAATGTTTAACGCTGGCATCTCTATGGAGTTAGGGGAAGAGTGAAGAATGGTTTTCTGAATGCGAAGGCTAATGAGTCGAAATGTGAGGAAAATGGGATCACTATCATCATTCTAGTCGGGCAGCACGTAGTTTAGATTACACTGCTGGGGCAGAAAGAAATGTGCATGTGTTTCTTCTTTCAATACTTACAAAATTATAGCTTCCTTGACATCAGCCTGGAGGAAGGAAATGATTCAATAAAGTCATCACTCATTGGGATATTTTAGATCAACAAATCATTTTACACTGCCGTGCATGACGTGAGCTCCTGACCTCGATCACGGAGGTCTTAGATGAGAGTATATCAGAGACTCTGGACGAAACGAATTGGATGATCAGTTTAACACAAATATTAGTGCCACAGTTTCAGTCAATGGGTAGTCGACATAACGCTTTTCAATTAGAGTATAGTCGGGAATTTTGATTCCGTTACCGAATATCTTTACAAGGACTAACTACTTTTTTACAAAATACAAACTTTTCAGACGTAAAATGAGTCTGTACAAAATTGTATATTCAACTTTTTTTTAAAAGCTAAGTTATTAAAACGTCGAAAAAATAAAATTTGATATACAAAAAGATGGAACGTAAAATGGAAAAGACAGAACAATGCCTTTGGCCGAAGAGAAATCACAGCTTTGTCAGTCAACACAGGAGCAGCATAAGGCTTTCTAAAAAGATTGTGCGTTCATACGAAAATGTAAGTTAATTATACTCTATTGTTATCAATAGTCCATTCCATTAATTAGCTCAGCATGCTTTCATTTATTATTCAACATGCCAATTTAATCACGACAGTTTTTATTGAATCAATTAATACCTTCCAGCTTCAATAATGTTATTTCATTGGTTCTTTCTGAAACGCAGAAGTCCGCCTTGGCATAAATCACTGTCTTGTTGCTATGGTATCCAAGAAAATATATTTTACTTAGTTCAGCACTGGCTAATTGGCAAAATTTGGTCTAATGCCAAATGGGGAGCCAGCAGTCGACATCAGTCCAGGCCTGAGCGGCTTACATCATATAAAATGTATCTTAAGATGGTCCTTCACACGGGTATATTTTGAATATGTTTGTTTGCATCCATTCTTTTCATAATGCAAATTAAACCATTTCATATCAAAATGTCGAATCTTGTATTCTTCGTTAAAGTTACTGATATCTTTAGTCAAAGTAAAGATAAACTGCATGTGTCTGCCTTAGAATCTTAATTAATACAATTCAATTTTAAATAAATCAGCTTATTTCAAAATCGTTCATTTATATAAAACATACACCTCATGTTCAATTTCCTTTCAAATCCTTGCACATATAATCATCTGTTCATAACCTTCAAGCAGGGTAGGATTAATTATAAATTTCCCTTTATCCTATCTGATAATTGCTATTGTTTATTGTCCCCTTCCACAGTTTCAATCAATATATGGTTGATGCAAAGCTTTTCAATTAATTCTGGAGTAAGACAAAATGCGCGATTACATCCTGTGTTGTCCTTGTGTTCCAAAGACACACCACCCAGCAGGGTCCATTCGGAAAGTTTGGGGAATTAGTGGACTGACAATCGCAAAAATTGGACGCACACAGGTCAAAACTACGATGCACATGCATAACGTAGCATCTTATATATGGATCAACTACCTGATGTACATTTGTAACCAGCTCAAACAGCCCTCCAGAGCCAAGATAAATCAAGAGAAAAAAGGGTGTGCGGGTCACACAGAAAACAAATCACATTTTTCTAAAGTATATTTCTTCCCTGCACGCACTGCATGGCAATGTACATAAGAACATAAGAAATAGGAGCAGGAGTAGGCCATCTGGCCCTTCGAGCCTGCCCCGCCATTCATAAGGTCATGGCTGATCTGTCGTGGCTCAGTTCCACATTCCCGCCCTCTCCCCATAACCCTTAATCCCCTCTCTTATCAAAAACCCATCAACCCGCGTCTTAAAAGTATTTAGCGAGGCAGCCTCCACCACTTCAACGGGCAGAGAATTCCAGAGATTCACCACCATTTGAGTGAAGAAGTTCCTCCTCAACTCCGTTCTAAACCGCCCCCCCCCCCCCCCCCACTTTATCTTGAGGTTGTGCCCCCGAGTCCTACTATCCTTTCTGAGCGGGGAGAGTCTCTCCACCTCTATCCTATCCATCCCATTCATCATCTTATACGTCTCAATGAGATCTCCCCTCATTCTTCTAAACTCTAACGAGTACAAGCCTAGTTTATTCAGCCTCCCCTCATAGCTCAACCCCCTCAACCCCGGCATCAGCCGAGTAAACCTCCTCTGCACTCCCTCCAAGGCCAAAACATCCTTGCGTAAGTACGGCGCCCAAAACGACACACAGTACTCCAGCTGCAGCCTCACCAATGCCCTATACAGCCGCAGCAAGACCTCCCTACTTTTATATTCAATTCCCCTCGCTATGAAGGCCAGCATCACATTCGCCTTCCTGACCACCTGCTGCACCTGCAAGCTGGGTTTTTGCGACTCAGGCACAAGGACCCCGAGGTCCCGCTGCACTGTCGCCTGCTGCAGTTTTTCGCCACGTAAGTAATAATGCTTCCTACCATTATTCCTACCAAAGTGGACAACCTCGCACTTGCCAACATTAAACTCCATTTGCCATTTCCAGGCCCATTCGCCCAGCCTATCTAGATCCTTCTGCAGACTCTCCACACCCTCCGCACAATTTGCCTTTCCACCAATCTTGGTGTCATCAGCACATTTCGACACCCTACACTCGGTTCCCTCCTCCAGATCATCTATATAAATGGTAAATAGCTGAGGCCCCAGCACCGACCCCTGGGGCACTCCAGTAGTCACCTTCCGCCAATCCGAATAGCACCCATTGACCCCCACTCTCTGCCTCCTATTTGACAACCAATCCTCGATCCACGCTCACACCCTACCCCCAACTCCATGTCCCCTGACATTCTGCAATAACCTCTTGTGAGGTACCTTGTCAAACGCCTTCTGAAAATCTAGAAAGACCACATCCACCGGCTCTCCTCTATCCACCGCCCTAGACACATCCTCATAGAACTCCAGTAAATTTGTCAGACACGACTTCCCTTTAACGAAGCCGTGCTGCGTCTGCTCTATCAAGCAATTCCCCTCAAGATGCCTCGCTATTTCCTCCTTGATGACAGATTCTAACATTTTACCTACAACAGACGTTAAACTAACCGGCCTATGATTCCCTGCCTTTTGACTGGCACCCTTCTTAAACAGCGGCGTAACATTAGCCGTTTTCCAATCTTCCGGCACTTCCCCGGAATCCAGCGACGTCTGGAAAATAACCACCAAGGCATCCACTATAACCTCCGCCATTTCTTTCAGAACCCTCGGATGCATTCCATCCGGTCCTGGGGACTTGTCCACAATCAGCCCCCTCCAGTCTGTCGAGCACCACCTCTCTACCAACAGTAATGTCATTAAGACACTTCAGTCCTACCACCTTTCCATCTCTAACATCCGGCAAATTATTCACATCCTCCTCCGTGAAGACAGAAACAAAAAAGTTATTCAGGACCTCAGCCATATCCCCATCCCCTACCACTAAGTCCCCCTTCTCATTCTCTAAGGGGCCAACGTTCACCCTAGCCAGCCTCTTCCTTTTTATATATTTTATAAAAACTCTTGCTATCCTTTTTTATATTAAGCGCTCGCCCAGCTTTATAGTTTCTCCTACCCTTCTTTATCAACTTCTTTGTCAATCTTTGTTGACATTTAAACCTCTCCCAATCCTCTTCTCGCCCACTACTCTTAGCTACTCTAAACGCCTCCGCTTTTAATTTAACAATTTCCTTCACCTACTTCATTATCCACGGCTTATTACCTCTCCTCCTACTGTCCTTTTTGACCATCGGAATAAATTTCCGCTGAGCACCAAGAAAGATCTCCTGAAAGATTCTCCACTGCTCCTCAGCAGACCTACCTTCCAACGCGCTCCCCCAGTCCACATTCGCCAATTCTTCTCTCATCCTACCGTACTCCCCTCTGTTCAAACAAAGGACGCGTGTCCGGGAACCCACTTTCTCCTCCTCCAACTGCACCAGAAACTCCACCATACAATGATCACTCTCTCCATAAGGATCCTTCACCGCAAGGTCCCTAAATCTACCCGCATCATTACATAGCACCAGATCCAAGATAGCTCGCTCCCTCGTCGGCTCCAACACACACTGTTCCAGGAAACTATCCCGGCAGCATTCCAAGAACTCCTCCTCGAGCCCACCGCGTCCAACATGGGTTGACCAATGTATGTGTAGATTGAAATCCCCCATAACTACGGCCGTCCCATTCCTGCACACCGCAATTATTTGCTCGTTAACAGCCCGCCCCACCTCCAGATCATTACTCGGGGGCCTATAGACGACACCCACCAGCGTCTTCCTCCCTTTGCTGTTCCTAATCTCTACCCACAACGATTCCGCTTTCTGCTCCTTGGCTCCAATATCATCCCTCGCTACCACCCTGATGCTATCCGTAATCAGCAGAGCTACACCCCCCACACCCCCCCCCCCCCGCCTTTTCCCTCCCGCCTATCCTTCCTAAACACTTGATACCCCTGGACAATCAGCTCCCAGTCCCTGTCACCTTGCAGCCACGTCTCTGTAATGGCCACCAGATCATATCCATTTGTGCTGATCTGCGCCACCAGCTCATCCACTTTATTCCGAATGCTTCGTGCATTCAGAGAATGTGCCTTCATCCCAGCCTTCACCTGGACCCTATTTGCCATAACGCCACCAACCATACTCTCGCCCCCAACTCCCTCTATTATTGGGACATCCTCGGCCTCTTCCCCTACCTGTACCCTCTCCTCAACTCGAGACCCCGTAATGTCACCTACCCTCGCACCCTCCCTCCCCCCTAATTAGTTTAAAGCCCTGTCTACAGTCCTCATTACTCTATTCGCCAGCACTCTGGTCCCAGCACGGTTCAGACCAACCCCATCCCGCCCGAACAGGTCCCACTTACCCCAATACTGATGCCAATGCCCCATAAATTCAAACCCATTCCTCCCACACCAATCCCAGAGCCACCCATTCACTTCCTTAATCCTATCAACCCGACGCCCGTCTGCACTCGGTTCAGGCAGTAGCCCAGAGGTAACCACCTTGTCGGTTCCACTCTTTAATTCCATTCCCAGCTTCTCATACTCCCTCCCGAGATCCTCAGTTCGCATTTTGCCTACGTTGTTGGCACCCACATGTACCACAACGACCGGATTCGCACCCTCCCACTCCAGGTTCCTCTGCGGCCCAGATGCGACATCCTGGGCCCGAGCACCAGGCAGACAACAGACCCTTTTGTGCACTTTGTCATTGTGACAAAGGACAGTGTCAATACCCTTCACCCCACTATCCCCAATCTCTACTACGTTCCTTTTCACCTTCTCCTTGCCTATGTCCTGTTGCATCACTGTACTGTGTGCAGTTTGCTCACCAACCTCACCTCCCTCGTCCTCGTCCAGACTGGAAGCAGAAACCTCAAACCTGTTATGCAGATTGAGAGGCTGAGGCCTCCGCTCCCCACCCCCCTTCCTCCGCTCCCCAACCCCATTCCTCCTCTCAGCAGCCCCCTCTTGTTCCTGACCCTTAGAGTTAGCCAGTCTAGGGGGGGTGGATGTCACTTGCACCCCATTGACAATGTCACCCTTCCTTCCCTTGATGAGCCTCAGTGTCTGTAGCTCTGAGGCCAGCTCATCTACCTTGAGCTGGAGCTCCTCCAGCAACCTGCACTTACTGCAGACATGGTCACTGGGAAGGACCCTGGGGTCCACCAGTTCCCACATCATACAGAAATAACACATCACACGCCCCTCCATTATTCATTGTAGTAGTATTGAAAATTTCCACACGCACTTACCTGGCCCTTTTTCTCTCCAGCCCTTTTGATATTAAGCCCTAGTAGCTCACTCTGCTTCCCCCTCACTCCGCTGCCCGCTGTCTATACCAGGCCTCTTTTTAAACCTGGCACTGATTTAAAGATTGCTGGTACACAACTCCCTTCTAACCACTCCCTCAGAATTCTTAAAGAGGTAAATACAAAAAGCCCACAAAAATGTTTTTAAATGATTTAAACAGTTCTACAAGGAACAAAGTGCTTTAAACTTATTTAAACAGGTTTTTAACAGGTAAATTCTTATCTCTCTCTCTGCTCCTTCACTCCTCTGCTCCAGCAAACAATAACCTTCCCTCTGTGAGTGCAACTTCAACAACATTCAAGGAGCTCTACACAATCCAAGGCAAAGATGCTGCTTGTTAAAAAACTCACCCACTGTCTTATACCTTCTCTCCCTTGACCATCAGTACATATTACCATCAGTGTGTTTAGTGTACCATGGGCGCATTACATCAAGCCTCCTTCACAAACATCTTCAAAACCCCCGAACTCTATCAAATAAAAGAAGAAGAACATCAGGTTAATCGGAAAACCTGCAAGTTCACCTCCAAGCCACACAATATCCTGACATGATGGTATGCCACCGTTCCATCGCGGTCTCCTGGCAGAATGCCTATAACTCCCTCCCTAGTAGATCCAAGAGTCTTTGTGAAACACACAGCATAGATTCAAAAAGGCAGAATATCACCAACTTCTCAAGGATGGGTAATTTAAATGTTTACGTAAACAGCGCTGCCCACGGCCCCTGAACAAACATTCAATAGTTCGGCATTTCGGGCTTCAGTCATTAAAACAGATGAGATGGGCTAAATGACACATTGATAATATGTGATCGATGAACTGCAGTGATGATTATGGATATAGGTGTTCAAGGGGAAGTTAACACAAATTCTGCCTTTTTAAGAAAATATTGTAAACATCATGCTTGGAGGGCTTAAAGGAATGTTGCAGCAAGCTGCAAACATTGACTGGCGGAATTTCTTTGGAACAGCGGACTAAATGCATCGAAGGCATTTCTGTGTATATCAGTGCGGCGCCGAAAGGCACACTGTGGAGTGGGATCAAATGCATTCAAGGTAACGTTACTTCGTGATCCATTTAAACTTCAAGGAACACGCAGGTAGTTGTAATAGATGAGTCAAAACTATCACGATGGATGTAATTTTTATAGAGGACAGATGGAACACAGTGGGCAGATGGGCTCGATTAACGGAATGAAATGGTTTGAAATTGCTAATGAATGTGCATGACTAGCTGGGCGGTATTGGCTAGTTATATCTGCTGAATGGAATGAAATTCGTTGCCGGGGAGATGTGTTGAACAGAATTTTGTGGATAGGTGATACGACAGGCTATGGATACATTATATGTTTTCTATGGAATGCTGATGGTGATGTTGCCGTTAAGTGACTTGACAGGTTGAAGAGAGTAACTTGGCAAGATTGTACGGACTGCACAATTCACTATTACTAATATTGTACTATTAATTTACTATTGACTGAAGGGAATATTGTGGCTGGGTGGTACGAATAGGTGAAGAAGTACCTTGAATAGGTGAATATACTACAGGCTGTCTTTAAGACTGGTAAGGTGATATGCCACGTTGAGGGGAATATTTGAATAAGTGAAAGAGCAGATTGAAGGGAAAACAACGGATCTAACTGGAAGAGTAGTGTTCATCGGCCTGGGAGAACGTGGGAGCTCTGTCACCAGTTGCGCTACAATCATTCTCTTAAATCTTATCCCAGGGCAAACTGTGGCCAAACTAATTTTGCGAAGCCTGGATATTGACTTGCTCAGACTCTAATTTTGAAACCTTTCACCAACTTTAATGAGTTATAACAATTTTCAGAAAGCAGGAACTAGTTTCCCTACTGTTCGTGTCACAGTTTTTCTGTTAAGTTGTTTAGCCTGGTGTGCACGGACCTCCTACCCAAAAACGGCATGACGAGTGATCGCTGCTATTCTCAGTTAAAATCGAAAAGGTGAAATATTCGTGCTCTTCCTAAACCACATCCGGTGACTGTTGTGTGGGGAAGGAGACCGAGCCCTCAAGAATTCCTCTGTGAGGGGGCAACATTTATTGTTTCTTCTTGAGTTATTGCATCTACTGAAGCCCTAATGCTCCGAATATCGTGTGACATTATCTCAAGAGATTTGTCCTGAAATGGTAAAGGAACTACGATAGATCCTCATGTCAGAATGATGTTAAATATAAGATTCCAATTTATTTCAGAAGCCCAAACTATAAGTGAACTACTAAATGTTCAAATATCAATGTAGAGTGTTGTTTCATTGAGTAGGTTCTTAATCCAGTTTCTCGTCACTCAATGGTACACCTGTCGCAATGGCTGTGTTGCTACCAACACATTTGTTTTCTTTCTTTAAACAATTGTGAAACAACATCATGATCGTTAACTTCGTTTTTTCTCCCGAGGCTGTTTGTTAAATCACTGTAACAAATCCTTTAAAATGATGTAACCAGTGAGATACTCTCAACGGGGCGATCTCTCTCAATTTACTATTGTCTCATTCAAACACGCAATGATATATAATCAGTTGCAGCCACCATTATCCTTACCTTAGAGATAATGGAATACTCAGTGATATATCAGATAGAAAGCATCTACTACCCTCTTCTCGCAGCCATTGGCATTATTGGTAAGGCTTTGCATCCAGTCTGAATGTTGATAACTAATGTTGATTTCTTATTTACGCTTGCTCCCTGCCTTGTACTTCAACATGTTTCTGTTTTTTGCCTCTGAGTGATAAAGATGTACTTCCGTGCAACCGTTTAAACCAGGAGTAATGTTACTGTTGGCTGTAGGAGGATTATTTACAAGGCTTTTATTTTCTTCAGTGCTCAACAGAGTCAATTTTGTGAGAACCTTCCGCTTCATTGTTTCTTATCCACTTTCACCTAAAGAGCAAATGCGAGAATAAGTATCTAAATATCGGTGGATGATTTAATTCCCCTGTCATATGGGCAGATATTTACGACCATTATTGCAAATGCGAATAAATGGTAGGTGTTGTTTGCAAGGGACAACTGACTCGAAACTACCCATGTTGCGCTATTGTTTGATCATTCTCTCCTCACCAGTTAACACCACAGTAAACATATATCTTTATTTTTTTAACGAGAGGAAAGTCCAGTCTATAGTAAATTGCGTAAATAAGGGTGCTCAAGTATATATAGAATTATAGAATCATATAATCCCTACAGTACAGAAGGAGGTCATTCGGCCCATTGGCGCTGCACCGACAGCAATCTCCCCCTGGCCCTATTCTCGTAACCCCACATATTTACTCTGCTAATCCTGTGAAACTAGAATCAATGTAGAATGTCTAATCAAATTGATTCGCATTCTTTGGTCTGCGGGAGGAAACTGGAGCACCCAGAGGAAACCCACACACACAAGGATAGAATGTGCAAACTCCACACAGGCAGTGACCCGGGGCTGGATTTCATACCGGATCCCTGGCGCTGTGAGGCAGCAGTGTGAACCATAGTGCCACCATGCTCCCCATATAGCGTATATTTTATGCGTTGACGGCAGAAAGATTCAGTGGGCATTATACAACAGGTTATAGTATATATACACTCAATTTAATAACTAATACCCACAAGTCAACTAAAGGTAAGGCCTGTAGTCAACTGCAATGCACTTTGAAAACGTTCTCCACATTTCAACACTGAAGAACCGATAATTGACAGCGCACCTCTTTTTTTTTGGACACGATTGGTAGTCTCGCTGAATTATTACTTGAATTTCGTTCATTTGTCAACTATTTCATGATGCAAGCTTTAATATTAAATGAGTCAACTGTACCTCAGCTAGTCACACTACCGTCTCTGTGTCAAAATTTTATATACTTAAATCTGACTACAGATTTCGGTCACAGAAGGAAGGACCCGCGGAATATTGCAGTGTGGAGGCAGGTTAGACAACATTTCGATTTCGACAAATTCAGCCCCTTTTACTTTGCCAATTTGCTTTCGTATCTTATTCCAGTATTTCATAGAAATAAACAGCGTTAGCCTGGATGCGGGGGCCGAAACCTACACCCAATTAATATTAGAAGCGTATATATTATATTGACATTTTAATATTGATGTTTGCAAGAGCTTGTTCTGTGCAAATCAGCTGATGCATTTCGTAACATACAACAGTGGCAATGCTCCATTGGTGGTGAAAAATGTCGTCATGTCTTGTGGTCGTGAAAATGTTTATTTCACTAAAAATGTTCAGGTTTCTATTTTACCAAAATTCACCAGCTTTAATTAAGACTTGGTATTCCTAGGTGGGATTTAGAAAATAAACTGGGTTCACAAAGAACAATTATCGTTATTGTTATATCTTAACTGAATAAAGCATTTTGAAAGAAATATCCTTTTTCCTATTCGATGTCGAGACATGCGCACCACAGCCAAGCTGATAATTAATGCGTTTTACCGTCGTTATTTAATTATCAGAGTAAATAAGATGAACCGACTGCTTTGTTGCTGTTTGTTGTCTGGGTACTTAACAGAATCGATTACTAGACAAGTTCCGATGCTAATTAAGAGTCGGCACGCTGGCACAGTGTTTAACAGGGCTGTGTTGCAGCTTCAGAGATCTGGGTCCGATTCCCGGCTTGGGTCACTGTCTGTCCGAAATTTGCACATTGTGTCTGCGTGGGTTTCCACACATAGTCCAGAGGTGTGCGGGTTAGGTTAATTGGTGACACTAAATTGCCCTTTGGTGTCCCTTAGGGGGCTGGTTCGAGGGATTAGCGGGGTGAAGTTGTGGAGTTATGGGAATACGGCTCGGCGGGCCGGGGGTGGAGGTGGGGTTCGGTGGCGGAGTCGGGGGGGGGGGGGGGGGGAGGTGAGGGGGAGACTGTTGGAGGTCCAGATTCGATGGGCAGAATGGCTTCCTTCTGCATTGTAGGGATTCTATAAGTCACCCAACTAGCTTACCTTCTATTTTTTAAAAGAAGGCTCGTGAATCTATCATGCAAAATTGGACACCTGAGTGCGCTGTCTTTTTCAATGATAGCAATTGTTGATTCCATGAAATCATAAAGAAGAGAATGAAATACATCGTCGGATAGACATTAAAACATAGTTCCATGCTCCTGGTTTTTCCTGTCACCTGAACGTTTTGCATTTTTAAATGGAGATTCAGTTCACTTTTAGAAAGTTACGGCAGAACCTGTTTCGTTCCCCAAATCATGCAAACGTTTGATACCATAACAAAGTGCTATACAAATTGAAACAGACACGTTTGATTTTTGTCGTTGTTCAGTGTCTGTCTGTTCTAATCAACAACGTCATTTGTTTACTGACCCTCGAACCAGCCAAATTAAATATCGAAGCGTGTTGTGATTTTAAAGAGTTATTCCCACTTCAGCTTTTCCATCCATCATGAAGCAGCGCCAACATTTCCAGGCACGCAACAAAAATTATGTCCATAAGTCCCGATGAAGCTCCAATGCCCCTCATCTTCACCCTCTCCTTGAATGTCAATTCTGAAGCCATTTTCGGAATATCAAACAGTCCCCCAGCTCCTGTCTAAACATTATTTCGGAAGGTTCCCTAACACATCCTTGTTTTTCTTTTCTGTCTCCATGTATGAAGTCTAAATGCATTGTTTAGCGCATTCTTAACTAGAGCTCCCACATTCAGAAATATGGGTAGGTGCATCAAAGTATATTCTCAGTCTGTTTCACAAACGCACCATAAATTATATAATTTTTCAGAATGTATTTTCCAAGTGGAATCAGTTATTCTTGCACATTGAGATTCATGTGTCCTGCTTTTCCAAGTTTTCTCTCTCAGTTTGTGTCTTCTGTTCCTTTTGTCATATTCCTCCAGCCTAGTTAAGATAATTCGCTGCCTGTGCCATATTTACACTTTGAAAATATTCCCTGTATATCAGAGTCCAACTCAATTGTTTCTCCGAGCACGTTCTGATAGCCTGGGTGGCATAATGTTGTGCACCCTTGCAGTTAAAAAGCTCAGAATTTACTGCTATTGCAAACGATCATCAGTTTCCATTCTGAGAGCAGGAATGAGTTTCGCTAACAAATCAACTGTGAGCGTATCATGAGCGCTCATAGTCCAAATTCCAGATTACCTTCCGCATGATAAATAATTAACTATGCCCTGCCCTTTAATAATAATGCCGAACATGAACCAATCTAATCCCAACGTATATTATCTTGCCCCTTTTAAATTTAATCCACTGACAATTGAAGAGGGAGGTTAATAGGTTAATGCAGTGGGGCGGGGGCGGGGGGAGGGGGCGGGGCGGATCTGTACGTGTCAATTCTTTGCCGAAGAGCATAACTGAATGTAACAAATGACTATTGAAAAAGATTTTCGATTCATACTGGAGTCGAGACTCGGTGGGGGCGGGGCGGGGGTGGGGGCGGGGTGGTGGGGGGAGGGGGAGCCGTCAAAAGGCGAAGCCCACTTTAAGCCACCGTTAGATCAGACAAGACTTTATTAACTGTCAGCGCAAGCAAACGGACCGAGTGCCAATTGTTTCCCCTCTTTCTTATTTTTCTCCATTCATCCGGTTCTGCTGGTTGTCCATTTACACTTGTCTATATAGTAAACATACGCACATCATTTGCTTAAGACTGCCGGTTCTGGTGAAAGTGACCGTTTCCTCCTTCTGCGGACATACAGAACCAGATTTCTTACTTATGTCAAGCTATCATTTCTCAAGATTAGATCCGGTTCCACTTGATGCATGTCAGGGTTACTGGCGTCTTTTTCACACTTTGAGATTTAGAAGTATGACCACGACGTTGCCAAATATTCAGCAAAACCATACTCAAACAAAATAACCAATGTCATTACACATCGTTGTGATTTGTTTTTCGATTCACTATTAACAACTATTAATAGTGTTTTTTTCTTATGTTCAATTCATTGAAGTTTTGTACTCTTTGCTATTTTGTTTCATTAATATGACCGTGTGGCAAAAATCCATTTCAATTGCATTTTTGAAGTTTTCTGATGATATCACGGTAGTGGTCGAATCTCAATCAATGAGGTCACGCGGGATACGGAAAAGATAGAGATTCTGCTCAAATGGTGCAATGACACAAATCTCTGTGTCAGTAAAACGAAGGAGATAGCCATTGGCTTCAAGAAACTCAGTAGGGGATCTGCATCTGCCTACATCGACAGTGATGAAGTGGAGATGGTTCAGAACTTCACGTTTCTTGGTGTCCAGATCACCAACAATCTGCTCTGGCCCCTGCAAGACGATGTTTTAGTTAAGAAAGCCCACCAACATTTCTACTTTCTCACAAGGCAAAGGAAATCAGACCTGTCCACTTCCTAATATTTACAGATTCACCATAGAAAGCAGAGTCCCGGATGTCACATGGTTAGAACAGCTTATATGGTTGCTGCTCTGATCAAGACCGCAAGGAACGACAGAGGGTTGCGAGCATAGCCCAGTCGATCAGGCAAACCAGCCTCCCATCCACTGACTTCGTTTACTCATTCTACTTCCTCTGGAAAGCAGTCAGCATCATCATGGACCTCGGACATTGCGGGAATACTACCTTCCACATTCTTCGTTCGGGAAAATAACAAACACACATCGGAAAACATGGACCAACCGACTCAAGAACACTTTCTTTAGAGATTAAAGAGCCCTATCATAAATTCAATTGATATTCTCTTCACCACACGTGCAACTGAAAAACTATATTCCACACCCTAACGTTTTGTTTTTCACTCCGCGCTTAATCTTGTCTGTAAAATGCACAAGAAACAATTTTCATTCCATCCCAATGCATGTGACAATAAACCAAATCAAATCATCGTATTCTTCTATAGAAAGGCAATCAATTTGCTGCAGTGCATGTCATTTGCATTTTTCACATTGACTCTTATTCAAATGATAAAATATTTATCTGTGAATTTGTCTGCTAAATTGTTGATGTTTAATTGTATTTGTTACAGTTAACGCAGTGGCAATTGTGATCCTGAAACGAGGGAAATGTGGCCTCTCCAAATGTATCACTCAGTATCTAATGGCAATGACTTCAGCTGATCTACTACTCGTCATCGCCGATGTTATATTGGATCGACTTAATAATAGGTATTTCCCTGTCAATTTTTTATCTATTACTCCAGTGTGTGCACTGAAAGCAGCTTTATTTCTTTCAGCAACGAACTGTTCCGTTTGGTTCACAGTGTGTTTTACCTTTGATCGGTTTGTAGCCATTTCTTGCCAGACACTGAAACGACGATATTGCACCAAGAGAACTGCGGTTGTGGTTGTCATAACAGTGACCATTATCAGCTGTGTGAGATGCATTCCCTGGTACCTGATCTTTAGCCCTTCAATCATTATTGACAATGTACCATGGTTTTGCATCGAGAAAGATCTGTATTATACCTCAACATTTTATATAGTGTATGAGCGGATTGACATTGTACTAACACCATTGCTTCCATTTGCCCTGATTTTGGTTTTCAACACTCTGACTGCTAGGAGTATTATAATTGCCACTAAGCTGCGGAGGAGCCTCAGGGAACAAAGTAAATCAGAGAATTATATTGACCCAGAAGTGGAGAGCCGAAGGAAATCCATTATATTACTTTTTGCTTTGTCTGCCAATTTTATACTATTGTGGATTCCATATATGGTGCACTTGTTAATCTGGAGGTATGTAAACTACAATTACACAGACAAAAGCTTTACCAATTCAGAATATGTCGCTCAGCAATGTGGATACATGCTACAGCTTCTGAGTGCATGCACCAACACCTGCATTTATGCACTAACCCAGAGGAAATTCAGAGAGGAGTTAAAGAACGGGGTGAAATATCCATTTGTTCTAATTTCAAAAATATTTGAACAACAAAGTAAAACAGAACTGCAATAAGAGGTTCTAACATGACAGATTACTCTGCATTCAAAATATAACACGACTGTCACTTGTCTATTATTGCGATAAAATATATTCCATGACCCTTGTGACAATGGTAGATTTTTTTCATTCACATCTTGCAAAGTCTTGCAGCCTTAACTGTCATTAATACTGCACTCGCCTGAAATGACACCTCCAATTTCTCGCTCAGCGAGATATGACGAGCCAGACCATTCCTACATATAATTACATGGCGAGAGCATATATGCCAGAATCATCTCGTCTGGTCCTTGCAGTTGCGGATTCAGCCAAGGATCACGGCGGCATATTGGTTAGCTTTGTTGATTCATAGCAGCATTTCGCCAGAATCGATTCCAGAATCCATTCGCCAGAATCGGTCCTTGTCTGTCTGTTCATGTCTGCGTGGATTTCCTTCGGGTTTCAGGTTTCATCTGACAGTGACAAAGATGTGCATGGCAGGTGCATTGACCATGCTAAACTGCACCTGAGTATTCATCTGCAGGTTAGTTGAATTAGTCATGGTAAATGCATGGGGTTACGTTGATAGTGCATGGAGATGAGCTTGGGTAAGATCCTCTTTCCGAGAGACAGTACATACTTGATGGGCAGAATGACATCCAAATGTGGAATGATTGTATATTTGGAGCCCTGATTTTTTTTAGCTGCACGGAAGCTCCTTCAACACAATTCATGGAACAGATATAGTGCTGGATCCCAGTTTTATTTCTGCATCACTTTTCGCAACGCGAGCTGTCTTTGGGTTGTCGAGCTATTTGTTTGATATTGAATGCTGCATCATATGCAATGTAGTCGGCTGCAACATTTAACTGGAAAATCCGTTCAAAATCACTGCTAACTCACTTCTCTTGCCGTGGATTCCGTATTTTCTTTGGTGACTGTCTTACGTTGCAAATGACTGTTTACAATTTTGCATCTGGGATGCAAGCCCGTTGACATCCCCCTTCTTATCTTCTTCGTTACATAGGCAACCACATTTTTTGCACTCTGTACCAACATGCTTCCTTGTCAGTCCATGTGTGGCTTGGTACCCCATCGTCTCAATATCTTCAACAGCTTTTGTGTTTATTACACAAAATGTTGCAGGCTACTCCAGTCCGGCGTTATGCACGGGAATTTGCTGTTCTTTCCAGTGCAGCGATGTACCCTTGGCCACTGACTCAGGCCCGTTAACCATTGTTGCGGCTGTGTTCAGAGAGGCCCAAGCTACACCTGGATCACTGTCTACCTATACAGTTTCCTTTAAAATTCTTTGTTAAATCTCATGTTTGCAAACCGTTTTTATATTTATATTTTATATTGTTTTTTTTTCTTTGGTTTGACATTCATCTTTGAGGTAAGATGAATTTATGAATGCAAGGAAATTCTGCGATATCTATTTTCCCCTTTGAAAATTCTCTTGTAACGTATTAACAGAACGAAAAAGAAAATACTGTGGATGCTGAAAATCTAAAATTAATATAAAAAGTTTTGTAAACGTTCATTGGATCACGTAGTACCTGTGGAGAATGAGGCAGAGTTAACGTTTGGGTTCCCATAGAACAATTCTGCAGCACTGAAAAAGAGGGATAAACGTGTTGCATTGTGTAGCGTACAGAGGGGTGGAGCAGCTGGAGAAGAGCAAAAGCTCACCGATGAGTGAGAGTGAAATGAGCTTTAATAAAAAAAAGAAAGGCAAAAGTTAAAGTTGTGTTGATGGAAACAGTGAGGGCTATGGAAATTGCAAGTCACAGCACAAACGTGTGACAACAGAATGTGTACAGTGCTCAGTGAAGCAAAACCCTAAGGAGTCTGACACATGGTCAAGAAGGGAGCGTTGTGCCAAAATAAAGTTCAAAATTGTCCATGGTAGAGGGAAAATACCGCTTTATTAAATTGTTGAAACTCAATGTTGAGTGCAGTTATTGGAAGATGGGATCCCACTCATTCAGTTTGTGCTGGGTTTCACTGAAACATTCCAATAGGCCAAGGATTGACATCTGAGCATGAGTCTCGGCTGCTGAGTTGAATTTATAAGCAGCAGAAAAATTAGGATCACGGTTGCATGCTTAGCGATCGTATTCCATGAAATCTTCACCCAGCCTGTTTTTTGCCTCCATCGTGTAGAGGTGAATACATTGGGAGCAGTGAATACTGTCGGCAAAATTGCTGGAGGTGAAAATGAAACGGTGCTTCGGTTGTAAAACTTGTTGGATTTTGGTTGGTGAAGAAAGAGGACATAAAGGGGCAGAGGTTGCATCTTCGGTGACTGCAGGACAAGGCTAACCTGGGGAAGTTTTGTGGGCTTAGGGTGAAAGAGAAAGAAGTGTGACTGAAGGAGTCGCCCCTGCAGAATAATTTCATAGACTAATGGGAGTTGTGAGGGAAATGGATGTTTAACGTTGGCATCTCTGTGGAGTTGGGGGAAGAGTGGAGAATGATTTTCTGAATGCGAAGGCTAGTGGGTCGCAATGTGAGGAAAATGGGGGACACTATCATCATTCTAGTCAGGCAGCACGTAGTTCAGATTACATCGCTGGGGCAGAAATAGATGTGCACGTGTTTCTTCTTTCAATACTTACAAAATTATAGCTTTCTTCACAGCAGCCTGGAGGAAGGAAATGGTTCAATAAAGTCATCAGTCATTGGAATGTTTTAGATCAACAAATCACTTTACGCTGTCATGCATGACGAGAGCTCCTGATCTCTATCACGGAGGTCTTAGATGAGAGTACATAAGAGACTCTGGACGAAATGAATTGGATGATCAGTTTAACATAAACACTAGTGCCACAGTTTCAATCAATGGGTGGTTGATATTACGCTTTTCAATTAGAGTGTAGCCGGGAATTTTGATTCCGTGACCGAATATCTTTGCAAGGACTAACTTCTTTTCTGCAAAGTACAAACTTTTCAGACGTAAAATGAATCTGTACAAAAGTGTATATTCAACTTTTTTTTAAAAGCTAAGTTATTAAAACGTTGAAAAATAAAATTTGACATTCAAAAGGATGGAACTTAAAATGGAAAAGACAGAACAATACCTTTGGCCGAAGAGAAATCACAGCTATGCCAGTCAACACAGGAGTAGCAAAAGGTTTTCTAAAAAGATTGTGTGTTCATACGAAAATGTAAGTTAATTATACTCTATTGTTATCAATAGTCCAATCCATTAATTAGCTCAGCAAACTTTCATTTATTATTCAACATGCCAATTTAATCACGACGGTTTTTATTCAATCAACTAATATCTTCCACCTTCAATAATGTTATTTCATGATTTCTTTCTGAAACGCGGAAGTCCGCCTTGGCATAAATCACTTTCTTGTTGCTATGGTATACAAGAAAATATATTTTACTTAATTCAGCACTGGCTAATTAGCTAAATTTGGTCGAATGCCAAATGGGGACCCAGCAGTCGACATCAGTCCAGGCCTGAGCGGCTTAAATCATATAAAATGTATCTTAAGATGGTCCTTCACACCAGTATATTTTATATATGTTTATTTGCATCCTTTTTTTTAAATTGCAAGTTAAACCATTTCATATCAAAATGTCGAATCTTGTATTCTTCGTTAAAGTTACTGATATCTTTAGTCAAAGTAAAGATAAACTGCATGTGTCTGCCTTAGAATCTTAATTAATAAAATTCAATTTTAAATAAATCAGCTTATTTCAAAATTGTTCATTTATATGAAACATACACCTCATGGTTCAATTTTCTTTCAAATCCTTGCACATATAATCAACTGTTCATAGCCTTCATGCAGGGTAGGATTAATTATAAATTTCCCTTTACCCTATCTGATAGTTGCTAATGTTTATTGTCCCCTTCTACAGTTTCAATCAATACATGGTTGATGCAACGCTTTTCAATTAATTCTGGAGTAAGACAAAATGCCCGATTACATCCTGTGTTGTCCTTGTGTTCCAAAGACACACCACTCAGCAGGGTCTATTTGGAAAGTTTGGGGAAGTAGTGGACTGACAATCGCAAAAATTGGATGCACATAGGTCAAAACTACGATGCACATGCGCAACGTAACATCATTTACATGGATCCACTATCTGATGTACATTTGTAACCAGCTCAAACAGCCCTCCAGAGCCAAGGTAAATCAAGGGAAAAAAGGGTGTGCGGGTCACACAGCAAACAAATCACATCTTTTGAATGTATATTTCTTCCCTGCACGCACTGCATGGCAATGTACATAAGAACATAAGAAATAGGAGCAGGAGTAGGCCATCTAGCCCTTCGAGCCTGCCCCGCCATTCAATAAGATCTTGGCTGATCTGTCGTGGCTCAGTTCCACATTCCCGCCCTTTCCCCATAACCCTTAATCCCCTCTCTTATCAAAAACCCATCAACCCGCGCCTTAAAAATTTTTAGCGAGGTAGACTCCACCACTTCAACGGGCAGAGAATTCCAGAGATTCACCACCCTTTGAGTGAAGAAGTTCCTCCTCAACTCCGTTCTAAATCGCCCCCCCCACCACCACCACATTATCTTGAGGCTGTGCCCCCTAGTCCTACTGTCCTTTCTGAGCGGGAAGAGTCTCTCCACCTCTATCCTATCCATTCCATTCATCATCTTATACGTCTCAATGAGATCTCCCCTCATTCTTCTAAACTCTAACGAGTACAAGCCCGGTTTATCCAACCTGTCCTCATAGCTCAACCCCCTCAACTCCGGCATCAGCCTAGTAAACCTCCTCTGCACTCCCTCCAGGGCCAAAATATCCTTGCGTAAGTACGGCGCCCAAAACTGCACACAGTACTCCAGCTGCGGCCTCACCAATGCCCTGTACAGTCTCAACAAGACCTCCCTACTTTTATATTCAATCCCCCTCGCTACGAAAGCTAGCATCCCATTCGCCTTCCTGACCACCTGCTGCACCTGCAAGCTGGGTTTTTGCGACTCATGCACAAAAACCCCAAGGTCCCTCTGCACCGTCGCCTGCTGCAGTTTTTCGCCACGTAAGGAATAATCCTTCCTAACATTATTCCTACCAAAGTGGACCACCTCGCACTTGCCAACATTAAATTCCATTTGCCAGTTCCTGGCCCATTCGCCCAGCCTATCTAGATCCTTCTGTAGACTCTCCACACCCTCCGCACAATTTGCCTTTCCTCCAATCTTGGTGTCATCAGCAGATTTCGACACCATACACTCGGTTCCCTCCTCCAGATCATCTATATAAATGGTAAATAGCTGAGGCCCCAGCACCGACCCCTGGGGCACTCCACTAGTCACCATCCGCCAATCCGAATAGCACCCATTGACCCCCACTCTCTGCCTCCTATTTGACAACCAATCCTCTATCCACGCTAACACCCTACCCCCAACTCCATGTCCCCTGACCTTTTGCAATAACCTCTTGTGTGTTACCTTGTCAAACGCCTTCTGAAAATCAAGAAAGACCACATCCACCGTCTCTCCTCTATCCACCGCCCTAGACACATCCTCATAGAACTCCAGTAAACTTGTCAGACACGACTTCCCTTTAATGAAACCGTGCTGCGTCTGCTCTATCAAGCAATTCCTCTCAAGATTCCTCGCTATTTCCTCCTTGATGACGGATTCTAACATTTTACCTACAACAGACGTTAAACTAACCGGCCAATAATTCCCTGCCTTTTGCCTGGCACCCTTCTTAAACAACGGCGTAACATTTGCCGCTTTCCAATCTTCCGGCACTTCCCCGGAATCCAGCGACGTCTGGAAAATAACCACCAAGGCATCCACTATCACCTCCGCCATTTCTTTCAGAATGCATTCCATTTCTTTCGGATGCATTCCATCCGGTCCTGGCGACTTGTCCACAATCAGCCCCTCCAGTCTGTCGAGCACCACCTCTCTACCAACAGTAATGTCATTAAGACCCTCCAGTCCTACCTCCTTTCCATCTCTAACACCCGGCAATTTATTCACGTCCTCCTCCGTGAAGACAGAAACAAAAAAGTTATTCAGGATCTCAGCCAGATCCCCATCCCCTACCACTAAGCCCCCCTTCTCATCCTCTAAGGGACCAACGTTGACCCTAGCCAGCCTCTTCCTTTTTATATATTTATAAAAACTCTTGCTATCCTTTTTTATATTAAGCGCTAGCCCAGCTTCATAGTTTCTCCGACCCTTCTTTATCAACTTTTTGCCAATCTTTGTTGACATTTAAACCTCTCCCAATCCTCTTCTCGCCCACTCCTCTTAGCTACTCGAAACGCCTCCGCTTTTAATTTAACGCTTTCCATCACCTCCTTCGTTATCCACGGCTTATTACCTCTCCTCCTACTGTCCTTTTTGACCATCGGAATAAATTTCCGCTGAGCACCAAGAAAGATCTCCTTAAAGATCCTCCACTGCTCCTCAGCAGACCCTCCCTCCAACGCGCTCCCCCAGTCCACATTCGCCAATTCTTCTCTCATCCTACCGTACTCCCCTCTGTTCAAACAAAGGACGCGTGTCCGGGAACCCACTTTCTCCTCCTCCATCTGCACCAGAAACTCCACCATACAATGATCACTCTCCCCAAGAGGATCCTTCACCGCAAGGTTGCTGATTCTTCCCGCCTCATTACATAAGACCAGATCCAAGATAGCTCGCTCCCTCGTCGGCTCCAACACACACTGTTCCAGGAAACTATCCCGGCAGCATTCCAAGAACTCTTCCTCGAGCCCTCCGCGTCCAACATGGGTCGACCAATCAATATGCAGATTGAAATCCCCCATAACTACGGCCGTCCCATTCCTGCACGCCGCACTTATTTGCGCGTTAACAGCCCGCACCACCTCCAGATCATTATTCGGGGGCCTATAGACGACACCCACCAGCGTCTTCCTCCCTTTGCTGTCCCTAATCTCTACCCACAACGATTCCGATTTCTGCTCCTTGGCTCCAATATCATCCCTTGCTACCTCCCTGATGCTATCCTTAATCAGCAGAGCTATGCTCCCCGCCCCCCTTTTCCCTCCCGCGTATCCTTCCTAAACACTTGATACCCCTGGACATTCAGCTCCCAGTCCCTGTCACCTTGCAGCCACGTCTCTGTAATGGCCACCAGATCATATCCATTTGTGCTGATCTGCGCCACCAGCTCATCCACTTTATTCCGAATGCTTCGTGCATTCAGATAAAGTGCCTTCATCCCAGCCTTCACCTGGACCCTATTTGCCGTAACGCCACCAACCATACTCACGCCCCCTACTCCCTCTATTATTGGGACATCCTCGGCCTCTTCCCTTACCTGTACCCTCTCCTCAACTCTAGACCCCGTAATGTCACCTACCCTCGCACCCTCCCTCCCCCTCCCCTAATTAGTTTAAAGCCCTGTCTACAGTCCTCTTTACTCGATTCGCCAGCACTCTGGTACCAGCACGGTTCAGACCAACCCCATCCCGCCCGAACAGGTCCCACCTACCCCAATACTGATGCCAATGCCCCATAAATTCAAACCCATTCCTCCCACACCAATCCCTGAGCCACCCATTCACTTCCTTAATCCTATCAACCCTACACCCGTCTGCACTCGGTTCAGGCAGTAGCCCAGAGGTAACCACCTTGTCGGTTCTACTCTTTAATTCCATTCCGAGCTTCTCATACTCCCTCCCCAGATCCTCAGTTCGCATTTTGCCTACGTCGTTGGCACCCACATGTACCACAACGACCGGATTTGCACCCTCCCACTCCAGGTTCCTCTGCAGCCCAGATGCGACATCCTGGACCCGAGCACCAGGCAGACAACACACCCTTCCGTGCACTTTGTCATTGCGACAAAGGACAGTGTCAATACCCTTCACCCCACGATCCCCAATCACTACTACGTTCCTTT
Source organism: Carcharhinus amblyrhynchos (assembly GCF_965287045.1). NCBI lineage: Eukaryota > Metazoa > Chordata > Chondrichthyes > Carcharhiniformes > Carcharhinidae > Carcharhinus > Carcharhinus amblyrhynchos. Next base: position 81,157,489 of record NC_137336.1, read on the forward strand.
TCACCTTCTCCTTGCCTATGTCCTGCTGCATCACTGTACCGTGTGCAGTTTGCTCACCAACCTCACCTCCCTCGTACTCGTCCAGACTGGAAGCAAGAACCTCAAACCTGTATTGCAGATTGAGAGGCTGAGGCCTCCGCTCCCCACCCCGCTTCCTCCTCTCCCCAACCCCCTTCCTCCTCTCAGCAGCCCCCTCTTGTTCCTGACCCTTAGAGTTAGCCAGTCTAGGGGGGGGTGGATGTCACTTGCACCCCATTGACAATGGCACCCTCCCTCCCCCTGATGAGCCTCAGTGTCTGTAGCTCAGAGACCAGCTCATCTACCTTGAGCTGGAGCTCCTCCAGCAACCTGCACTTACTGCAGACATGATCACTGGGAAGGATCCTGGGGTCCACCAGTTCCCACATCATACAGAAACAACACATCACATGCCCCTCCATTATTCACTGTAGTAGTATTGAAAATTTCCACACGCACTTACCTGGCCCTTTATCTCTCCAGCCCTTTTGATATTAAGCCCTAGTAGCTCACTCTGTTTCCCCCTCACTCCGCTGCCCGCTCCGACGCTGCCCGCTGTCTATACCAGGCCTCTTTTTAAACCTGGCACTGATTTAAAGATTGCTGGTCCACAACTCCCTTCTAACCACTCCCTCAGAATTCTTAAAGAGGTAAAAACAAAAAGCCCTCAAAAATGCTTTTCAATGATTTAAACAGTTTTACAAGGAACAAAGTGCTTTAAACTTATTTAAACAGGTTTTTAACAGGTAATTTCTTATCTCTCTCTCTGCTCCTTCACTCCTCTGCTCCAGCAAACAATACCCTTCCCTGTGTGAGTGCAATTTCAACAACATTCAAGGAGCTCTACACAATCCAAGGCAAAGATGCTGGTTGTTAAAAACTCACCCACTATCTTATACCTTCACTCCCTTGATCATCAGTTCATATTACCATCAGTGTGTTTAGTGTACCATGGGCGCATTACATCAAGCCTCCTTCACAAACATCTTCAAAACCCCCGAACTCAATCAAATAAAAGAAGAAGAACATCAGGTTAATCGGAGAAACTGCAAGTTCACCTCCAAGCCACACAATATCCTGACATGATGGTATGCCACCGTTCCATCGCGGTCTCCTGGCAGAATGCCTATAACTTCCTCCCTAGTAGATCCAAGAGTCTTTGTGAAACACACAGTCAGTATACATTCAAAAAGGCAGAATACCACCAACTTCTCAAGGATGGATAACTTAAATGTTTACGTAAACAGCGCTGCCCACGGTCCCTGAACAAACATTCGGGCTTCAGTCATTAAAACAGATGAGATGGGCTAAATGACACATTGATAATATGTGATCGATGAACTACAGTGATGATTATGGATAGAGGTGTTCAAGGGGAAGTTAACACAAATTTTGCCTTTTTAAGAAAATATTGTAAACATCATGCTTGGAGGGCTGAAAGGAATGTTGCAGCAAGCTGCAAACATTGACTGGCGGAATTTCTTTGAAACAGCGGACTAGATGCATCGAAGGCATTTCTGTGTATATCAGTGCGGCGCCGAAAGGCACACTGTGGATTGTGCATTCAAGGTAACGTTACTTCGTGATCCATTTCAACTTCAAGGAACACGCAGGTAGTTGTAATAGATGAGTCAAAACTATCACGATGGATGTAATTTTTATAGAGGACAGATGGAACACAGTGGGCAGATGGGCTCGATTAACGGAATGAAATGGTTTCAAATTGCTAATGAATGTGCATGATTAGCTGGGCGGTATTGGCTAGTTATATCTGCTGAATGGAATGAAATTTGTTGCCTGGGAGATGTGCTGAACAGAATTTTGTGGATAGGTGATACGACAGGCTATGGATACAATATATGTTTTCTACGGAAAGCTGATGGTGATGTTGCCGTTAAGTGACATGACAGGTTGAAGAGGGTGACTTGGCAAGATTGTATGTACTGCAGTATTCGCTATTACTAATATTGTACTATTAATTTACTATTGACTGTAGGGAATATTGTGGCTGGGTGGTACGAATAGGTGAAGAAGTACCTTGAATAGGTGAATATACTACAGGCTGTCTTTACGACTGGTAAGGTGATATGCCACGTTGAGGGGAATATTTGAATAAGTGACACAGCAGATTGAAGGGAAAACAACGGATCTAAATGGAAGAGTAGTGTTCATCGGCCTGAGAGAACGTGGGAGCTCTGTCACCAGTTGCGCTACAATCAGTCTCTTAAATCTTATCCCAGGGCAAACTGTGGCCAAACTCATTTTGCGAAGCCTGGATATTGACTTGCTCAGACTCTAATTTTGAAACCTTTCACCAACTTTAATGAGTTATATCAATTTTCAGAAAGCCGGAACTAGTTTCCCTACTGTTCGTGTCAAAGTTTTTCTGTTAAGTTGTTTAGCGTGGTGTGCATGGACCTCCTACCGAAAACCGGCATGACGAGTGATCGCTGCTATTCTCAGTTAAAATCGAAAAGGTGAAATATTCGTGTTCTTCCTAAACCCCATCAGGTGACTTTTCTGTGGGGAAGGAGTCCGAGCCCTCAAGAATTCCTCTGTGAGGGGGCAACATTTATTGTTTCTTCTTGAATTATTGCATCTACTGAAGCCCTAATGCTCCGAATATCGTGTGAAGTTATCTCAAGAGAGTTGCCCTGAAATGGTAAAGGAACTACGATAGATCCTCATGTCAGAATGATGTTAAATATAAGATTCCAATTTATTTCAAAAGCCCAAACTACGAATGAAATGTTCAAATATCAATGTAGAGTGTTGTTTCATTGAGTAGGTTCTTAATCCTGTTTCTATTCACTCAATGGTACACCTCTCGCAATGGCTGTGTTGCGACCAACACATTTATTTTCTTTCTTTAAACAATTGTGAAACAACATCATGATCGTTAACTTCGTTTTTTCTCCCTAGGCTGTTTGTTAAATCACTGTAACAAATCCTTTAAAATGATGTAACCAGTGAGATACTCTCAACGGGGCGATCTCTCTCATTTTACTGTTGGCTCATTCAAACACGCAATGATATATAATCAGTTGCAGCCACCATTATCCTTACCTCAGAGATAATGGAATACTCAGTGATATATCAGATAGAAAGCATCTACTACCCTCTTCTCGCAGCCATTGGCATTATTGGTAAGGCTTTGCATCCAGTCTGAATGTTGTTAACTAATGTTGATTTCTTATTTACGCTTGCTCCCTGCCTTGTACTTCAACATATTCCTGTTTTTTTTCTCTGAGTGATAAAGATGTAATACCGTGCTACCGTTTAAACCAGGAGTAATGTTACTGTTGGCTGTAGGAGGATTATTTACAAGGCTTTTATTTTCTTCAGTGCTCAACAGAGTCAATTTTGTGAGAACCTTTCGTTACATTGTTTCTTATCCGTTTTTACCAAAAGAGCAAATGCGAGAATAAGTATCTAAATATCGGCGGATGATTTAATTCCCCTGTCATATGGGCAGATATTTACGACCGTTGTTGCGAATGCGAATAAATGGCAAGTATTGTTTGCAAGGGACGACTGACACGAAACTACGCATGTTGCGCTATGTTTTGATGGTTCTCTCCTCACCATTTAACACCACAGTAAACATGTATTTTTTTAAAAATAGAGGAAAGGCTTGTCTATAGTAAATTGCGTAAATAAGGGTGCTCAAGTATATATAGAAACATAGAAGCATAGAATCATATAATCCCTACAGTACAGAAGGAGGACATTCGGCCCATTGACGCTGCACCGACGGCAATCCCACCCTGGCCCTATTCTCGTAACCCCACATATTTACTCTGCTAATCCTGTGAAACTAGAATCAATGTGGAATGGCTAATCAAATTGATTCGCATTCTTTGGTCTGCGGGAGGAAACTGGAGCACCCAGAGGAAACCCACGCAGACAAGGATAGAATGTGCAAACTCCACACAGGCAGTGACCCGGGGTTGGATTTCATTCCGGATCCCTGGCGCTGTGAGGCAGCAGTGTGAACCATCGTGCCACCGGGCTCCCCATACAGCGTATATTTTATGCGTTAACGGAAGAAAGATTCAGTGGGCATTATACAACAGGTTATAGTATATAAACACTCAAGATAATAACTAATACCCACACGTCAACTAAAGGTAAGCCTGCAGTCAACTGCAATGCACTTTGAAAACGTTCTCCACATTTCAACACTGGAGAACGGATAATTGACATCACAAGTCTTATTTTCAACACCATTGATAGTCTCGCTGAATTATTACTTGAATTTCGCTCATTTGTCAACTTTTTCATGATGCAAGCTATACTATTAAATGAGTCAACTGTACCTCAGCTAGACACACTACCTGTGTCAAAACTTTATATACTTAAATCTGACTACAGATTTCGGTCACAGAAGGAAGGACCCGCGGAATATTGCAGTGTGGAGGCAGGTTAGACAACATTTCGATTTCGACAAATTCAGCCCCTTCTCCTTTGCCAATTTGCTTTCGTATCTTATTCCAATATTTCATAGAAATAAACAGCTTTAGCCTGGATGCGGGGGCCGAAACCGACACCCAATTAATATTAGAAGCGTATATATTATATTGACATTTTAATATTGATGTGGAAATCAGCTGATGCGTTTCGTAACGTACAACAGTGACAATGCTCCATTGGTGGTGAAAAATGTCGTCATGTCTTGTGGTCGTGAAAATGTTTATTTCGCTAAAAATGTTCAGGTTTCTATTTTACCAAAATTCACCAGCTTTAATTAAGTCTTGGTATTAATAGGTGGGATTTAGAAAATAAACTGGGTTCACAAAGAACAATTATCGTTTTTGTTATATCTTAACTGAATAAAGCATTTTGAAAAAAGTATCCTTTTTCCTTTTCGATGTCGAGACATGCGCACCACAGCCAAGCTGATAATTAATGCGTTTTACCGTCGTTATTTAATTATCAGAGTAAATAAGATGAACCGACTGCTTTGTTGCTGTTTGTTGTCTGGGTACTTAACAGAATCGATTACTAGACAAGTTCCGATGCTAATTAAGAGTCGGCACACTGGCACAGTGTTGAACAGGGCTGTGTTGCAGCTTCAGAGATCTGGGTCCGATTCCCGGCTTGGGTCACTGTCTGTCTGAAATTTGCACATTGTGTCTGCGTGGGTTTCCACACATAGTCCAGAGATGTGCGGGTTAGGTTAATTGGTAATACTAAATTGCCCTTTGGTGTGCCTTAGGGTGCTGGTTCGAGGGATTAGCGGGGTAAAGTTGTGGAGTTGTGGGAATACGGCTCGGCGGGCCGGGGGTGGAGGTGGGGTTCGGTGGCGGAGGGGGATGTGAGGGGGAGACTGTTGGTGGTGCAGATTCGAAGGGCCGAATGGCTTCTTCTGCATTGTAGGGATTCTACAAGTCACCCAACTAGCTTACCTTCTATTTTATAAAAGAAGGCTCGTGAATCTATCATGCAAAATTGGACACCTGAGTGCGTTGCCTTTTTACATGATAGCAACTGTTGATTCCATGAAATCATAAAGAAGAGAATGAAATACATCGTCGGATAGACATTAAAACATAGTTCCATGCTCCTGGTTTTTCTTGTCACCTGAACGTTTTCCTTTTCTAAGTGGAGATTCAATTCACTTTCAGAAAGTTACGGCAGAACCTGTTTCGTTCCCCAAATCATGCAAATGTTTGTTGCCATAACAAAGTGCGATATAAATTGAAACAGTCACTTTTAATTTTTGTCGTTGTTCAGTGTCTGTCTGTTCTAATCAACAACATCATTTGTTTACTTACCCTCGAACCAGCCAAATTAAATATCGAAGCATGTTGTGATTTTAAAGGGTTATTCCCACTTTAGCTTTTCCATCCATCATGAAGCAGCGCCAACATTTCCAGGCACGCAACAAAAATTATGTCCATAAGTCCTGATGAAGCTCCAGTGCCCCTCATCTTCACCCTTTCCTTGAATGTCAATTCTGAAGCCATTTTCGGCATGTCAAACAGTCCCCCAGCTCCTCTCTAAACATTATTTCGAAAGGTTCCCTAACACATCCTTGTTTTTCTTTTCTGTCTCCATTTATGAAGCTTAAGTGCATTGTTTAGCGCATTCTTAACTAGAGCTCCCACATTCAGAAATATGGGTGGGTGCATCATATTATATTCTCAGTCTGTTTCACAAACGTACCAAAAATTACATAGTTTTTCAGAATGTATTTTCCAAGTGGAATCAGTTATTCTTGCATATTGAGATTCATGTGTCCTGCTTTTCCAAGTTTTCTCTCTCAGTTTGTGTCTTCTGTTTCTTTTGTCATATTCCTCCAGCCTAGTTAAGATAATTCGCTGCCTGTGCCATATTTACACTTTGAAAGTATTCCCTGTATATCAGAGTCCAACTCAATTGTTTCTCCTGGCACGTTCTGATAGCCTGGGTGGCATAATGTTGTTCACCCTTGCAGTTAAAAAGCTCAGAATTTACTGCTATTGCAAACGATCATCAGTTTCCTTTCTGAGAGCAGGAATGAGTTTCGCTGACAAATCAACTGTGAGCGTATCATGAGCGCTCATAGTCCAAATTCCAGATTACCTTCCGCATTATAAATAATTAACTATGCCCTGTCCTTTAATAATAATGCCGAACATGAACCAATCTAATCCCAACGTATATTATCTTGTCCCTTTTAAATTTAATCCACTGACAATTGAAGAGGAAGGTTAATAGGTTAATGCAGTGTGGTGGGGGGCGGGGGGAGGGGGCGGGGCGGATCAGTACGTTTCAATTCTTTGCCGAAGAGCATAACTGAATGTAACAAAAGCCTATTGAAAAAGATTTTCGATTCATATTGGAGTCGAGACTCAGTGGGGGCGGGGCTGGGGTGGTGGAGGGGGGGGTGGTGGGGCGTTGGTGAGGGGCGTGGTGGGGGGGGCGTCAAAAGGCGAAGCCCACTTTCGGCCACGATTAGATCAGACAAGATTTTATTAACTGTCAGCGCAAGCAAACGGACCGAGCGCCAATTGTTTCCCCACTTTCTTATTTTTCTCCATTCATCCGGTTCTGCTGGTTGTCCATTTACACTTGTCTATATAGTGAACTTACGCACATCATTTGCTTAAGACTGCCGGTTCTGGTGAAAGTGACCGTTTCCTCCTTCTGCGGACATACAGAACCAGAATTCTTATTTATGTCAAGCTATCATTCCTCAAGATTAGATCCGGTTCCATTTGACGCATGTCAGGGTTACTGCTGTTCTTTTCACACTTTGAGATTTAGAAGTATGACCACGACGTTGCCAAATATTCAGCAAAAACATAGTCAAACAAAATAACCCTTGCCATTACAGATCGTTGTGACTTTTTTTCGATTCACTATTAACAACGATTAATAGTGTTTTTTTCTTATGTTCAATTCATTGAAGTTTTGTACTCTTTGCTATTTTGTTTAATTAATATGACCGTGTGGCAAAAATCCATTTCAATTGCATTTTTGAAGTTTTCTGATGATATCACTGTAGTAGTCGACTCTCAATCAATGAGGTCACGCAGGATACGAAAAAAGATAGAGATTCTGCTCAAATGGTGCAATGACACAAATCTCTATGTCAGTAAAACGAAGGAGATAGCCATTGGCTTCAAGAAGCTCAGTGGGGGATCTGCATCTGCCTACATCGACAGTGATGAAGTGGAGATGGTTCAGAACTTCACGTTTCTTGGTGTCCAGATCACCAACAATCTGCTCTGGCCCCTGCAAGACGATGTTTTAGTTAAGAAAGCCCACCAACATTTCTACTTTCTCACAAGGCAAAGGAAATCGGTCCTGTCCACTTCCCAATATTTACAGATTCACCATAGAAAGCAGAGTCCCGAATGTCACATGGTGAGAACAGCTTTTATGGTTGCTGCTCTGATCGAGACCGCAAGGAACGACAGAGGGTTGCGAGCATAGCCCAGTCGATCAGGCAAACCAGCCTCAAATCCACTGACTTCGTTTACTCATTCTACTTCCTCTGGAAAGCAGTCAGCAAAATCAAGGACCTCGGACATTGCGGGAATACTACCTTCCACATTCTTCATTCGGGAAAATAACAAACACACATCTGAAAACACGTTCCAACCGACTCAAGAACACTTTCTTTAGAGATTAAACAGCGGTATCATAAATTCAATTGATCTTCTCTTCACCGCACGTGCAACTGAAAAACAATATTCCACACCCTAACGTTTTGTTTGTCACTCCGTGCTTAATCTTGTCTATAAAATGCACAAGAAACAATTTTCACTCCATCCCAATGCATGTGACAATAAACCAAATCAAATCATCGTATTCTTCTATAGAAAGGCAATCAATTTGCTGCAGTGAATGTCATTTGCAATTTTTACATTGACTCTTATTCAAATGATAAAGTATTTACCTGTGAATTTGTCTACTAAATTGTTGATGTTTAATTCTATTTGTTACAGTTAACGCGGTGGCGATTGTGATCCTGAAACGAGGGAAATGTGGCCTCTCCAAATGTATCACTCAGTACCTAATGGCAATGACTTCAGTAGATCTACTACTCGTCATCACCGATGTTATATTGAATCGACTTAATACTATGTATTTCCCTGTCAATTTTTTATCTATTACTCCAGTGTGTGCGCTGAAAGCAGCTTTATTTCTTTCAGCAACGAATTGTTCCGTTTGGTTCACAGTGGTTTTTACCTTTGATCGGTTTGTAGCCATTTCTTGCCAGACACTGAAACTACGATATTGTACCAAGAGAACTGCGGTTGTGGTTATCATAACAGTGACCATTATCAGCTGTGTGAGATGCATTCCCTGGTGCCTTGCCTTTCGCCCTTCAATCATTATTGACAATGTACCATGGTTTTGCATTGAGAAAGATCTCTATCATACCTCAACATTTTATATAGTGTATGAGCGGATTGACATTGTACTAACACCATTGCTTCCATTTGCTCTGATTTTGGTTTTCAACACTCTGACTGCTAGGAATATTATAATTGTCACTAAGCTGCGGAGGAGCCTTAGGGAACAAAGTAAATCAGAGAATCATATTGACCCAGAAGTGGAGAGCCGAAGGAAATCCATTATATTACTTTTTGCTTTGTCTGCCAATTTTATACTATTGTGGATTCCATATATTGTGCACTTGTTAACCTGGAGAACTGTAAACTACAATTACACAGACAAAAGCTTTACCAATCCAGAATATGTCGCTCAGCAATGTGGATACATGTTGCAGCTTCTGAGTTCATGCACCAACACCTGCATTTATGCACTAACCCAGAGGAAATTCAGGGAGGAGTTAAAGAACGGGGTTAAATATCCATTTATTCTAATTTCAAAAATATTTGAACAAAGTAAAACAGAACTTCAATAAGAGGTTCTAACATGACAGATTACCCTGCATTCAAAATAGAACACGACTGTCACTTGTCCATTATTGCGATAACATATATTCTTTGACCCTTGTGACAATGGTTGATTTTTTTCATTAACGTCTTGCAAAGTCTTGCAATCTTAACTGTCATTAACACTGCAGTCGCCTGAAATGACACCTCCAATTTCTCGCTCAGCGAGATATGAATAGCCAGATAATTCCTACATATAATTACATGGCGAGAGCATATATGCCAGAATCATCTCGCCTGGTCCCTGCAGTTGCGGATTCAGCCAAGGATCACGGCGGCATATTGGTTAGCTCTGTTGATTCATAGCAGCAGGGCGCCAGAATCGATTCCAGCCTTGGGTCCTTGTCTGTCTGTTTGTGTCTGCTTGGATTTCCTTCGGGTTCTCAGGTTTCATCTGATAGTGACAACGATGTGCATGGCAGGTGCATTGACCATGCTAAACTGCACCTGAGTATTCATCTGCAGGTTAGTTGAAATAGTCATGGTAAATGCATGGGGTTACGTTGATAGTGCATGGGGATGAGCTTGGGTAAGATCCTCTTTCCGAGAGACAGTACATACTTGATGGGCAGAATGACATCCAAATGTGGAATGATTCTATATTTGGAGCCCTCTTTTTTTTAGCTGCACGGAAGCCACTTCAACACAATTCATGGAACAGATATAGTGCTGGATCCCAGTTTTACATCTGCATCACTTTTCGCAACGCGACCTGTCTTCGGGTTGTCGAGCTATTTGTTTGATGTTGAATGCTGCATCATATGCAATGTAGTCGGCTGCAACATTTAACTGGAAAATCCGTTCAAAATCACTGCTAACTCACTTCTCTTGCCGTGGATTCTGTATTTTCTTTGGTGGCTGTCTTATGTTGCGAATGATTGTTTATAATTTTGCATTTGGGATGCAAGCCCGTTGACATCCCGTCTTCTTATCTTCTTCGTTACATAGGCAACCATATTTCTCCCCTCTCTTCCAACGTGCTTCCTTGTTAGTCCATGTGTGGCTTGGTACCCCTTCGCCTCAATGTTTTCAACAACTTGTGTGCGTATTACACAAAATGTTGCAGGCTACTCCAGTCCGGAGTTATGCACGGGAATTTGCTATTCCTTCCAGTGCAGCTATTTAGCCTTGGCCATTGACCCGTTAATCATTGTTGCGGACGCGTTCAGGGAGGTCCAAACTACACCTTGTTCACTCTCTACCTATACAGTTTCCTTCAAAATTCTTTGTTAAATCTCACGTTTGTAAACCAGTTTTATATTTATCTTTTATATTGTTTTCTTTTTCTTTGGTTTGACATTCATTTTTGAGGTGACAAGAGTTTATGAATGTCAGGAAATTCTGTGATGTCTATTATCCACTTTGAAAATTCTCCTGTAACGTATTCAAATAAAGAAAAATAAAATACTGTGGATGCTGAAAATCTAAAATTCATATAAAAAGTTTTATAAACGTTCATTGGATCACGTAGCACCTGTGGAGAATGAGGCAGAGTTAACGTTTGGGTTCCCATAGAACACTTCTGCAGCACGGAAAAAGAGGGATACACGTGTTGCATTGCGTAGCGTACAGAGGGGTGGAGCAGCTGGAGAAGAGCAAAAGGTCACCGATTAGTGAGAGTGAAGAGAGCTTTAATTAAAAAAAGAAAGGCAAAAGTTAAAGTTGTGTTGATGGAAACAGTGAGGGCTGTGGAAATTGCAAGTCACATCACAAACGTGTGACAACAGAACGTGTACAGTGCTCAGTGAAGCAAAATCCTAAGGAGTCTGACACATGGTCAAGAAGGGAGCGTTGTGCCAAAACAAAGTTCAAAATTGCCCATGATAGAGGGAAAATACCGCTTTATTCAGTTGTTGAAACTCAATGTTGAGTGCAGTTATTGGAAGATGGGATCCCACTCATTCATTTTGTTCTGGGTTTCACTGAAACATTCCAATAGACCAAGGATTGACATCTGAGCATGAGTGTAGGCTGCTGAGTTGAATTTATAAGCAGCAGAAAAATTAGGATCACGGTTGCATGCTTAGAGATCGTATTCCATGAAATCTTCACCCAGCCTGTTTTTTGCCTCCATCGCATAGAGGTGAACACATTGGGAGCAGTGAACACTGTCGGCAAAATTGCTGGAGGTGAAAATGAAACGGTGCTTCAGTTGTAAAACGTTGATGGATTTTGGTCGGTGAAGAAAGAGGACATAAAGGGACAGGGGTTGCATCTTCGGTGACGGCAGGAGAAGGTTAACCTGAGAAAGTTCTGTGGGCTTAGGGTGAAGGAGAAAGAACTATGACTGAAGGAGTCGCCCCTGCAGAATAATTTCATAGACTAGTGGAAGTTGTGAGGGAAATGGATGTTTAACGCTGGCATCTCTGTGGAGTTGGGGGAAGAGTGGAGAATGATTTTCTGAATGCGAAGGCTAGTGGGTCGAAATGTGAGGAAAATGGGGGACACTATCATCATTCTAGTCGGGCAGCACGTAGTTTAGGTTACACTGCTGGGGCAGGAAGAAACGTGCACGTGTTTCTCCTTTCAATACTTACAAAATTGTAGCTCTGTTGACAGCAGCCTGGAGGAAGGAAATGGTTCAATAAAGGCATCAGTCATTGGAATTTTTTTAGATCAACAAATCACTTTACGCTGCCATGCATGACGTGAGCTCCGGACATCTATTACGGAGATCTTAGATGAGAGTATACAGGAGACTCTGGCTGGACAAAACGAATTGGATGATCAGTTTAACACAAATAGTGCTGCCACAGTTTCAATCAATGGGTGGTTGATATAACGCTTTTCAATTAATTGTAGAGGGTACTCGGAAAATTTGATCCCATGGCCTAATATCTTTATAAGGTTAACCTTCTTTTTTACAAAATGCAAACATTTCAGACGTAAAATGACTCTGTATAAAAGTGTTCATTAAACTTAATGTAAAAAAATTTAAATCGTTGAAGAATTAAAATTGACATAAAATAAGATGGAACTTAAAATACAACAGACAGAACAATACCTTTGGCCGAAGAGAAATCTCAGCTATGCCAGTCAACACAACAGTAGCATTAGGCTTTCTAAACAGATTTGTGTGTTCATGCCAAAATGTAAGTTAATTATACTCTATTGTTATCAATAATCCAATCCATTAATTAGGTCAGTATGGTTTCATTTATTATTCAATATGCCAATCTAATCACGACAGTTTTATTAAATCAATTAAAAACTTGCACCTTCAATAATGTTATTTCATTATTTCTTTCTGAAACGCAGAAGTCCGCCTTGGCATAAATCACTTTCTTGTTGCCATTGTATCCAAGAAAATATATTTTACTTAATTCAGCACTGGCTAATTGGCTAAATTTGGTCTAATGCCAAATGGGGACCCAGGACTCGACATCATTCCAGGCCTGAGCGGTTTAAATCATATAAAATGTATCTTAAGATGTTCCTTCACACCGGTATATTTTGAATATGTTTGTTTGATCCATTCTTTTCTTAATGTAAGTTAAACCATTTAATACCAAAATGTTGAATCTTGTATTCTTCGTTAAAGTTACTGATATCTTTAGTCAAAGTAAAGATAAACTGCATGTTTCTGCCTTAGAATCTTCATTAATACAATTCAATTTTAAATGAATCAGCTTACTTCGAAATCGTTGATTTATATAAAACATACACCTCATGGTTCAATTTTCTTTCAAATCCTTGCACATATAATCAACAGTTCATAGCCTTCATGCAGCGTAGGGTTAATTATAAATTTCCCTTTATCCTATCTGATAGTTGCTAATGTTTATTGTCCCCTTCCACAGTTTCACTCAATATTTGGTTGATGCAAAGCTTTTCAATTAATTCTGGAGTAAGACAAAATGCCCGATTACATCCTGTGTTGTCCTTGTGTTCCAAAGACACACCCCTCAGCAGGGTCCCTTTGGAAGGTTTGGGGAATTCGTGGACTGACAATCGCAATCAACGGATGCACATAGGTCAAAATTACTATCTGATTTACATGGATCCGCTGTCTGATGTACATTTGTAACCAACTCAAACAGTCCCCCAAAGCCAAGTTAAATCAGGAAAAAAAAGGGTGTGGGGGTCATATTCTTTGGGACGAGGTTCAACAGATCGTGTGTCCGCCTCATCAACGAGTAAGTCCGCATGATGGTACTATACAGGCATTCACAACCTCATCTGGACTCATTACTTTGTGTATAAAGATCAAAACTCTCTCTGAATTTGCATCATGAAGGATTTTTTTCAACTTTGCTCCTCCGTTACAGAGTTTCGTTTTTGTACAACATTCCCCTCCCGCAATCCAACCATTTGAAATCTGTCATATTCACAGTCATTTCTGATCGTTTGGACCGTTTACCTCGCTTGTCTTCACATAATTTCCCAGATCTGCCGAGCATTTCCAACGTCATGACAATGTTGAGTTCGTTCTCTATCTGAAAGCATAGTATATTGTCACGAGTTTCAAGATTAAATTAATTAAATTGGATTGTGGTACATAGCGTTCCAAAATGAGATGGGCCGGGGGTCACTTTCGGAATTGTGTTTTTTTTTTAATTATAATTCAGGATTTCCCTTAATACTGGGCGAGAAGATAAGAACATTCTTAAAGAGGTGAAGATGATCGATGATTCATCCAGGGCAAATGCTGAGTGTTCAGTACCAACCATTTGGTTCATGTAGCAAAGCTACATTTGCCCAGCTGTGCGAGCGGTGGTTAAGGTGTTGTACGTGGGTGTTGCACATGTGATTCGGTGTGAGTGTTCAAACATTGTTCGAAGCCTCCATGATTGAAATGATTCTCTTCTTCCATCAGCTCCCTGTCTCGGAATGCATTAATTAATCCACTGTTCCAATGCTTAGGGGAAAAAATGCCAAAAAACTTGGTTACCGGCTGTTTGTTAGAAACACTCTAACTTTCGACAAAAAAATGAAAATTAAACTCAGCAAACGTGTTGTAATATGTTATCAACATATTACAACACGTTTGTAGTATGTTATCAACATATTACAACGGCTTTAACCTCCGGAGCGGACGAAGACACAAAGTCAACTTTAAATGTTTAAACGCAATTTCCTCCATTCAGCAGCAATTTAAACAACAGTAAATATTTACCATGCATAAATACTCACTATCTGTTGCTTGCTTTAAGAAGCAACAGTTGCATAAGGCAGTATTTACAGTGAAGGCAGCACCTGTGGCGTGAGGCAGCACTTACAGCGAAAGCTTTATGGCATACCATTGACGCTATGCAGCAGCTGCAGCGTAACAAACTCATGTGGAGTAAGGAATGATCTGCGGTCCAACACTGTGTATACACTGCAATGCTAAACCTGTGGTGTAAGTAATTAGCTCCAGTGTAAAACGTTTCGTGTAATGCAAAATCTGTGGTTCAAGGTAATACCTGTGATGTATGCCAATACCCGCAACGTAAGTTAGAACGTTTGATGTCAGGCATAATTGTTTGTGGGCAGAGAATGTGGGGAATGGCTGCGCCTGTGCTGATGTCTCGCACCTCTGTTGTAGGGCAGAAATTTTGGTGTAAGACAACACATGCAATCTGTTGCAGTTTCTGCGTTTCAGGCGGGATCTGGTTTGATTCATTGGCCCGAACAGGCGTTGGGGTGTGGTGAATGAGGGATTTTCAAAATACTTTATTGCAGTGTTAATGAAGGCCTTACTTGCAATTAATAAATATACTTTATCGGCAGTGTTAGCTGTCACCTGTGGTGCATGACACTGATTGTAGAGTAAAGAAATAGCTTCAGTGTCAAACAGCACCTTTGTATGACTCACCTCGAGAATTCACAGTGTTTTAGTGATGTCTTCGATGCTACTCTGTCTCTTCAATAGTTTCTTAATGAAAGAGCATCCCCCTGCCCTCTTTAACAGTGGACCAAAGTGTACAGAGGATGCTGATTGTTTGCAAAGGAATTTCGATAATTTAAGTGAGCGGACAAGGGTCTGTCAGATGGAGTACAATGTTGTTAAATGTGAGGTCATCCATTTTGGAAGGAATAACAGCAAAATGGATTATTATTTAATTGTAAAACAAATTACAGCATGCTTCCTGGGCAGAGGACTTGTGTGTCCTTGTGGATGAATCTCAAGGAGTTATCTATCCTTAAAAACATTTAATGAGGTAGCCTCAACTACTTCACTGGGTAGGGAGTTCTACAGATTCACAACTCCATGTGTGACTAAGTTCCTCCTCAACTCAAGTTCCTCCTCAACTCAGCCCTAAATCTGCTTCCCCTTATTTTGAGGCCATGCCCCCTAGTTCTAGTTTCACCTGCCAGTGGAAACAACTTCCCTGCTTCTATCTTAATTGTTCTCTTCATAATTATTCCTTCATAATCGTATATGTTTCGACAAGATTCCAATGAGCATAGCACCAGTCTACTCAGTGTCTCGTCATAAGCCAACACTCTCAACTCCAGAATCAACCTAGTGAAGCTCCTCTGCATCCCCTCCAGTGCCAGTATATCCTTTCTCAAGTAAGGAGACCAAAACTATACAGACCATTCTAGGCGTGGCCTCATCAGAACCTTAACAACTGCAACATAACCTCGCTGTTTCTAAACTCCACCCCTCCAGCAATGAAGACAAAGTTACATTTGCCTTCTTAATTACCTGCTCCACCTGCAAACCAACTCCAAAGACTGCCCACAGTCTACAAGGCACAAGCCAGGAGTATTGATAGAATACTTCCCAATTGCCTGGATGGGCGCAGCTCCAACGGCATTCGGGAAGCTGGTAACATCCACGACAAAGCATGGTGTTTGATTGGCACCACAACCACAAAGATCCAATCCGTCCACCACCGACGCTCAGTAGCAATAGCGTGTACTATCATCAAGATGGACTGCAAAAAATGAACAAAGATCTTACACAGCACCTTTCAAACTCAAGGCCACTTCCATCTAGAAGGGTAAAGGCAGCAGATACCTAGGAACACCAACACATGTAAGTTTCCCTCCAAACAATTTACTACCATGACTTCGAAATATATCACCGTTCTTTCGAAGTTGCTTGGACAAAATCCGGAAGTTCCTTTCCTAACGGCATTGTGGATCAATCAATAGCACGCAGACTGCAGTGTTTCAAGAAGGCTGCTCCACACCAACATGTCATCTGCAACTTCGGCTGGGCAATAAATGTTTGCCAGCCAGCAATGCCCATGTCCCAGGCATGAGTACAAACAAATATATTGCCCTGTTCCAATTTATCCGCAGCACATGTGACACCTTGAAACGAGTCCAATAAATTGATTCAGCAATATTTAATTTATGGAAAACGATGTTCCCCCTGCCTGGTTGCATTCATTTTTCCAAATTCCTGCTGTAACATCTTTAATAATGGTTTCCACCATTTTCCGATGTCAGATACGCTAACTGCCAAATCGTGCCCTACTTTCTGGCTCGCTCCCTTTTTTTTTACGTAAACGAGTTACATTTGCTCACTTCCGATCTAATGGATCCTTCCCCGAATCCAGGGATTTTGTAAAGTCAAAGCCAATGTTTCAGCAATCTCATTAGCAAACTCTGTCAAGACATTAGTGTGAGGTCAATCCAGACCATCGGAATTCTCAGTTCGCGTATGGTATTTGCTCAATGCCACTTTTCTGGTGATTGTAAATTTCCTGAGTTCCTCCTTCCTTTCCATTTTCTTAATTACAGCTATTAAATTGATTTTTTTTTTGAGTCATCTATTGTGAAAATAGATGAAAAATACTTGTTTAATTTGCCCATTAGAACTATACTCTCCGTTACGAATACGCCATAAGCACGTTCTATGCAACCAATGCCCATTTTGTTAACTCTTATTTAACGATCTGTAGACACTCTTTCATTCAGTTTTCATTTTATTGACTAACTTTTCCTTGTACACTCAACTGTTCGCGCCCATCCGGACTGGCCGTTACATGGGAGTCTCTAACGATGTGGAATTTCGCCTTGGCAGCACCCCATCATTCAATGTCTCATTAATGATTGATAAAGGATTAAATAACCAGAAAGAATGACTGATGTTATTACAAAATTCAATTTCAACGTTGAATGAACATGCGAGGTTTGTAAAAAAAAAAGTTCCTGGAAAAGAAAGTTATGATGACACAGGTTTATTAAGGATGCTATTCTACACAAGCGCAAGGTTGAAATTAAGGTAACACCTAACTGATATTCTTGGGAAATCCAGATATAGTAGTGTCCTGATTTCAGTCTCTCAGCCAAATCGTAAAGAAAATCAGTTAAATACATTCTTTACTGTACTAATTATTGTGTTAAAGCTAAAATAAAACTCCCTACAAATGAAAATATTTGGTTTATTTTATTGATCGATTCAGACTTGATGAATCGATACATGAACAGTACTTTGGTGTTGTGTCTGAATATATCGTTTAAAACACAAACGACGTGATTTTTCAGCTGCTTCTTTCGGAACTTGACGCAATGTTGTTTGCAACAAGGTTATCAAATAATTTAAACTTTCTCAAACTGATTTAATAATTAGCAATGGATATATTAAACATGCAGGCTTGTTACTCAATTCTGGAACTGACCACTGCTGCACCAATGACTTGAACTAACATTCTAAACATACTTTCCCAAAATTGTCACTTCCCAGCTAAACAAGATAGAAAGATAAGATGAATGTCACGACAATAGACAAGAAGAACCATGCAATCTAGCAGGAATATCCTGCAGGAATGCCTCATCAATCCAATGCTAATGGAGTTAGTGAAGATAAATTCAGCACTAACCCATATCCCTTCAACATCTATCGTGAACTTCTTTCGGATTCCGAACTTCATCCGTTTTTATGCATTGCACTCTCCATAACCAGTTTACATATTTCATTTGGAAATTTTGGCCTTGTTTTGCGATCATGCTCCTGAGCATTTGACCATGCCTGCAGCATGTTTGCTACTTCATGATCACAATTATGATCTGGCGGTTCCCTGAGGGAATGCATTGAATTTGATACAACAAATGTTTCTTTTCTGTAGGTGTGGTGGGGTTGCGGGTTGGGTGGTTGATGGTTGGAGCAGTTTGACATCTCTGTCCACCCTGGATTATTCGGGTGTTCAGAGTCGTGTTAAAATGATCAGACACATTTACGCCTCTATTCAATATAAGCAAGGAAACACGAACCAACAACAGAAACCAACCTATCAAGCCTTAACTGCATTTCGCTGGCTTTCACTAGTTCGATTTCATATCAGGTTGATATTTGTCGAGTTGTGCCCACATGTATTACATGAAGGAATACGAAATGCATAGACACAGGCAGCATCTATTAGTTCAGGATCCGAAAACTGAAAAGAGTTAAAAGAATCAATAAAAAAAAACGACTAACAGTGACGGAACGCCTTTAAAAGGAGAACTAGGGGACAATGGAATTCGCCGATGCATATTTCTGAAATATTAAACATAAACATAAACATGTGGGTGAATAAAAATATAGGTTGATGATGTTGATAGACGGCGGAAAAAAAACATATTGGAACTATTTATTTGGCTGGTGGGTAAAATCCAGCAATATTTCGCTCGTCGGAATGATCTGTTCCTCTGTTATATAATTCCGGAATTTTCAAGGCCGGCTGAGAGCGAAGTTAAGAGCTCGAAAAATTAATTTGACCTCATAAGGATGAACCAAGAGACAGTACTATCTTCTATTAGCATCAGAAACAAGAGAGAACAAAACCTGATAGGGGGAAACCGGGATTTGTATTATTACAAACAGATAGCGGATATAGCAGAACATGTACACAATTCCAGTGTTTCTAATCTCAATGAATTTATCAGGCAATTCAACAGAATATATTACTTCAGTGGATGAAATGTGAGGCAGTTTGTGGTGGGAAGATGATATAGTGGTTAGCATTGCTGCGTTAAACATCAGGGACCTGGGTTCGATTCCTGGCTTGAGTCACTTTCATGTGCGGAGTTTGTACGCTCTCTCCGTGTTTACGAGGGTTTCGTCAGGGTGTTCCTGTTTCCTTTCAAATTCCAAAGATGTGCAGGCTAGGCGGATTGGCGATGCTGCACTTCCACTTAGTGTCAGAGGTACATAGGGTATATACATGGGAATAAGGGGATAGGATATGGGTGGGACTGTGGTCGGTACAGACTCGATGAACATAATGGCCTCCTTCTGCATTGTAGGTTTCTATGATAAACACTGATTGTCACTTTATCAGTTACATAGCTGAGCCTCAGTTTGCCTTTGAATCTCGGATGTAAATACATTGCTTTAGCAGGGAATCGATCTGTTCCAATTGGAGAGCATTGGATATGAAATACAAGCTACTAAGCTTTCCGACTTTTCTTTTCTCAGAACAATATATCTTGGCAGTTCGAACTGAAAGAGATGTATTCTATGACGAATCGAGGGTTATAATTATGTTCTAACTGGGGCCGATAGCTTTGGGTTGATTTTTCATATTTTTAACCAATGAAGAAATAAATATCCAAGGAGATTTCACCAAGTGAATCATTTCCTCCCTGAATTTCGTTTGTGTCGCAGCATAAATGCACGTATTTGCACAAAACTTCAGCTGAGTAAGCATATATCCTGTTTCATTGGCAATATAAGCAGGATCTGTATAGACAGGTCGGATATTTATGACCAGGGCGTCAGTCCACTGACTCACCACCGATGTCAGACTCAGCAATATAAAATTGGCGGACACAGCGAAGAGTAAAATAATGGATTTCCTTCGGTTTTCCATCTCTGGATCACGCTGATTCCCAATCCTGAGAGCACAGAGTCTCCTGCGGGCAATATTTGTCACTACAATGCGTCTGACTGTTAAACTATTAAACAGCAATATTAAAGAAAAGGGGATCAATGACAATAAAATACTTTGAAATCTGAAGTATGCTCCACCTGCTGGTGATTTTAAAAAAGCCGCACTGGGTATGAAACCCCATCGAACATTATTAATTATTTGTTTATGTTGAAATGCAAACCAAAAAGGAATGTTCTCTAAACACAGAAATATTGAAACTATGGTTACGACGATAGATGCAGCTTTTACTGTGCAATATCTGGTTTTCAGTTCCGGGCTACAGATAGCTACAAACCGGTCAAATGTAAATCCAACCGGAAACCACGCAGACAAACCAACGTTGACACAAGTCAAGTACAACATAAGCTTACAAATGACAGTGTAGGAGAGAAATGAATATGGAAAGCGTTGCTGGACAATTTGACGTACAATTCGATAGACGAGTGTAGTCAGTAGATCCACTGATGCCATGGCCACCATATAAGTAGAGATACTTTTCGAAAGGTGGCAGTTTCCTCTGCAGAGGGTCACTATTGTTAGCAGGTTCACTGTAAGAAAGCGAGAGAGGAGTCAAATAAGGGGTACAAATCTCACCATATATTGTGGGACCACGCAGATATATAGTTGCTAATAAGTTGAAGCGCGTTTTCATTTTTAAATATTATTGGACACAGAACACTTGTAATGTGACTTCATTCAGAAGGTAGACGATCGGCTTCAAGAAGGGCAACGGTAAATAAGAACAGCCTGCTTGTAGTTGAAACCCAAACAACGGTGATTCAAGGCGAGGTGGAAGGGGCTGATGAAGGGGGCAGTGACTTCAGACGATGATGCGAAAGCGAAAGCTTTGGACAGACATCATTCTTCTCCATTGATTTCTTTCCTCAGGTTGGCACATTTAAAGTGCAACATAAAATAAAGAACGGCATTGCTTCGATCGCGTTGAAATTCAGGAAAGCTGAAAGGTGAGCAGCAAGACATGACACTTACACTTAAATAGTTCCTTTAGCTTTATAAATCATACACAGAAGTTTCATAAAACTGTTGTAAATCGTGAACATCGGGTCATGAACAGAGACATTGTTAGTTTAAGTGAAAACGTGAAAAAAAAACAGACCAATGTTAACGACCATCTTGAAGGAGAGAATATAGGTAAAGAGGCGGCTGACAGATTTTAATTTCTCCAATTTCTCCTCCATGCAATTTGTTTTTTTTTGGATGATGTCCACGGGGAGTACTTTGCAGGTGAGAGTATAAAGTGGGCAGGGACAGGTCCTTAATCCGAGGTCTGCATAAGAGTGAAAGGTTCAGAGGTGGGAAGTGAAACAATTTCAATTGAATTTATGGCTCTACTCAAATAACTAAGAAGGATATTGAATCATAAAATAGTTCGGTCTCGTTGAAGGAGCCCATGTGTTCATCATGTCTGTACATTGTTACCGAATGAGCAATTCACCCAATGCCATTTTCTGCATTGCACACGTTAACCTGCATTTCCTTATCTTTCAGACAACATTCTAATTCTATTTTTATAGTTTCAGTTGAACTTGCCTCCACCATAATCCCTGACACTGCATCACAAAGCCTAAATACGTATCACATTTAGGAAGTAATTGATCATTATATCACCACCGCACAATTTGCGATATAAATCCAATCCATGCCCTCTGGTCATCGATTTTATCAAAAGGGGGAACTGTTTCTCCCAACGTACTACACTCAACATTTTGAATTCTTTAATCAAGTTTCCTCACTTTTTTTGTTTCTGTGAGACAGAAAATCATTATTGCTTCAACCTACATTCACAACTGAAGTTCCTCAACGCTGCAACAATTCTTGTCATGTTGGCTGCACTATTTCTAATGCCTGCACATACTTTTTAAAGTGTGTCACCTGGATGTCGCCGATATATTCTATTTGTGGTTGAAATAATGACTTATATAAATTCCAGTCAAACTCCTGGCTCTTGTACCCCTACCCTGATGAATAGCACCCCGAATGTTGTACGGTTTATGCACATTTGCCTCAGCAATCTCCACCTCCTTCTATAATTTATACAGAGATACACCTCGGTCCAATTTCTCCTCAATATTTTTACTCGATGTCTTGTCTTGTCTCTCCATGTCCTTCCAACCAAAACGAAATTATTCACATTACTCTGCATTGAAATTAATTTACCAGCTGCCTACTCTTTGCAAGAACACGTTAGCGTTACTTCTCATTTCGACACGACCCCTTTATTAGCTCACAATGCTTGCAAGCTTTGTATAATCTGCCAACTTCGAAATGTTGTACCGAAAATTCGCAATGCATTAATATCAGGAAGAACAAGTTTTCTAATAGTGATTTCTGGGGAATCCCCAAGCGAAACTTTATTGAATTCAAATGAAATATCTTTGGGTTGGACGGTGTGGGGAGTGGGTGGCGGCGTTTGGGGTGGTACAGTGGCACAGTGTTTCGCGTTGCTGCCTCACAACGTTAGTGGCCAGCGGTCAATTATTGCCTTCTGTGTCTATGTGGAGTTTGCACAATCTTCCTATGCGTGAATAGGTTCCCTCCGGGGGCTCCGGTTTCCTGCCACAGTCCAAAGATGTACACGTTAGATTTATGAGTTTCTTCTCGCTGCCCCAGTATATGTAAAGGTTTTGGCGGGGTAATTACGCGCAGTTTCGGGCGTAGGGCCTGAATAATGTGCCCGAACCAAGAGTTGGAAACAAACCCGACAGGACGAAAGGCCTAATTGTGCATTGTAGAATTATATATCGCTATGAAATTCTGCAAGCGCCTAGTTCTTATTTCCTAATCCTTGTTTGCCACTAGTATGTTGCACGGTATTGTACTAACCACTTTTACAATTCTATTCACACAGTATCAACAGAATTGTCCACACACATGTCGTATGTAAACCCCTCAAAACATCTCCAACGTATTAGTTGAACTTGATTCTTTTCCCTGAGAAATACTGGTCGTTATAAGCCAGTTAGTCTTACTTCGGTGGTCGGTAAGTTCATAGAAAGGGTCCTGAGGGAAACGATTTATGGCCATTTGGAAAGATGCAACTTAATCCAGAATAGTCAGCACGTTTCGGGAGGAGTAAGCCCTGCCTCGCAAATTTGATTGATTTATTTGAGGAGGTAATTAAATGTGCATTTGAAGATAGAGCAGTTGATGTCGTATACATGGAGTTTAGTAAGGCGTTTGATAATGTTCCCCAATGGTAGGCTCATGAAGAAAGTAAGGAGGTGTGGGATAGAATGAAATTTGGCTGATTGGATAAGTAACTGGTTGTCTCATAGAAGACAAAGGATGTGGTGGAGGGAACATTTTCAGACTAGAGGCCAGTTACCAGCGGTGTACCACAGGGATCAGTGCTGGGTCCCCTGCTTTTTGTGATTTTTATCAATGACTTGGAAGAGGGGGCTTATTGTGTGTTAGTAAATTTGCTGATGGCCCCAAAAGTGATGGAGTAGTGGATGAGGCGGAGGGCTCTTGTAGGCTGCAAAGAGGCATTGATAAGATGCAGAGCTTGGCCAAAAAGTGGCAGCTGCAGTTTAATCCTGATAAGTGTGAGGTGATTCATTTTGTTTGGACAAAGTTGAATGCGGATTACAGAGTCAACGGCAGGGTTCTGAGGAATGTGGATGCACAGAGAGATCTTGGGGTTCATATCCACAGATCTCTGAAGATTGCCACTCAAGTGGATAGAACATGAAGAATACTTATAGTGTGTCAGCGTTTATTAACAGGGGGTTTGAGTTTAAGAGTCGTGGGGTTATGCTGCAACTATACAGGGCCTTGGTGAGACCACATTTGGAATATTGTGCGCAGTTCTGGTCACCTCACTATAAGAAGGATATGGAAGCATTGGAGAGAGGAGGTTAAGCGGGATACTGCCAGGTTTGGAGGATATGTCTTATGAGGAAATGTTGAGGGAGCTGGGACTTTACGCTTTAGAGCGGCGGAGGATGAGAGGCGACTTAATGGATGTTTTCACGTTGATGAGGGGGACAGATAGAGTGGACATGCAGAGACCATTTCCTTGTCTGGATGTAACTGTTACTAGGGGGCATAACTGTAATGTTCATGGTGGGGAGAGATAGGAAGAACTTGCGAGGTAGATTCTTTACTCAGAGAGTGGTTGGGGTTATTGGATAGGCACATGGAACACACAAGAATGATAGGGAATGGAGTAGCTTGATCTTGGGTTCAGACACAGCTTGGCACAACAGCGAGGGCCGAAAGGCCTGCACCGTGCTGTTCTATGTTCTATCCATCAGAATGAAACGTGTGTATGCAGTTCCAGTCAGATACCAAGTCGTGTGGAATGTTGAAGGAGACAAGCTTGGTAAAATATTCCCTTTCGAATAGTAAAAACGAATATTTTTCTCTTTGAAAAAATTCCTTTTGGCAATGTTCCTGGAGTCAAACTTTATTGGAAAGTTTCAAGTGTGGAGATTGAAATGTTTTACCCTGATTGGGAAGGCGACAATGTGTTCACAGAATTTACAGAGGTAAAGGGACTTGGAAATGTGGCAGTGGTTTGAATGGATCATGGGATAAAAGACATTTCTTATCTTTGAGGGAGATGCCAATGAAGTGAATACTTTCAACGGAAGAATGGTGACCATTAATAGTATCAGCCAACAAAGGGAGCAACAGAGGATGTTGCATGGTCTGAAATGTGGACTGAATGATCCAGGAAGCTAGAACGTGGGTCTCTTGATGAGTTTAAAGAAGGAATCTGAATGCATACGTGTCTATGCTGTGTTGGGCGGGAAGAACATCCCTCCTGGAACATGTACAGCATGATCCGCAGGGCCAAGATTCTATGTAATCACGGGAGGTTAATGGAACAAATTATACGATTTTACATTTGAGTCTCTTAATTGACTTGAATGCCAGCGACAAAATTAGAGACAAATAGCATTCAACAAAATTCCAACACATTAACTGGAAATTTAAATTTAATCCGGGCAAGCATGAGATAATACGTTTTGGAAAATCCAATGCATGTTAGGATTCTACATTAAATGGTAGAACCCTAACCAGTATGGACAGCCGGAGAGACCTGGGAGTGTAAGTCCACCGATCTCTAAACTGGCAATACAGTTGGATAAGGTTCTCAAGAAGGCAAATGGCATGTTTGCCTTCATCGATCGGGGCATTCAGTAAAAGAATACACATGTCATGCTGCAGTTGTACAAAGCAATAGTTCGGCCTCATTTAGAACACTGTCTACAATTCTGGTCGCCACACTACCAGAAGGATGTGGATGCTTTGAAGAAGGTACAAAAGAGGTTTGCGAGGATGATGCCTGACCTGGGGAGTATTAGCTGTGAAGAGTGGTTGGATAAACACAGTTTGTTCTCACTGGAAAGATGGAGGTTGAGAGGTGACCTGTAGAGGTTTACAAGATTATGAGTGGCATGGACAGAGTGGAGAGTTCGACGCTCTTTTCTGGGGCAGAAAAGTCAAGAGTTCGGAGATATAGGTTTCAGGTGCGTGGAGAAATTTTCAGAGGAGATGCGTGAGGCAATCTATTGACAGGGAGTGTCCAGAATGCCCGGAATGCGCTGCGCAGGAAGCAGCATTTAAGGGGCGACGATACTAATACATATTTAGGATATGAACGGAATGATTCAGTGCATATGGTTTTATTTTTTGCAAGAATCATGATCAGCACAGCCTGTGTCTGTGCCTTTCTTTGTTCCTTGTTCGTTGTTCTACATCCATTCAAATAAAACCTCCACTTTAGGTAATTGAATATAATTTGAAACACCTCTCTCTTTCCCTTTTATAATGTCCGAGAGGGAGAAGAGGGAAAAGAGCGTGAGCTGAATGTGAACTGGTGGAACCGGAATTGGAATGGGAACAAACAAAATGTGTTTCAAAAAAAGTATATCTCAAAGCCTCATAACCTTCGTCAGAATAATTATCAAGGGGCTGTCGTCGGAGGTCAAAGAAATCAATGGGTAAATACAACGGTTGTCATCATCTACTCATCAATTGAGAATGGGTAACGATCCTTGTCATGTCAACGCCTCTCCAATGCCTTGAAATAACAAATCAAAACACATTCCTTTGTGATCCATTATACTATTAGAGTGGTGAGGATTCATTCCCGCCATCTCTTATTATAGGCAGCAAAGTTGAGGTCCCTCATTCTGCCGAGCAGCAGAGCGTCTCAGAGGCTGTGTGGGCTCCGAAATGTATGAATGTTCATTATGCTAACACACTAGAAATAAAACGACTCTGCAAGCACATTCTCTCTTCGATACAGAACCATTAACAGTGACATATTCAGCACCGATTAAGCAGCAGGACATACTGACTTGCCTGGTGTACCAATGGCTACGAGCACGGGGTAGTAAATATCCTCGACCTGTAGAATTATTGGCCGTTCCATTGTTTCGAACACTTTTCGCTGTCTCTCCGGTTTTACAGCTCCCATTGGAAAGTTTCTGAGATCTCTCCCAGTCCCCTTTTATAGAACAATCCATGCGCAGCTGAGAAAAAAAAAACACAGCTTGCACAATACCTGTCATGTGTGACAGTCAAACAAACAAAGCACGGGTTCCACTTTGGTGCATTGAAAACGTCAATGACAAACTTGAGCAGGTCAATCAGGAAACCTCCTGCCGACAGAATTGATAAACGGAAAGAGGTCCCAGAGGAAATGGGCCTCATTCATAAAGGTCATGAAATTGGTTCAAGATCGTCTATAAAATAGTGCACCGACAAACCAAGCAGGTTTTTTTTTGTACAGACTGAAGTTTCAGTGATCGTCTAAAAATAGATTGGTTTCTTAGGAAGAGTGCAATTAATATGACAGCAATTTGCTTTGTGTTGAAATGTGATTTAGTTACCTCTGAGTCTGGCACGATAAGTCCCATCTCAGCAAATGGCGTAGCACTGGATTATGAGCTCTCAAATGTAGAATTTGACAGACCACTTGAAAATATATGACTGTAGTCACGAAATTACTGCCATAAAATAGTTGGCACACAATTTTAAATATGTATGCCTTCATTCCAGGGACAACACCTCCGACGAGAAAAGTAATATTGAACCTGACTAACAAAAATAGTCAATGATAAGACAAAATTGTCAAATGGAGTTACAAAGCTGAAGAAGGAAAGGTTTTAGCGTTCAAGAATTGTGATCAACAATTGTTAAGGATAGACTGAAGGAAACATACTACCAAACCTAATGCACAAATTGTCTGTAAATGTTTCTTGAAGATAGGTAAGGGGAAGAAATTCGTGAGAGTAGCCATTCGACAAAGGTGAACGGGAATTTAAGAGAACGTTCAAAAACAATTCAAAGACAACGTGAGAGCAAATATCTACTAAGAATAAGGAATTCTGGCGTTAGCTTTAACAGGGAAACAGTACTGGAGGCATCCTTGGGATTGGTGGGAACAAAGTGTCCGAATGCGTCAATCAGAGTTTAATAATGAGGTATCAGCAAGATAGAGGTTGAATTGTATTTACTCTTTTAGAATTAATTGGACAGTCGGAGAGTTCGCAATGATTGCAATCATGGTCTTAATCCCGTTGATTAATAATGTCCCAGGGAGATAATGCGAAACTGCTGCCAGATAGCTTTACATCACTGCTAGGCAAAATTATATTTAGATGTATGGAAAATCAAAGGATTGTAAAGGGTAAACGGAGCAGGAAAAAAATCTGTGAGCGAATATTGAGCATGCACTTAGGAAGGTAGGTAAGGTGGGGACGAGCAAGTGCTGCATTTGGATTGTCAGGAAGCATTCACTAAAGTAGCCCCAACGAGATTTAACACACTATTAAAATATATGGGATATGGAAGAACACATTAAGCCGAATTGGGAATTAAAAATTGGGGAAAAAATATTGAATAGAAAAGAAGGCATATTTTCAAGTTGGCATGCAACAATCGTTGGACCAAATGTAAAAATGTTTGGACTTCAGCTGTTAACAATCTAAATGCAGAACATAGACTATTATCTGAGTGCAAGTTTTCCAAGTTGATTAGAAGATTGGAATGTACTGAATAAAACGTCCGTTAGTCCACAGTTAGAATATTGTTTGTAATACTGGTTAGCACACTCTCAGCACAGCGTGATTGCAGAAGCAATGGTGCAGAGGATATTCACCAGTTTCTTGCCTGGGCTAGCGTATTTTAGCTATAAAGAGCGGCTAGTAGTTTGGACTGTAATAGAGAGTGCTGAGAGGTGACAGGACAGAGGTGTAAAAATAATGGGGGATATCTATAGGGTAAATAGGAAGGAATGTTTCTGCTGAGAAGAGGGGTGAGTAACTGGGCGACCACGATTTAAACCGAGGGGCAGGAGATTTAGACTAGGTTTGACGGGAAAAGATCTTCTCGTTGAAGACTGTAGGGTCAACTAATGTTCCAGTACCCGAAAGAAAGTTTAAACAGCACATTTACTTGTTGAGTCATTGAGGGTCACAGGCCCAGTGTCAGAGGTAAAGGGTGGTTGAAGCACATAAAATTATGTCGACGAAATACCAGACAATCGAGATGGAGCATTTCAGCTGCTACTTTGCAAATGCTCAGCGGTTTTCCAGAGGAAACTACAAAGAATAAAAGGGCGAAAGTCATAATTATTTGATCGCCCTGGCAATTTCTACCTTTTTTTTTCTCGTGTCTGCACAATGCTGTGTGCCCTCAGTAATAAAATAGAAATGGAGAAGTGAAGATTGGAACGCTTAGGTGTCGTAAGAGCTCTACAGTTTTCTGAACGTGCCGTGTGTGCTTACTCCATATTCAAAAAAACTCACTGTAACAATACGTGGGCATTAAAAATTAGCTGTAAACTAACAATCTGAGATAGGTAGATACACCTTTTTCATACATGAGGATATCTATGCCCATTTAGCAGCTAACATTTAGTGCACGTCGTTAGAAATCAGCCTCGCCATCCAGCAGATGGCTTTCGATGAATATTCCAGGTTGTTAGTTAGCAACAAAATCCGTCATATTGCATAAAACATTATATCAGTATACAATCTTGGAGCATCTTTGGTCTGTGCTATTTCGCACAAATTTTGGAAAGTTTAGTGGACAGCATTTCTCAGCTTGTGGTCTACTCGGATGACTTGCTAATCACGGGAGCGTCCCGGCAGGAGGAAAGGGCAAACTGAGAAGAGGGTTTGAAACTTTAATGGAATGGGCGTCTGTTTGAAAGATGAGAATTTCACTTTGCATGCACATCAATTTATACATCGGCTTCACCTTACAGTTGTCAGGACTGTTTGTACAATGGGATCCCACCAAACTATTGATCGTGATTTGTCACCATGTGGAAGAAGTCTTGTCCCACAAGATGGCGGATGCCAGGACGTGGCAGTCGCATTTGTGTCAATGGCCACATCAACTGCTGAGAACTTGTTCTGTGTCAAATAAATATTTGGAAGCAAATTATGCACTGATGAAATTTCATCTGCACTCTGCGGTAGACAATTAACATAGCACCAGCCATTGTTGGGTTTTCCTTGATAGGATAAGGTAAAGCCTCCAGCTGCCTCTGCGAGGGTAGGAGGTGGCTCCTATTGCTACCTATATACAGCTACTCGTTCTAGAATAAAGCAGGGAAACAATTAACAAATGCGGGTTTGCTCAGCCGCTTTCTTGGAAGAGTGAACCGTCACCACTGTACCATAGGAAATAGTGCTGATACTGAACCTGAAAGAGAGTCGGTTAGTCCAACCTACTCATATAAAAAAACAGTTAGAGCGACAGGGACTCAGTGCTCTGAAATGATAGGAGAAATGCGACGCAAAATGGCCCTACAAGAGCGCTATTTAGACCTTTCCTACATCGTAGTTTGGAGATACTGTGAGGGGATACCATCTTATCGTGTCGGCTATTATTGCTGGAATTGACTGCAGGTCTCTCTCCCCAGGCAAAGTAAGGTGAAAACGCGCTTGCCAGAAGTTACATTTGGAGGCTGGGCATGAATAAAGAAATCAAAATAAAGGTCAGCCTTTGTCCGAGATATGAAGCCTCGTAGGCATTGCCACTTCCAGCGAAGTTGCATCCATGGGAATGGTGGGATCCGCCCTGGTCAAGGCTGTTCATGGAGTGAATGTTCCTCATGGTGGTTCAGTACATTCTAAATAGCTGAATGTTCAACTAATAAATGTTGCAAAGGCTACCGTCATCTTTGAGAAGTTACAATAGATTTTTGCCATATATGGTAATACAGAGAACTCATCTGAAGAAAAATATGCAGCATTTCCAGCAGAGGGAGTACAAAAGTGTGTGAAGCAAAACTGTATTCGCCAGGGTCGGTCAGCCCCTTACCACCCATCTTCCAGCTGTTTCGCTGAACCAGATGTATAAGCGTCAATATCATTGAGAAGAATAGAACAGGTCCCTCAACCATTTTCTTTAAGTTAGGTGTGTTTCTTGATGCCATACAATATTTGCCAGCATCGTTCCCAAACTCCCAGGGATCAAGGGTCGACTCCAGCCTGAGCTGACGTTCGAGTGAAGTTTGTATGTTCTCCTTGTGACTGCGTGGATGTCTTCCTGGTGCTTCTGTTTCCTCCCACAGTGCAAAGGCGTGCAATGGAGGCGGATTGTCCACGCTGAATTGTCCCTTAGTGTCCCAAAATGAAACATGATAAAAGAACACAAGAGATAGGAGCAAGAGTAGGCCATCTAGCCCTTCGAGCCTGCCCTGCCATTCAATAAGATCATGGTTGATCTGAGGTGCATCAGTTTCACTTCCCGCTTTCTCCCCAAAACCCTTAATCCCCTTGCCTACAAAAAGCCTATCCACCCGCGTCTTAAATATATTGAGCGAGGTAGCCTTCACCACTTCAACGGGCAGAGAATTCCAGAGATTCATCACTCTTTGAGTGAAGAAGTTCGTCCCCAACTCCGATCTGAACTGCCCCCTCACCCCGCTTATCTTGAGGCTGTGCCCCCTAGTCCTACTGTCCTTTCTGAGCGGGAAGAACCTCTCCGCTTCTTCCCTATCCATCCCTTTCATCATCTTATACGTCTCAATAAGATCCTCCCTCATCATTCTAAACTCTAACGAGTACAAGCCCAGCCTATTCAACCTCTCCTCATATTTCAACCCCCTCAACTCGGGTATCAGCCTAGTGAATCTCCTCTGCACTCCCTTCAAGGCCAAAATATCCTTGTGCAAGTGCAGCTACCAAAACTGCACACAGTACTCCAGCTGCAGCCTCACCAGTGCCCTGTACAGTTGCAGCAAGACCTCCCTACTTTTATATTCAATCCCCCTCGCTATGAAGACCAGCATCCCATTTGCCTTCCTGACCACCTGCTGCACCTGTAGGCTGGGTTCTTGCGACTCATGCACAAAGACCCCCAAGTCCCTCTGCACCGTAGCCTGCTGCAGTTTTTCGCCCTGTAGTTAGTCGCCCTTCCTACTATTATTCCTACCAAAGTGGATAACCTCACACTTGCCAACATTGTATTCCATCTGCCAGTTCCTCGCCCACTCGCTCAGCCTATCTAGATCCCTCTGCAGACTTTGCACACCCTCCGCACAATTTGCTGTTCCACTTATCTTTGTGTCATCAGCAAATTTCGACACCTTACACTCGGCTCCCTCCTCCAGATCATCTATATAAATGGTAAACAGCTGAGGCCCCAGCTCCGATCCCTGGGGCACTCCACTCGTCACCAACCGCCAATCCGAATAGCACCCATTGATACCCACTCTCTGCCTCCTGTTTGACAGCCAATCCCCTATCCACGCTAACGCCTTACCCCCAACTCCATGCCCCCTAACCTTCTGTAGCAACCTTTTGTGTGGCACCTTATCAAATGCCTTCTGAAAATCGAGAAACACCACATCCACCGGTTCCCCTCTATCCACCTCACTGGACACATCCTCATAGAATTCCAATAAATTCGTCAGACACGACTTCCCCGAAACGAATCTGTGCTGCATCTGCTCTGTTAAACAATTCTTGTCAAGATGCCTCGCTATTTCCTCTTTGATTACAGATTCAAGCATTTTTCCTACAACAGATGTTAAACTAACCGGCCTATAATTCCCTGCCTTATGCCTGCTACCCTTTTTAAACAGCGGCGTAACATTAGCCATTTTCCAATCTTCCGGCACTTCCCCGGAATCCAGCGAGGTTTGGAAAATAATCACCAAGGCATCAACTATCACCTCTGTCATTTCTTCAGACCCTTGGATGCATTCCATCCGGCCCTGGGGACTTGTCCACCATCAGTCCCACTAGTCTGTCGAGCACTGCCTCTCTAGTAACAATGATCTCATTCAAGCACCCACTCCTACCATCTTTCCATCGTTAACACCCGGCAAACTATTTGCGTCCTCCTCCGTGAAGACCGAAGCAAAGAAGTTATTCAAGGCCTCAGCCATTTCCTCATCCCCCACCACTAAATCCCCCTCTCATCCTCTAAGGGTCCAATATTCACCCGAGCCAGCCTCCTCCTTTTTATATATTTATAAAAACTCCTACTGTCCTTTTCTATATTTAGCGCGAGCCTAGATTCATAGTCTATCCTTCCTTTCTTTATCAACTTCTTCGTCATTCTTTGTTGACATTTAAACCTCTCCCACTCCTCTTCTCGCCCACTATTTTTAGCCACAAGTACGGGTGCCCTTCCTTAACTTGTCAAAGTCACTTCCACAGCACATTCTAAATACCCGAAATCTACCATCTGGACGCTCTTTTCCACAGCACGTTCAAAACACCCGAAATCTAGCATCTCGGCCAAATCTACCATGAGGGTCAAAGGAGCAAAGCATTGGCAAAATCATTACCGTCATGTCCACTGAAGCCACAAAATATACCAACTTGGAAATGCATTGACATCCCTTTACTGTTGCTGGGTCCAAAAAACAAACGAGAAAACTGTCTTAACATCTCAGTCGATGAAGTGAGAGAGGTTCACCGTTACCTTCTCCTTGGCAATAAGCAATGTGTTGTAATGAATCTCCTTACCAGCGGCGTTCTCATACAAAAATCGATTCGTAGACAGTGTCATTGTACTCGGAAACTTTGCTAATGCCTCCTTTTTGATCATGACCCTGCCTGATTTGGAAGCACAGGAAAGCAACACCAAGCTCGTCAATCTACAAATTGACAGATACAATCAGGTTAACCAGTGCTTCACTGGGATTAATTTTGGGAACAGTTTTCAAGTGGATTGCAAGCAAACAGCACAATTAGTTGAAAGAAAGAACAAAAGACAAAGAAAACAGGTCATTCGGCTTTCCAAATCTGCACCGACCATGCTGCCTGACTGAATTCAAACCCTGCTACTCTTAAATATCAAAGAAAGTTGAGTTGACTGCGGTATCTTTGAAATCTTGATTATCCGAATGGAATCACTTTCCAAATCCTCTAAGACTTTCGTGGAAAGGTGCAATGGCATTTTGGCACAATGACATTGTTCCCGACATCCCAATGATGTCATGCCCCATCCACCATTGCCCCACATGACAGAAAAACGCAAGTCGCAAAATATGCAAATTGAACATTATTGCACTGCCTTAGTTCGTTTTTAATTTTTTTGAAAAAAAAAACCTCTGATTGCTGCATTGAAATCCATGCTTCCCTCTTGTGAGAACTGCAAAGGTAATCAATATTGCAATCTGTGTCTTGAAATGAGAATACATGAAAATTACTGATGAGCAATGAGAGTGAACATTAGCCAATTATATCACTGTAGCACCGGCCAGTGTTTTACGCAATGACGCAGTCCACTGTCGTACCAAATTATCCTACAAACACGATGCATCTGCTACCACTCGGTATATTTAAGTCTCATTCAATTTCAAATGTTAACTTATTTACTTGCTCTCAAGAAATCAAGAAAGTTATTTGCGAAAAAGCGCAGAAATAATGAGTCCAAATCTAATATGAGTGGCTCCCATCAGTAAGATCCCTCTGGCAGCAATATTTTGCAATTAATTTCTTACTTTAGTAGTCCTTAGTATTTTCATCCAAAGTCCTGTGGAAATGCACAAAGAATAAACCAACATTTTTCTTCAGAGCTGCACTTCTATTCTGCAATT
The DNA here is from genome assembly GCF_965287045.1 of Carcharhinus amblyrhynchos. Taxonomy (NCBI): domain Eukaryota; kingdom Metazoa; phylum Chordata; class Chondrichthyes; order Carcharhiniformes; family Carcharhinidae; genus Carcharhinus; species Carcharhinus amblyrhynchos. The sequence continues at coordinate 81,191,742 of NC_137336.1, forward strand.
GCGTCATTATTTTTTCACAAATACCACTCATATCCTCAATGATGATCTTCTCTTTTCGTTCTGAAAAAAAGACGTCATTGTCTCTGATTCCATCAAGAAATAATTTTCTGCGTACCGTAAGCTTCTCACCTCCAGAGGGAGCTGTACGTTTTGCTAATGTTGCTTTGACTCCACTGAACTGTGGCCATTTTGAACATCCATGATAGAACGTCCAGACGGATCAGGAGGATTTGCAGCGGAAATACGGAGAGTTATGGGGAAAGACCATGGGTGGGATTGTTGCCAGTGCAAACTCGATGGGGCGAAAGGACTCCTCCAGCATGGCACAGATTATCTGATTTCTCTCGATTTCCAACTGCACCCAATGCGAAAAATGCGTCCAGATATTAGCCTGGTCACCATCACTGTGAAGCAGTCGGATATACATGGTCAAGTTCAGCTGCAGCAGATCAGCGAAGACCTCGAACGGTGAGGCAGGCTCGAGTTGCAGAAGGTTTTACTCCGGCTTCTATGTATTGCTCCTGTGATCCAGTATGTTCCGATATTCTTCTTAACAATTCAAAATACTGGATCAAATATCTCCTTTAATCACAAGGAAGGAGACTGGTGACTTTAACGTAGTGACTGAACTTTGTTTTAATGTGCGGAATTGAGGAGTCTTTCGAAAGAGTGAAATCGATTTTCAGAGGACAGAAAACGGCCGTTTTGGTGAGGAGAAAGAGAGGATTTGGGAACGATTTCAGATGGCTTTCGGACAAGGAGTTGCTGCTCAGAGCAGAGAGGAAGCAGAAGTGGAAGTCAAACATGATGTTTACTTACTCATTTGAGGCATCAGGTTGAGCATTTATTGGTCGCGTGGTCTGATGGATAAGTTATCTGGCTTCAGGGTGAATCGTTATGTCATCAGAAGGTTGTCAATGCCTGAGCTGTTTTTTGTGTGCGTGGAGCCTTCTTTCTTGTTTTTTTTTGCTTCTTGGCCATTTTCACTAAATGAAGAGATAGAACTCATTTTCGGGGTTTTGAAAGAAATGGCAGAGGTGATAGCAGATGCCTTAGTAATTATTTATCAAAATTCGCTGGACTCCGGGGAAGTGCCGGAAGATTGGAAAATTGCGAATCTTACGCTGTTTAAAAAAGGTAGCAGACAAAATGCAAGGAATTATAGGCCAGTTAGTTTAACGTCTGTAGTTGGAAAAATGCTAGAATCTGTCATCAAAGAAGAAGTAGCGAGGCACCTAGAAAGGAATGGTTTGATCGAACAGAAGCACGGATTCGTTCAGGGGAAGTCGTGTTTGACGAATTTATTGGATTTCTAAGACGATCTGACTAGTGCGGTAGACAGACGGGAACGGGTGGATGTGGTGTTTTTAGATTTTCAAAAGGCGTTTGATAAGTTGCCTCATAAAAGGTTGCTACAGAACGTTAGGGTGCACGGAGTTGGGGGTAAGGTGTTAACGTGGATGGAGGATTGGCTGTCGAAAAGGAAGCAGAGAGTTGGCACCAATGGGTGTTATTCTGTTTGGCGGTTGGTGACTGGTGGAGCGCCGCAGGGATCGGTGCTGGGGTATCAACTATTTACCATTTATATGGATGATCTGGAGGAGGGGGCTGAGTGTAGGGTGACGAAATTTGCTGATGACACGAAGATGAGAGGAAAAGCAAATTGCGTGGAGGGTGTGGAAAGTCTGCAGAGGGATCTGGACAAGCTGAGCAAGTGGGCGAGGACCTGGCAGATGGAGTATCGTGTTAGCAAGTGTGAGATTATCCACGTTGGCAGAAATAACAGTAGGAGGGATTATTATTTAAAAGGCGAAAACCTGCAGCATGTTTCGGTGCAAAGGGACCTGGGGGTCCTTGTGCAGGAGTCGCAAAAACCCAGTCTGCAGGTGCAGCAGGTGATCAAGAAGTCGAATGGAATATTGGCCTTTATAGCGAGGGGGATAGAGTATAATAGTAGGGAGCTCTTGCTGCAACTGTACAGGGTACTGGTGAGGCCGCAGCTGGAGTACTGTGTGCAGTTTTGGTAGCCACACTTGAGGAAGGATATATTGGCCTTGGAGGGAGTGCAGAGGAGGTTCACTGGGCTCATACCGGGGATGAGGGGGTTGGACTATGAAGAGAGACTCAATAGACTGGGTCTGTACTCGCTGGAGATAAGAAGGGTGAGGGGGGATATTATAGCGACGTATAAGATAAGGAAGGGGATGGATAAGGCAGAGGTAGAGAGAATCTTACCGCTTAGAATGGATAGCAGGACTAGGGGGCACAGCCTCAAGATAAGGGGGGCGGCGGGGGGAGGGGGGTCAGTTTAAATCAGAGTTGAGGAGGAACTTCTTCACTCAAAGGGTCGTGAATCTCTTAAATTCCCTGCGCGTTGAAGTGGTGGAGGCTACCCGGCTAAATATATTTAAGTCAAGGGTAGATAGGTTTTTGATAGACAGGGGAATTAAGGGTTATGGGGAGAAAGCGGGAAAGTGAAATTGATCCACTTCAGATCAGCCATGATCTTATTGAATGGCGGGGCAGGCTCGAAGCGCAAGATGGCCGACTCCTGCTCCGATTTCTGATGTTCTTATATATCCGGCGTGAGTTGACCTTGGTAGATTGGGGAGCGTTACTTAAAGTGATAAGCAATGACAAACGTTAAAGAAAAGCATGGAGAAACTGCAAGAACTGTTTATTCCATTGACAAGGGCATTGTCAAAGAGTCATATGGTCTCGAAACGTCAACTCTTTATTGTCTTTACAGATGCTGCCAGAACTGTTGAGATTTCCCAGCATTTTCTCTTTTGGTTTCAGATTCCAGCATCCACAGTATTTTTTTTAACTGTATATTCATATCATGCCCAAAACCCAAGCGGGTAAAAGGGCTAATCCATGGTCTATAAAAGAAATTGGAGATAGTATGTGAACCAAGAAAGAAGCAGAGAGGTGGCGAAAACAATAATAGGCCTGAGGATTGTTAGCAGTTTACAACTCAGCAAAGAAAGACGAAGGATTGAATAGAAATGGGTGAATACAGTACAAAAGTAACCTTTCGAGGAACATAAAGACTGGCATTGAGAGTGTCTATAGGTGCGAGAAGAGAAAGAGATTGATGGAGACAAATGTAGGTCCTCTACAGAGAGAAACAAGGGGAAAGTAAAATAAGGAACAAAGAAATGGCTAAGCAAATGAATACATACTTCGGTTCTGTTTACAGAAAGGAGGATACAAATCAGGTACCAGAAATAGTCGGAAATGAAGGATTTAGTGTGAGGGAAGAACTGAGGGAGGATAATATTTATTGAGCAAATTGAGAATTGCAAGGGGATAAATCCCCAGTGTCTGAAAATCGGCATCCCAAGTATTCAGGAGCGGGCTCTAGAAGTGGTGGATGCATTGATGGCCATCTTCCAGGATTCTATATAATCGGGAACAGTCCCTTCAGATTGGAGGGCAGCTAATGTCACTCCAATATTCCAAAGTGAGGCAGAGAGAAAACCCTGAGTCATCGATCTGTAAGACTAACATCGGTAGAGCGGAAATTTCTGCAATCAATTATCAGGGACTTTGTAGTGGAACATGTATATAGCAATGGCAGGATCAGACAGAGTCAGCATGGATTTATAGAGTTTACCGTCTGCATTTTTTTTAAACCATCTCGGCCTTTTGGCTAAGATGAAGCTTCAGATCAAGCCGGGGTTGGGGTATAATGCCCCATCTTGTTAGCTTTGACGGTGCTTGGGCGACCTCCAGATAGGATGCAAAGTCTGGCCTTGTCAGATTTCATCTTGTTGTCTCTCTCTCGTGTGGTCGATTAAATGAAATGAATTTGCTTTCTTCTTTGAATCAAAATGATGAAGACGGTGGTTCTCCCCGGACAAGGGGAGTCCATTGCAGTTCAAATGTGCTGATGTCTGCGAGGTTCACGAAGGCCGGATACTCGATTGAGAATAAATAAAGGAGCACTATGCAGATTATTTGTTATATATATGAAATCGGTACAGATGGAAACGGGGTAGAATGACTTTATCTACGTGGGAAGTTGACAAATGAGGAGGATGACAACGATTTCCAGATCAGGTTAATTGCTTTTAGTTGTTTCTTAATATCGGGGAAATTAGCAGGGTCAATATGTGGAGTTACGGAGATAGGGTCTGGGTCGGATTGTGTTTGGTGAAGGCTTGATGGGTGGCATAACCTCTTTCTGTACTGTAGAGTTTGTATAATTCACTGAGGATTCAATTCAACTCCAGCTGAAATCGTCTATTGTGCCAGTGAGAGTGGCAAGACAGATGAGCAAGCCAGGAAGTTCATGATTATTGGAATAGTCAGCTTTCCTTGTCATTGTAGATCATGGGAAGTGAAGTTAAAATGCAATATCCTCTTTTAATTTTGCAGAAATGAAATTTGAATATCTCTGTGTTAAATCAATTCTGTCTGCTTTCAGAAGTTATCAACAATTATGTTTCTTTTTCTGAAGCTCATTTGTGTTATGGAATGATATATTTTATAATAGATTTCATGATAACTCTGACACTAACCCTTGATGCAATGTCCGCCTTGTTAACTGTTGATTTAGCGTGACTATTCTTAGTCTGAAAAAGTGAACGAAGAAGGATATCACAAATGGAAGAAAAAACAATAGGCATACTACTGGTAAGTTACACGGTAATCGTATACGCATTTGACATCGTGGCACTGCAAACCCGTAATAGAAATGCAGATACAGATCGTTTATTGTGGGATTCTGGGTTTAAGTACCTTCATATTGTGGAATTTGAAATCAATAATTTTTATAAACCTCTGTGATGACCATGAATGGGTGGCCGTAAATAGCCATCTAGTTCACGTAAGCTCAGAGACGAATAAAACATTCGTCCTCAATTCTTTTGGTTTCCATTCTCCAGTGACACAACCATCTAGTTGACTGCTAAATGCTGTCTCTGGGGTCATTTGAAATGAACAGTAAATTGTATCCGGGACGTTTCGCTCCCCCATCCCATAAATGGATAAAATCGTTTGCCCTTAGTTTACTTAATGTGCCATCGTACGTATATAACACCCGAGTCTTCCGGTTGGGTTTGATGTACGTACTCACTCTTCCTGATATTAATAGTTTCTGGCACGGATGTTGCCCACGTGACGGAGCATGTTTTTGAGCAGTTGTTTAGGGCCGCATCACGTAAATTGCATCTTGATTGCTTTATGTCGAGCTCAGCAATTCTACACGCACAGCCTCAGTGAAGGTCAGCGTGTGTGCAACATTGAACAGGAGGCATTCGTTTATTTTCTGCCAAGCTATTCCAGATGGACGGGTCCAACAGGTCTGACTGCTATAGGTGGTACATATGGTGTAAGAAAGTACCTTCAGTTTAAATTTTGTGGTGTAATGCAGCATGTAAAGTTCCTGTTAGTACCTGTGGTTTGCATAGGCACTGCGATTTTAAGGCAGTGCACGCAGTGAGCTACTCCCTTTCGAGTCAGTGAGCATCTGCAGTGTTAGGCAGATCCTGTGGTGTAACGCAGTAGCTGCAATATCTGTAGTGCACATCATTCGCCGTGGTGCAAGGCAGTGCCTGTTGTGAAGTACAATTCCTGCGGCAGAAGACGATGTCTTGTTTGCAAGAAAGTAGCTTCGGTGTAAAAACTGTTCAACGATGCAGTATCGGTTGTTCAAGGTAGTACCTTTGGCTCGAGTTAGTATTGTGGTGTAAGAAACCAACTGCGTTTTCAAGGAGAACCTGTGGTGTGAGACGTTGGCTACGGAGTTAGACAGAAACTGTGCTGTAACCAGAAACTGTGGTGTTAGGCCGTTTCTGCGGTGTAAGGCAGAACCATTGGTGTAAAGCATATCCGTTCTATAAGGAAGAACATGAGAGGAATGGCAGTAGTTGTGCTGCGGTGCATCGCCTGGGCGTAAGACAGAACCTGTGGTGCAAGACAGTGCTTGCAATGCAATGCAGTATCTACGGTTTCCGGCTGTGTAAGCAGTTCCCTGCGGTGTACCTGTTGTGTAAGGAAGTAGTTTAAGTGAAAAGCAGCATCTTTGGTGCAAGGTCGCATCTGTGGTATTATGCAGTATTATGCAGTATTATCTGGTATTACGTTCAGGGTAATACATGCGGTGTAATGTGGTACCTGTGGTATAAGGCAGTCTGTGGTACAAGGCAGCCACTGTGGTTTAAGGAAGAAACTGAGGTGTATGCATTGCCTGCAAGTTAAGGCAGTGATGTGTAAGGTAGCGTCGGCGTTATCAGGCAGAAGCCGCAACATACGGCAGAACTGTGGTTCAAGGTAGTGCCTGCAATGCAGGGCGATTCCTGTCGTGCAATAAATTACCTGTGCTGGAAGGTGGTACATCTGGTTCAAGGCTGTATCTGCGGTGAGCCTGCGGAGAAAGTATAAGATAGCCCCTGTGGTGTGAGCAAGACCTGCTGTGTAATGATATTCCTGTTGTGTAGTCAGTACCTGCTGTGTAGGCACGACCTACGGTGCAACGCAATTCCTGCTGTTTAAGTCAGGACTGCGGTGTAAGGTGGTTTCTGCGGTGTAGGATAGAACCTACAATGTAAGGCAATAGATGCGCTGCAAGGCAGTGCCTGCGATGCATCGTAGTACATGCGGCATAAGGCATTGTGTGCCCTGTACGGCAGCTAGGGCTGATGAGAACCCATTTTACTCCACTGTGGAATGATATCATTCGTGTTTTCTGTGCACACTGATTCGGCGAAGCCGCTACAGAAGGAAACACCAAAACATACTGGCGAATAGCAGTAGGCATCAGAAGATACAACAAAGAATGGTACAGTGCTTCTGATGTCCATTATTTAAAAAGACGCATTATATTTTTGTGACAGCAAGGCCGGCATTCAAACGTGTACTTCACTACTGCCTGAACATGAGGGCTAGATTTAATTTTACGTATTTTCGCAACACCACAATTATTGTCCAAGGAGATTTCGCGACCTTCTTTAGCTCTTCCCTGAATTTAGCTTGTGTAGCTGCATAAATGCACGTGTTTGTGCATGAACTTAAATGCATGAGCAGTGTTCCCGTTTCGGTGGCGATATATGCAGCAGACGTGTAATCGGGCTGGAGATGAACGAGCATCCGACTGACTAAATAACTAATGACTCTTGTCGCCCACAACAATAGAAAGCTACTAGAAATAGCGAACAATAAAATAATGGACTTCCTTCGGTTCTGTATCTCTGGATCATTCTGATTGTCACTGTTTTGACCCCGGAGGCCCGCACGGGCTTTGCTGGACAACAAAATCCTTCTGATTGTCAAAAGATTCAATAGTAATATCAAAAAGAAGGGAATCCAGTTCAATAAGATACTTTGTAACAAGACGACTGCATCGCCAATTTGAGACGTATAAAAATCCTCGCTGGGGCGGACACCCCATTGAACACCATTCATTGTGCTTTTATGTTCAAATGCAAACCAAACATACAAGTTCTGTAAATAGATAAGGACTGAGGCTGTTGTGAAAACTGCAGTCGCTGTTCTCGCTGTACAATAGATTGTTTTAAACTTCTGACTACATATAGCAACATAGCGGTCAACCGTGAATGAGACTGTAAACCATACTGACATATATAGGTTATTACAAAGCATATATATCATTAATTTACGAACAATAGTGTAGGAGAGGAATGAATTTGGAAAACGTTTTATCAGAACGTAATACAGAATGACATTGATGAGCATCACCAACAAATCTGCTGTTGCCATGGCCACCATGTAGATCGAGACACATCTGGAAAGGCCGCAATTTCCTTTGGCGAGGATCACGATGGTCAGGAAATTCGCTGTAAGAATGAGAGAGAAGAGCCAAGTAATGGAAACAGTCTGGTAACACTCAAAGCATACTTTAGCGAAATGTTTTGATGCACTTTTTCTCAGTTATGGACACGGACTCATTCTATTGTACAAGGGAGCAGAGGTGATATATTTATCGAAATAGATCACCATAAACTCAATATTTAGGCACCTGCGATGTTGTTTCCATTGCAATAATTCAAATGTATTTTTTTCCACATGTTGAGGGGAGGTCGCCGGATTCAGTCTACAGAATGTTAATGGAAAGTTCTCCTCAGCACCACCCACAACAAAAGAACCCAAGTCTCAAATGGGATCAATTATGATTTCGGGGATTTGTATAAACCGGGTGATCTGGGATCAGCTTCCTTGCATCTATATCGATTTAATTACAGTAAGCATCAGCCCTGACACTGGTCTGAGACTCCATTCACCCTTAGTCGAAATCGCACCTCCGACAACGTGCCCTAAGGAAAATCCCCAGAAAGGAAATTCCGGTTTGTTCAATACATTGAACATTTTGTCATTTCCTCAGTGAGTGTCCTAGGCTCAAACGCCTTCAGCTACTTCATATTGACTTTTCTTCCACTACAAGGGCAGAAGCGGGAATCATCATTGACGGCTGCACAATATATAGTATCACACGTGAGTCTTCAGATACTGAAGCAAACCGTGTCCAAAAGCAGCAAGATCTGGACAACATCCTGGTTTGGGCTAACAAGGGGCAAATAATGGCTTTGTCAAGCAACTTTTAGGTAATGACTGCCTACATGAATACATAATCTAACCATTTCGCCTCGACATTCAATGCCATCACTGAGTCCTCAAGTATTATCATCAACCATAAACACAACCTGAGCTGTGCGAGCCATGTGAAAAACAGTAAAGTTTAGAAACTCTCAGCGGGGCTGACAGCTTCCGTCGGGGAAGAAAACAATCCTTTTATTTAGCATTCCCGGATTCCAACATTCACTGTATTTTGCTTATTTTAGCAAATAAATAGTGACCACAGGAGCAGATCACCGGTTAGGAATCCAGCGGTTAATAACAAACCTCTTTTCTTCCAAAATCCTGTGCACTGTTTATAAGTTGATGGAGTGATGGAATACTCTCCATTTACCTGCACGAGGGCAGCTCCAAAGACTCTCAAGATCTTCTCGACAATGCAGGGCGAAGCAGGCAGTTGGAATGCTAACCCGCCCATAAAATGTTAACTACCTCTAACGCAGACGCACTGTAGCAGCCCTGTGCAGCATTTACAGGAACTCACCTGACACCTTACACAGCATTATACAAAACCCTCGACCACTAGCATCTGGAAAATAACGGGCAACAGATACATGGGAACGCCACCATCTTAATGCTCTCTCAAAGGCACGCACCAAACTGAGTGGAAAATATATCACTGTTCCTTCACTGCAATTGTGTCAAAATCTTGGAATTCTTTTTCTCCTTACCAACGCTGTGGGTGCACTTACAACTTGGACAGCAGCGAAACAGGAAGGCAGCTCACCACCCGCATCCGAAGGACAGCGAAGAATGAACAATAAAGGACATCGATGCCCACATCACACAAATGAATAAAATAAATGCAACCAAACAAATGATTGATTTCTATACAGTAATTCTCTGTGCTGCAGCTCTGACAACTAAATCCATCCACCACAAGGCTTGTGTCAGGTGATGCACCGACCAACAGCATAGTTAGCGGCGCGGCACCATGGGACAATGGATTGAATTTAGTGTCTTATGTTTACTTGTAGAGGGAGTATCTCAAGAGCTGCATCCAATATCAGGGGTGCTGAACGTAATATTCCAACATTACGGAAATAAGTCCTTCAAATAAATCAGTGAGTTGAGGAAAAAACGATTGAAATTCATTCGAGACGTCGGATTCTATTATTCACCATGGGGCACAGAGAGGAAAATAGCGGAATGGGAAAACTGATTTGCAGCTCTGGGAAGATCAGCAGCCTCCTGAGAACGATTTTTTCCTTGAAATGTTATCCAATGACTTTTGTTTTCTGGAGAGGCCGCATACCGAGGTATTCTCATCTTAAAGGGGTAACAATACAGATTGTCACTGCAAATAATTCGCATACAGACCTATGAAATATTGGAAAGAAAAAGGATCAGCCTCGATCTCCGTAAATGTGGGGAGGGAAGTTAAACTCCAGAGGTCACATTCCTCTGAGCTGAAGCGCGGCTCACAGGCCATGCGAACCGTTGAGGCTCTCGCTGATATTCAACTGAGGAAAAACGTTGCAATAATGACCTTCTCGCATTCAGTTGCCGAATCAGTGAGCAGTGGGATACTTCGCAATTATGAGGCAACATAGTACATTGACTTACCAGGAGCACCAAAAGCTGCCAGCACAGGGTAGAAAAGTTCCTTGATCTCTATAATTAATGGGCGGGCCATTGCGATTTCGAGAAGAATGCAAACGTTCCACTAGATGCACCGTTGTATGTAAGATTCGTAAATTCTCCCCTTTTGTACTGTAATACATTCCCTGAAGAGGAAAAAAAAATCAGGCGACGCACGGATTGCGTCAGTTTCAGCAACTTAACGCAAAAGGTCCCTTTCCTCTGGAGGGAATCCTGGTTGGCCAATCGACACATTGTCAGTCCATGAAGCTCCGTCAATAAACATGAGTGATCAGAAAGGAATCCCGGAGCACATGTGTTCAGCGCTGGTTCCCAGAAGACAGAATGGAACATCCCCGTGGACACAATGTTTGATTCTGCCAGCTTCATCATGTACTGGTTTAAACGCACGTATTTAATGCACAACTTACATGTATTTCGCTCCTGTTTCGCTAACTTTTCATTTGATGTGCATTGTGACAATTAGTGATGAACTGACATTTTTATTTGTGACTATTATGTTACTTTCCCATGTCTTTGCTACAATCTCAATTGTAGGAAATAAACTACAAATTTGCCATTAATGTTAATCTATCAATATCAATGCTAACTGAACTTAAATATGTGTGACCTACTGAATCATTACTTGAGGGGATACTATTTCAGAGTGTCCCGTGCCAACCCGTAAAATATCGATTAGCTTTGCCACCCCCCGGACGCACCAGTAAGAATTTGAGACCCAGCGTTTGACACAGCTTAATGGTTACATTGCATCACTCTGAACGAGTGGCAGCAAGCTCCTGCTGGCGATTGATCTCAGTGCAGCCGAGCTGCAAAGAAAATCTCAGAGTGCTTTGAAGGTTTTTATTGACCTCAACTGAAACTTTACCGATTTGAGATTTCAATCCACCAACACGCCATGAAAATAGTTCCTTGCCGTGTGGACACGATATTTCGTCCAATGAAACTGTTTTTGCAGGAGTCTTCCCTGACCACTTGGCCAGTAATTAATTTGACCAAATATTTGTTGTCCCTGGACGAGCAATGCTTAACTCCCGAACCTTAAATTCAAATCGCTCGTGGCTACCCTGCTACTAATCTCAATCATGACTCCCACCCAAAGATTTCCTGAGATTTACTATTATCTTAGCATTTTAGGCATCACTCGAATTTGACATCTGGGTTTTCAATTGAATTGGTCTAAAATATCAAATCACGAATTTCTTTTCCCCCTTAACCATCTATAGCAACCCTTCATCTTTGAACAAGATTTTTTCGCGAGAGCTGATGCCTCCTTCCGTGGTCATGGTCAGTGTTTTTACCATGTTTTCTTTTGGTAACTCTCTTAAGGAAGATGGAAAGTTGGTTACTTTAATGACGCTTCAAAGACAAGCTGCTCTTGTGAAGAATAAAACCAAGTATATTTAACTCTACTTAGTGCATCATACGAACAAACGAATTGGGATCTGGACAATGCCCTTCAAAGTCTGCTCGCCCATTTAGCAAGTTTCAGGCTAACCTGGTTGTAACCACAATCCCACATTCCTCCCAACCCCTGATTAACTTTCACCCCCTCGATACTCAAGAAAACATCTTGCTCTGCTTTAAAGTTATTCAAAGACTCTCCTTGGATTTGGAGAAAGAGACTACGAGTGGCACACGACCAACTGGGAGACAGAAACAAAATCTCATTTCAGCCTTCATTCAGCGACCACTTATTTTAAGCTTGCACTTTCATTCAAGATTTTCTTGCAAGAAGAAATATCCTCTCCACCTTCACTCATTCATGCCCCTCAGGGTGTGAAAGGTTTTGATCAAGTCACCCATTACTCCTGTCAGTTCTTCTGGATGCAAAGTTAACTTCTCCAATCTTCCATCATTGAACGAGCCAATTATTCCTTGAACTCGTGTAGACGACGATCATTCTTTCAGCATTGAAAAAAATCATCTTCATTTGTCATTCAGGCGTTGTGCTGACCGTATGTGGAAGTCTCTAATGAGCATGATTTTCGCAGGATCCAGTGTAGTGAGGACAGGACAATGCGTCTTGCAGGTCGTGGACGGCACTTTTCTTACGGTTTTTGCGTGCCTTGTGCTTGACACTATCCGTTACCTCTCGAACGCTGATGCAATTGCGACAATTACACTTTTCCAGGCTCCGAGGTCCTGGGGAAATGTCTTGCATGAAGCATTGTCAATTTTAAAGCCCTGAATTATAAATTGCAATGTACCCTTGAAGCATTTCTTCTGAGCGCCACTGAAGCGTACTCCATTATTCCGTTCAGCACCGAAGATTTCAGAAGGAATTAGCTGTCTGGCATTCTGACGACTGCTTCAACTCATCAGAACATTTTTTCTAACAACATTGTGAAAAACCCTGACCATACCGGGTCTTCTGACGACCTGTGTGTCTCGGAATATCTCCTGAGTCTGGATTTTGTGACGTTTGCTTCGGCAGCAAATGTAGAAGAGATGAATTTCACTGTGTGTCAATTGTAGCTGGTCCAGGTCTCGTTCGTGCAGAGAAGAATGGGGAGTGTGGTTGTTCAGTCGACTTTGAACTCGGCACTTAGCCTCATCCCTCCACTTCCGGTCATGAATAGCAACGTTTTTGTAATTTTGGCATTGGGCTTTTCACCCATCTGAGCATCGCGTGTGAAGTGCTGCGTATGTGGATGAACTTGTCCACAGGCCGCAATTTCTGTTTGTTTACTCTCAATACTAGCTCTTCGTAGAGTTTTACTTGGAGCAGGTTCAAACATGTCTTCTTTGTATTGATAGTGAGACCAAACTTATTGAATGGAGCAGATCAACTATACATTGCCCACTGAAAGCATTTAGTGCATAGTCAGCAGCAAATGGAAATTCATGTAGTCTAGCATGGAGGAGCTTGGTCTTGACATCGTGGCGTCGCAAATTGAAAATCTGGCTGTCTACTCCAGAGCTGATTTCTGTGTCTAATCCTTAGCCTCAATGGAATCAATACGCACGGCTAAGAACATGATGCTCAAGAGGACCAGTGCAAAAACGCAGCGTTGTTACACTCCATTGATGACTGTGAACGGGACGGAAATCACATTGCCAAGGAGGAGGCGGCCCTGCATGCCATTGTGCAACTGTCGAACCATCTGATTGAGTTCGTCTGGAAACCCAAACTTTCTCATAATCTTCCAGAGCCCTTCGCTGCTGACAATTTCGAAGACTTGGCTCGATCGATGAATTGGTGCGTTGTTTAGCATTTTGTTTTGTGAATTTCTCCTGCATTTGGCGACAACAAATACCATGCCGATGGTTTCAATTTTTTTTTCTTGATCCACACTGGCTCTCCGAAAAGAACCCTGCTCAGGTCTGTCGGTTTAGACGGATTTTGGCAAAGTCCTTTCCAGAAATAGCGGTATATAATCAGATGTGTTTGTCACAGGACTGTAGATTGACTTTATGTTTGCAGACGTGAGCGAAGAAGCAGTCACTGAAGGATTGTGGAAGGAGCCTTTGTGCCTTGTGAACTTCGGAGGTGGGTGGACTTTCTGAGCCTCTATGATGCGCCATATCTATAGATTTCTGCTGAATTTTGATCGTTTCCGGGGATTCGAAAGCTTTATCTCTTTCAAACAGTGTCGGTGGATTGCCCAGACAAGCGGTGGTATTGACCTGGGGATGTTTACCTATAACTTCATCATTAATATGGGACAGTCAATTGAGAACGTTGTTGAAAGACGCAACCGTCTCGAACATCAGAAATTACACTGTGAGTAGTTTCGGCTCAGAAACGCTGAATAGCGGACAACAATTGTCTGGGTGAGCCCCAAGGGGCATACTGACAGATTCGTAGTGGTGTCCCATGTAATTTTTTGTCAGCACAGGCTTGTGTTTCATCTGCCTTTTGTCTCAGCCACTTGCCCTGCATTTCATGTAATCTGCCCTGTACTGTACTACGAATGGTGTTTTCAACAGTTCTTTTGCTTCAGGATTTCTCATTTAGGTATGCACTGTAGAATTTATATTTTTCTTCGAAAGGATGCCGGATTTCAGGGCCATTTTCATCAAAACAGTCCTGATGTTTTCACTTGGTGCGACCCAATAATCATTAAGCTTTGACGTACACAGCACCCTGTCAGGAACTTTAAAGTTCCTCGATCTTGTCTTCGGGTTTCTGAAGGTCACTTGGCCGCCTTAGATCATCAGTGAGCTGCAGTTTGATACGGTCGATCTTCAGCCTGGAGATTTTCAATCGTTCGGTGATCGTATTCCTTTGAGGGCGTCGCTGTAGCTAAATCTTCAGACATGTTTTGGAGATAACATATTTGTGCTTAATCCAACAGTCGCTGCCACACATGGTCTGAATCATCCTTACATCCTGTCTGCCATCCTTCCTGACAATTATGTAGTTCACGAGGTTCCAAAGGCCAGCTATTGGGTTGATGCTTTCAGGATGTCTGAATTTGACATGGGAGCTAGAAAACTGCGCTGGTGAGCAGAGACTGTGCTCAGCGTTAAATTGCAAGCGGAGCAGACAATTGCAATTGGTTTTGCCAAATGCGTTTTTCAGCATCACACCTCCCCAAGTTTGGTTATCTGTGCTGACTCTGACATTAAAGTTATCAATTTTTGTTCAACTTGTCCATGTCGCTATAGTCAGGAAGTGGGGTCTTCGCAGAATCCGCGTTGGATGAATTCAGGATTGGTCCCTCTGGGGCGAAAGTACTGATGAACCATATTGTTTTGTTTTAGCTTCCTGCCAGTCACTGGGATCTTGCAGATATGAATCAGTCATTTTAACTCTCTGGAAGGCTTGTCAAATTGTTCCCTAGTTCATTCTTTTTTTAATGCAAAACCCACACCAGCCTGGGGCCTGTCCTCCTTGGTTGAACAATTCCAGAATAAAATGCATCCAACCCCTCTTTCCCTGAGTTGAAATTCCTCTGCCAGGCACATTTTGCTCAGTGCGGCAAAGCCAACTTTGAATTGGGATGGATATCTGCCCAGGAGGCCAGTTTTCCTGTTCTGGTCTATCAGCTTGGCTGTTGCCTTAAAGAATGCGTACATTCGTCGCACCAGAACTGAGATTTAC
Source organism: Carcharhinus amblyrhynchos (assembly GCF_965287045.1). Lineage (NCBI taxonomy): Eukaryota > Metazoa > Chordata > Chondrichthyes > Carcharhiniformes > Carcharhinidae > Carcharhinus > Carcharhinus amblyrhynchos. The sequence continues at coordinate 81,206,992 of NC_137336.1, forward strand.
CACATTTGTTTTCTTCCTCTTTCTGACAATGCTGCCGCTAAAGTGGCAGGTACACCAAAGCGGCTTTTGCAATTCACGCAATTTTGGTGGTCATCCTTCCTAGCTCCTAACTCGGACGTCGTTTTTGAGCAGTGCTGTCTTGAAAAGAGCTACTCAGTCCCTCAACTCTTTAAACGCTGCTTCGCTTCAGTGAAAGGTCACCCCATGGCCTGAGCCACCTACAGGCAGGTTCACAGCTACAGCTACCAATGTATCACTGGAACTGCTTTGTCCCTTACTCCCGGGGACTTGAGATTGGAATGATAGAAATATGGAGACAATGTCTGCGTGAAAGAAATAGATTCGTTACATGTGCTCATTTCAGAGGACTGAGGAATTTATCAAAGCACCTCGATGACAACTCACTCTGCGCCAAATTCAAGACATATATTGTGTAAATTTCCCGTCATTGAGGACTGCTGCAGAAAAAAAAAACTGACTTTAGCTATATATTTATATCACCGCTGAGAACATTAAGGTGTTCGTTATCTCTGGGAAACCTAGCAAAAATATTATTATCATGGAGCAGAGAAAGTAATTTTCAAGGGATCAACATTGGCATTTCAAACAGGCTTGAAATGAACATTTCCCATCGACATTAGAGCGAATTGACAGTTTGCGCATTCTCCAGTTTATAGACACCGCATCTGACGTCGAACAACACATGAGTGTTACTTGAGTTCGATGTCACATCTGAACGTAAAAGGAAAAAAGTGGCTATGACATAGATTATGTTAAAACAACAATTATACTATCATAAAGGATTCAAGCTGTGCTGCAGATATGACAGAATTGAGACCTCAGATTGATTTTGTGGCAGTGCTGCAGTGCCAATGCTGATTCCAGTCGACGAACCGTGAATCCGAATCCACAATTTGAGAATGGTCACCGTGCTGCAGCCCTGTGTCATCGCGTTGATTACAATGTGTGTGCTTTGAATATGCTTTGGGCTCCTTCCTCAGGCGGAAAGAATAAACGATGCTGATCAGAGCTCAGCATCACGACTCAATACAACTCCTTAATCCAAACACTTTAAATAGAATGAAACATTCAGATTGTATTCGAGAGTGAAAATGCAAGTACGAGTGCACCAGTCCGCTTCGTGAGCATTGATATGATTTTTTGTTCAATTGTCCAACCGTTTCTTGCTTTGAAATTCACACAAATGGTTGCAAGGCATCTATTAAAGACATACCTCACGGTTATTATTCTGGGTTACGTAACTAGTGCATGTTAAGATCTTTTTGAATATTATGAACAGTTCATTGCTACACGTCTCCCTCATTCATCCTTCGCCGACATCCATCTAGTTGCGTATAACATAATTGTATGATTCTCAAAATTCACTCCATATAATACCAATTTGCATTTTCTTTTCCAATATCGATTACATGTCTCAGTATATTATGTTTCCACTGCCAAACAGATCAAATTGCTGCTAGAAAGATACTTTTATTTTTTGAATAATATAATTGTAATTCACCCAATTGTTGTGTTATACATATTGGTCTTCTCCTTCATCGTTACTGTCAATTAAAATTGTGATTTGCAAATCATTTATTTTCACAGTTATCAAACGATTCTGTTTCTCTTTCTCTTGATGTGTGAGCATCAAATTCTATGTCTTGAAATAAATTGCGTATTAATCCTGAAACTGACCCCGATGCATGGTCCGCTCTGGACCCTGTTGATTTAATATGACTATTCTTCACTATTTAATCGGAAAAGGTGAGCGATGAAAAATGCCACAAACTGACAAAAAACAATAGTCATAATACTGACAAATTAGGGTCGTTCTTTTTTGCAGTTGGCTTAGTCGTGTTGTAATCCAATAGTAGCAATGCAGGCACCGAACGTATATTCTGGAGTTCTGGGTGTGAATGCCACCACGTTGCAGAATTACAAACCAATATTCTATTTTTTTTTCAAAAAAACAGTGATCACCATGAATGGATTGTCATAAATACCTGTCCGCTTCTCTGATGCAAAAAGGGAAAGAAACATCCTCACCCGCTGTCGTCTGCATGCCAGTCCAGACATGCAGCAACATATTTGACTCTTAACTGCTCTCTGAAGAACGATTTGCCATTACTAGAAAATTATGATTTCTACCAGCAGCTTCCCAATCCCATAACTGAATAAAAACGGATGCTCACCTTCAAATCAGCCCCCAAGTCCTCCTCAATTACATCATGTCCGTCTTTCCAATGGCGTCATGCCCCGTCCACCATCATCCGTTTTTATGCATTGCACTCTCCATAACCAGTTTAAGAACATAAGAACATAAGAACATAAGAAATAGGAGCAGGAGTAGGCCATCTAGCCCTTCGAGCCTGCCCCGCCATTCAATAAGATCATGGCTGATTTGTCGTGGCTCAGTTCCACTTTCCCGCCCTCTCCCCATAACCCTCAATCCCTTCTCCTATCAAAAACCCATCAACCCGCTTCTTAAAAATATTTAGCGAGGCAGCCTCCACCACTTCAACGGGCAGAGAATTCCAGAGATTCACCACCCTTTGAGTGAAGAAGTTCCTCCTCAACTCCGTTCTAAACCGCCTCCCCTTTATCTTGAGGCTGTGCCCCCTAGTCCTACTGTCTTTTTTGAGCGGGAAGAGTCTCTCCACCTCTATCCTATCCATCCCATTCATCATCTTATACGTCTCAATGAGATCTCCCCTCATTCTTCTAAACTCTAACGAATACAAGCCTAGTTTATTCAGCCTCTCCTCATAGCTCAATCCCCTCAACTCCGGTATCAGCCTAGTAAACCTCCTCTGCACTCCCTCCAGGGCCAAAATATCCTTGCGCAGGTGCGGCGCCCAAAACTGCACACAGTACTCCAGCTGCGGCCTCACCAATGCCCTATACAGCTGCAGCAAGACCTCCCTACTTTTATATTCAATCCCCCTCGCTATGAAGGCCAGCATCCCATTCGCCTTCCTGACCACCTGCTGCACCTGCAAGCTGGGTTTTTGCGACTCATGCACAAGGACCCCGAGGTCCCTCTGCACCGTCGCCTGCATTTCATTTGGAAATTTTGGTCTTGCTTTGCGATCATTCTTCTGAGCCTTTGACCATGCCTGCAGCATGTTTGTTACTTCATGATCACAATTATGATCTGGCGGTGCCCTGAGGACATGCATTAAATTTGATAGAACAAATGTTCCTTTTCTGTAGGTGTGGCGGGGTGGTGGGTTGGGTGATTGATGGTTGGAACAGTTTGACACCCTGGGTTATTCGGGTGTTTAGAATCCTGTTAAAATGATCAGACACATTTACGCCTTTATTCAATAGAAGCAAGGAAACGCGAACCAACAAGACACATTTATCAATTAATTGCCTTAACTGCATTTCGCTGGCTTTCACTAGTTTGATTTCATATCAGGTTGATATTTATCTAGTCGTGCCCACATGTTTTATATGAAAGAAAACGAAATACATAGACACAGGCAGCACCTATTAGTTGAGGAACCGAAAACTGAGAAGAGTTAAAATAATGAATATAAAAAAACGATTGAGAGTGACCGAACGCCTCTAAGAGGAGAACTGGGGGACAGTGGAATTTGCTGATGCATTTTTCTGAAATATTAAACATAAACATGTGGGTGAATAAAAATATAGGTCGATGATGTTGATACACGGAGGGAAAAAATATTGGAACTATTTGTTTGGCTGGCGGGTAAAATCCAGCAATATTTCGCTCGTCGGAATGATCTGTTCCTCTGTTACATAATTCCGAAATTTTCAAGGCCGGCTGAGAGCGAAGTTAAGGGCTCGAAAAATTAATTTGACCTCATAAAGATGAATCAAATTATTGTTGCCTTAATCATCAGACACCATTCAAGAGACAGTACTACCTTCTATTAGCATCAGAAACAAGAGAGAACAAAACCTGATAGGGGAAACCGGGATTTGTATTATTACAAACAGATAGCGGATAAAGCATAACATGTACACAATTCCAGTGTTTCTAATCTCAATTAATTTATCAGTTCATTCAACAGAATATATTACTTCAGTCGATGAAGTGTGAGGCAGTTTGCGGTGAGACGGTGGCACAGTGGTTATGATCGCTGCGTTAAAGCATCAGGGACGTGGGTTCGATTCCCGGTTTGAGTCACTATCATGTGCGGATTTTGCACGCTCACTCCGTGTTTCCGAGGGTTTCCTCAGGGTGTTCCTGTTTCCTTCCAAATTCCAAAGATGTGCAGGCTAGGCGGATTGGTGATGCTGCATTTCCACTTAGTGTCAGAGGACTTGCTAGGGTATATACATGGGAATAAGGGGACAGGACATGGGTGGGATTGCGGTCGGTGCAGGCTCGATGAAAACAATGACCTCCTTCTGCATTGTAGGTTTCTATGAGAAACACTGATTCCCACTTTATCAGTTACATATCTCAGCCTCAGTTTGCCTTTGAATCTCGAATGTAAATACATTGTTTTAGCAGGGAATCGATCTGTTCCAATTGGAGAGCATTGGAAATGAAATATAAGCTACTAAGCTTTCTGACTTTACTTTTGTCAGAACAATATATCTTTGCAGTTCCAACTGAAAGAGATCTATTCTATGACGAATGAAGGGCTATAATTATGTTCTAACTGGGACCGATAGCTTTGGGTTGATTTTTTCATATTTTTAACCAATGAGGAAATAAATATCCAAGGAGATTTCACCAAGTGAATCATTTCCTCCCTGAATTTCGTTTGTGTCGCTGCATAAATGCACGTATTTGCACAAGACTTCAGCTGAGTAAGCATATATCCTGTTTCATTGGCAATATAAACAGGATCTGTATAGACAGGTCGGATATTTACGACCAGGGCGTCAGTCCACTGACTCACCGCCGATGTCAGACTCAGCAATATAAAATTGGCGGACACAGTGAAGAGTAAAATAATGGATTTCCTTCGGTTTTCCATCTCTGGATCACGCTGATTCCCAATCCTGGGAGCACAGAGTCTCCTGCGGGCAATATTTGTCACTACAATGCGTCTGACTGTTAAACTATTAAACAGCAATATTAAAGAAAAGGGGATCAATGACAACAAAATACTTTGAAATCTGAAGTATGCTCCACCTGCTGGTGATTTAAAAAAAGCCGCACTGGGAATGTATCCCCATCGAACATTATTAATTATTTGTTTATGTTCAAATGCAAACCAAAAAGGAATGTTCTCTAAACACAGAAATATTGAAACTATGGCTACGACGATAGATGCAGCTTTCACTGTGCAATATCTGGTTTTCAGTTCCGGGCTACATATAGCTACAAACCTGTCAAATGTGAATCCAACTGTAAACCACACAGACAAACCAACGTTGACACAAGTCAAGTACAACATGAGCTTACAAATGACAGTGTAGGAGAGAAATGAATATGGAAAGCGTTTCTGGACAATTTGATGCACAATTCTATAGACGAGTGTAGTCAGTAGATCCACTGACGCCATGGCCACCATGTAGATAGAGATACTTTTCGATAGGTGGCAATTTCCTCTGCTGGCGGTCACTATTGTTAGCAGGTTCACTGTAAGAAGACGAGAGAGGAGTCAAATAAGGGGTACAAATCTCACCATACATTGTGGGACCACGCAGATATATAGTTGCTAATAAGTTGAAGCGCGTTTTCTTTTTTAAATATTATTGGACACAGAACACTTGTAATGTGACTTCATTCAGAAGGTAGAAGATCGGCTTCAAGAAGGGCAACGGTAAATAAGAACAGCCTGCTTGTTGTTGAAACCCAAACAACGGTGATTCAAGGCGAGGTGGAAGGGGCTGATGAAGGGGGCAGTGACTTCACACGATGATGCTAAACCGAAAGCTTTGGACAGACATCATTCTTCTCCATTGACTTCTTTCCTAAGGTTGACACATTTATAGTGCAACAAGAAATAAAGAACGGCATTGCTTCGATCGCGATGATATTCAGGAAAGCTGAAAGATGAGCAGCAAGACTTGGCACTTGCACTTAAATAGCTCCTTTAGCTTTATAAATCATACGCAGTAGTTTCATAAAACTGGTGTAAATCGTTAAAATCGGGTCATGAACAGAGACATTATTAATTTAACTTAAAACGTGAAAAAGCAGGCCAATATTAACGACCATCTTGAAGGAGAGAATATAGGTAAAGAGGCGGCTGACAGATTTTAATTTCTCCAGTTTCTCCTCCATGCACTTTTTTTTTGGATGACGTCCACGGGGAGTACTTTGCAGATGAGAGCACAAAGTGGGCAGGGACAGGTCCTGAATCCGAGGTCTGCACAAGAGTTAAAGGTTCAGAAGTGGGAAATGGAACAATTGCAATTGAAATTATGGCTCTACTTAAATAACGAAGAAAGATATTGAATCATAAAAAAGTTCGGTCTCGTTGAAAGAGCCCATGCGTTCATCCTGTCTGTACATTGTTACCGAATGAGCGATTAACCCAGTGCCATTTTCTACATTGCATACGTTTTTCTGCATTTCCTTACTTTCAGATAACATTCTAATTCCATTTTTATAGTTTCAGTTGAACTTGCCTCCACCATAATCCCTGACACTGCATTAAAAAAACCTAAACACGCACGACATTTAGAACGAAATTGATCATTATATCAATATCGCTTAATTTGCGATATAAATCTAATCCATGCCCTCGGATCATCGATTCTGTCAAAAGGGGGAACTGTTTCTCAACTATACTCAACATTTTGAATTCTTCAGTCAAGTTTCCACACTTTTTTTATTTTTGTGAGATAAAAAATCCTTATTTCTTCAATCTAGATTCACAATTGAAGTCCCTCTACGCTGCAGCAACTCTTGTAATGTTGGCTGCATTATTTCTAATGTCTGCACATACTTTCTAAAGTGTGTCACCTGGATCTCGCCGGTATATTCTATTTGTGGTTGAAATAATGACTTATATAAATTCCACACAAACTCCTTGTTCTTGTACCCCTACCCTGATGAATAGCATCCCGAATATTGTATTTTTTATGCACATTTGCCTCAGCAAACTCCACCACCTTCTATAATTTATACAGAGATGCACCTCGGTCCAATTTCTCCTCAATTTTTTTACTCGACATCTTGTCTTGTCTCTCCATGTGCTTCCAACCAAAAAGAAATTATTCCCATTACTCTGCATTGAAATTAATTTACCAGCTGTCTACTCTTTGCAAGAACACGTTAGCGTTCCGTCCAATTTCGACACGACCCCTTCATTAGCTCACAATGCTTGCAAGCTTTGTATAATCTGCCAAGTTCGCAATTTTGTACCGAAAATTCGCAATGTATTAATATCAGGAAAAACAAGTTTTCTAATAGTGATTTCTGGGGAATCCCCAAACGAAACTTTATTCAATTCAAATGAAATATCTTTGGGTTGGGCGGTGTGGGGAGTGGGTGGCGGCGTTTGGGGTGTTACAGTGGCACAGTGTTTCGCGTTGCTGCCTCACAACGTTAGTGGCCAGGGGTCAATTATTGCCTTCTGTGTCTATGTGGAGTTTGCACAATCTCCCTATGCGTGAATAGGTTCCCTCCGGGGGCTCCGGTTTCCTGCCACAGTCCAAAGATGTACACGTTAGATTTATGAGTTTCTTCTCGCTGCCCCAATATATGTAAAGGTTTTGGCGGGGTAATTACGAGCAGTTTCGGGCGTAGGGCCTGAATAATGTGCCCTAACAAAGAGTTGGAAACAAACCCGACAGGACGAAAGGCCTAATTGTGCATTGTACAATTATATATCGCTTTGAAATTCTGCAAGCGCCTATTTCTTATTTCCTAATCCTTGTTTGCCACTAGTATGTTGCACGGTATTGTACTAACCACTTTTACAATTCAATTCACACAGTATCAACAGAATTGTCCACACACATGTCGTATGTAAACCCCTCAAAACATCTCCAACGTATTAGTTGAACTTGATTCTTTCCCCTGAGAAATACTGGTAGTTATAAGCCAGTTAGTCTTACTTCGGTGGTCGGTAAGTTCATAGAAAGGGTCCTGAGGGAAACGATTTATGGCCATTTGGAAAGATGCAGCTTAATCCAGAATAGTCAGCACGTTTCGGGAGGAGTAAGCCCTGCCTCGCAAATTTGATTGATTTATTTGAGGAGGTAATTAAATGTGCATTTGAAGATAGAGCAGTTGATGTCGTATACATGGAGTTTAGTCAGGCGTTTGATAATTTTCCCCAATGGTAGGCTCATGAAGAAAGTAAGGAGGTGTGGGATAGAATGAAATTTGGCTGATTGGATAAGTAACTGGTTGTCTCATAGAAGACAAAGGATGTGGTGGAGGGAACATTTTCAGACGAGAGGCCAGTTACCAGCGGTGTACCACAGGGATCAGTGCTGGGTCCCCTGCTTTTTGTGATTTTTATCAATGACTTGGAAGAGGGGGCTTATTGTGGGTTAGTAAATTTGCTGATGGCCCCAAAAGTGATGGAGTAGTGGATGAGGCGGAGGGCTCTTGTAGGCTGCAAAGAGGCATTGATAAGATGCAGAGCTTGGCCAAAAAGTGGCAGGTGGAACTTAACCCTGATAAGTGTGAGGTGATTCATTTTGTTTGGACAAACTTGAATGCGGATTACAGGGTCAACGGCAGGGTTCTGAGGAATGTGGATGCACACAGAGATCTTGGGGTTCATACCCACAGACCTCTGAAGGTTGCCACTGAAGTGGATAGAACGTGAAGAAGGCTTATAGTGTGTCAGCGTTTATTAACAGGGGGCTTGAGTTTAAGAGTCGTGGGGTTATGCTGCAACTATACAGGGCCTTGGTGAGACCACATTTGGAATATTGTGCGCAGTTCTGGTCACCTCACTATAAGAAGGATATGGAAGCATTGGAGAGAGGAGGTTAAGCGGGATACTGCCAGGTTTGGAGGATATGTCTTATGAGGAAATGTTGAGGGAGCTGGGGCTTTACGCTTTAGAGCGGCGGAGGATGAGAGGCGACTTAATGGATGTTTTCACGTTGATGAGGGGGACAGATAGAGTGGACGTGCAGAGACCATTTCCTTGTCTGGATGTAACTGTTACTAGGGGGCTTAACTGTAATGTTCATGGTGGGGAGAGATAGGAAGAACTTCCGAGGTAGATTCTTTACTCAGAGAGTGGTTGGGGTTATTGGATAGGCACATGGAACACACCAGAATGATAGGGAATGGAGTAGCTTGATCTTGGGTTCAGACACAGCTTGGCACAACAGCGAGGGCCGAAAGACCTGCACCGTGCTGTTCTATGTTCTATCCATGAGAATGAAACGTGTGTATGCAGTTCCAGTCAGATACCAAGTCGTGCGGAATGTTGAAGGAGACAAGCTTGGTAAAATATTCCCTTTCGAATAGTAAAAACGAATATTTTTCTCTTTGAAAAAATTCCTTTTGGCAATGTTCCTGGAGTCAAACTTTATTGGAAAGTTTCAAGTGTGGAGATTGAAATGTTTTACCCTGATTGGGAAGGCGACAATGTGTTCACAGAATTTACAGAGGTAAAGGGACTTGGAAATGTGGCAGTGGTTTGAATGGATCATGGGATAAAAGACATTTCTTATCTTTGAGGGAGATGCCAATGAAGTGAATACTTTCAACGGAAGAATGGTGACCATTAATAGTATCAACCAACAAAGGGACAACAGAGGATGTTGCATGGTCTGAAATGTGGACTGAATGATCCAGGAAGCTAGAACGTGGGTCTCATGATGAGTTTAAAGAAGGAATCTGAATGCATACGTGTCTATGCTGTGCTGGGCGGGAAGAACATTCCTCCTGGAACATGGACAGCATGATCCGCAGGGCCAAGATTCTATGTAATCACGGGAGGTTAATGGAACAAATTATACGATTTTACATTTGAGTCTCTTCATTTACTTGAATGCCAGCGACAAAATTAGAGACAAATAGCATTCAACAAAATTCCAACAAATTAACTGGAAATTTAAATTTAATCCGGGCAAGCTTGAGATAATACGTTTTGGAAAATCCAATGCATGTTAGGATTCTACATTAAATGGTAGAACCCTAACCGGTATGGACAGCCGGAGAGGCCTGGAAGTGTAAGTCCACCGATCTCTAAACCGGCAATGCAGTTGGATAAGGTCCTCAAGAAGGCAAATGGCATGTTTGCCTTCATCGATCGCGGCATTCAGTAAAAGAATACACATGTCATGCTGCAGTTGTACAAAGCAATAGTTCGGCCTCATTTAGAACACTGTCTACAATTCTGGTCGCCACACTACCAGAAGGATGTGGATGCTTTGAAGAAGGTACAAAAGAGGTTTGCGAGGATGATGCCTGGCCTGGGGAGTATTATCTGTGAAGAGTGGTTGGATAAACACAGTTTGTTCTCACTGGAAAGATGGAGGTTGAGAGGTGACCTGATAGAGGTTTACAAGATTATGAGTGGCATGGACAGAGTGGAGAGTTCGACGCTCTTTTCTGGGGCAGAAAAGTCAAGAGTTCGGAGATATAGGTTTCAGGTGCGTGGAGAAATTTTCAGAGGAGCTGCGTGAGGCAATCTATTGACAGGGAGTGTACAGAATGCCCGGAATGCGCTGCGCAGGAAGCAGCATTTAAGGGACGACGAGACTAATACATAAATAGGATATGAACGGAATGATTCAGTGCATATGGTTTTATTTTTTGCAAGAATCATGATCAGCACAGCCTGTGTCTGTGCCTTTCTTTGTTCCTTGTTCGTTGTTCTACATCCATTCAAATAAAACCTCCGCTTTAGGTAATTGAATATAATTTGAAACACCTCTCTCTTTCCCTTTTATAATGTCCGAGAGGGAGAAGAGGGAAAAGAGCGTGAGCTGAATGTGAACTGGTGGAACCGGAATTGGAATGGGAACAAACAAAATGTGTTTCAAAAAAAGTATATCTCAAAGCCTCATAACCTTCGTCAGAATAATTATCAAGGGGCTGTCGTCGGAGGTCAAAGATATCAATGGGTAAATACAACGGTTGTCATCATCTACTCATCAATTGAGAATGGGTAACGATCCTTGTCATGTCAACGCCGCCCCAGTGCCTTGAAATAACAAATCAAAACACATTCCTTTGTGATTCATTATACTATTAGAGTGGTGGGGATTCATTCCCGCCATCTCTTATTATAGGTAGCGAAGTTGAGGTCCCTCATTCTGCCGAGCAGCAGAGCGTCTCAGAGGATGTGTGGGCTCCGAAACGCATGAATGTTCATTATGCTAACACACTAGAAATAAAACGACTCTGCAAGCACATTCTCTCTTCGATACAGAACCATTAACAGTGACATATTCAGCACCTATTAAGCAGCAGGACATACTGACTTGCCTGGTGTACCAATGGCTACGAGCACGGGGTAGTAAATATCCTCGACCTGTAGAATTATTGGCCGTTCCATTGTTTCGAACACTTTTCGCTGTCTCTCCGGTTTTACAGCTCCCATTGGAAAGTTTCTGAGATCTCTCCCAGTCCCCTTTTATAGAACAATCCATGCGCAGCTGAGAAAAAAAAAATACAGCTTGCACAATATCTGCCGTGAGCGACAGTCAAACAAACAAAGCACGGGTTCCACTTTGGTGCATTGAAAACGTCAATGACAAACTTGAGCAGGTCAATCAGGAAACCTGCTGCCGATAGAATTGATAAACGGAAAGTGGTCCCAGAGGAAATGGGCCTCATTCATAAAGGTCATGAAATTGGTTCAAGACAGTCTATAGAATAGTGCACCGAAAAGCCAAGCAGGTTTCTTTGTAAAGACGAAGGTTTCAGTGATCTCTTAAAATAGATTGGCTTCGTAGGAAGTATGCAATTGATATGATAGCAATTTGATTGTGTTGAAATGTGATTCAGTTCCCTCTGAACCTGGCACGATAAGTCTCACCTTCGCAAATGGCGTAGCATGGATTATGAGCTCCCAAATGTAGAATTTGACAGACCACTTGAAAATATATGATTGTAGTCACGAAATTACTGCCATAAAATAGTTGGCATACAATTTTAAATATGTATGCCTTCATTCCAGGAACAACACCTCCGACGAGAAAAGTAATATTGAATCTGACTAACTAAAATAGTCAATGATGGGACAAAATCGTCAAATGGAGTTGCAAAGCTGAAGAAAGAAAGGTTTTAGCGTTCAAGAAAATGTGATCAGCAATTGTGAGGATAGGCTAAAGAAAATATACTACAAAACCTAATGCACAAATTGTCTGTAAATGTTTCTTGAAGACAGGCAAGGGGAAGATATTCGTGAGAGTCGCCATTAGACAAAGGTGAAAGGAATTTAAGAGATCATTGAAAAACAATTCAAAGGCAACGTGAACGCAAATATCGACTAAAAATAAGGAATTCGGGTGTGAGCATTAACAGAGAAACAGTACTGGAGGCATCCTTGGGATTGATGGGAACAAAGTGTCCGAATGGGTCAATGAGAGTTTAATAATGAGGTATCAGCAAGATAGAGGTTGAATTGTATTTACTCTTTTAGAATTAATTGGAAAGTCGGAGAGTTCGCAATGATTGCAATCATGGTCTTAATCCCGTTGTTTAAAAATGTCCCAGGGAGATAATGCGAAACTGCAGGCCAGATAGCTTTACATCACTGCTAGGCAAAATTGTATTTAGATATATGGAAAATCAAAGGATTTGTAAAGGGAAAACGGAGCAGGAAAAACACTCTGTGAGCGAATATTGAGCATGCACTTAGGAAGGTAGGTAAGGTGGGGACGAGTAAGTGCTGCATTTGGATTGTCAGGAAGCATTCACTAAAGTAGCCCCAAAGAGATTTAACACACTATTAAAATATATGGGATATGGAAGAACACATTAAGACGAATTGGGAATTAAAAATGGGGGAAAAAAGTATTGAATAGAAAAGAAGATACATTTTCAAGTTTGCATGCAACAATCGTTGGACCAAATGTAAAAATGTTTGGACTTCAGCTATTAACAATCTAAATGCAGAACATAGACTATTATCTGAGTGCAAGTTTTCCAAGTTGATTAGAAGATTGGAATGTACTGAATAAAACGTCCGTTAGTCCACAGTTAGAATATTGTTTGTAATACTGGTTAGCACACTCTCAGCACAGCGTGATTGCAGAAGCAATGGTGCAGAGGATATTCACCAGTTTCTTGCCTGGGCTAGCGTATTTTAGCTATAAAGAGCGGCTAGTAGGTTGGGACTGTAATAGAGAGTGCTGAGAGGTGACATGACAGAGGTGTAAAAATAATGGGGGATATCTATAGGGTAAATAGGAAGGAATGTTTCTGCTGAGAAGAGGGGTGAGTAACTGGGCGACCACGATTTAAACCGAGGGGCAGGAGATTTAGACTAGATTTGACGGGAAAAGGTCATCTCGTTGAAGACAGTAGGGTCAACTAATGTTACAGTACCCGAAAGAAAGTTTAAACAGCACATTTACTTGTTGAGTCATTGAGGGTCACAGGCCCAGTGTCAGAGGTAAAGGGTGGTTGAAGCACATAAAATGATGTCGACGAAATACCAGACAATCGAGATGGAGCATTTCAGCTGCTACTTTGCAAATGCTCAGCGGTTTTCCAGAGGAAACTACAAAGAATAAAAGGGCGAAAGTCATAATTATTTGATCGCCCTGGCAATTTCTACCTTTGTTTTCTCGTGTCTACACAATGCTGTGTGCCCTCAGTAATAAAATAGAAATGGAGATGGGAAGATTGGAACGCTTAGGTGTCGTAAGAGCTCTACAGTTCTCTGAACGTGCCGTGTGTGCTTACTCCATATTCAAAAAAACTCACTGTAACAATACGTGGGCGTTAAAAATTAACTATAAACTAACAATCTGAGATAGGTAGATACACCTTTTTCATACATGAGGATATCTATGCCCATTTAGCAGCTAACATTTAGTGCACGTCGTTAGAAATCAGCCTCGCCATCCAGCAGATGGATTTCGATGAATATTCCAGGTGGTTAGTTAGCAACAAAATCCATCATATTATAAAAAACATTATATTAGTCTACAATCTTGGAGCATCTTTGGTCTGTGCTATTTCGCACAAATGTTGGAAAGTTTATTGGACAGCATTTCTCAACTTGTGGTGTACTCGGATGACTTGCTAATCACGGGAGCGTCCCGGCAGGAGGAAAGGGCAAACTGAGAAGAGGGTTTGAAACTTTAATGAAATGGGCGTCTGTTTGAAAGATGAGAATTTCACTTTGCATGCACATCAATTTATACATCGGCTTCACCTTACAGTTGTCAGCCCTGTTTGTACAATGGGATCCCACCAAACTATTGATCGTGATTTGTCACCATGTGGAAGAAGTCTTGTCCCACAAGATGTCGGATGCCAGGACGTGGCAGTCGCATTTGTGTCAATGGCCACATCAGCTGCTGAGAACTTGTTCTGTGTCAAATAAATATTTGGAAGCAAATTATGCACTGATGAAATTTCATCTGCATCTCTGCGGTAGACAATTAACATAGCACCAGCCATTGTTGGGTTTTCCTTGATAGGATAAGGTAAAACCTCCAGCTGCCTCTGCGAGGGTACGAGGTGGCTACTATTGCTACCTATATACAGCTACTCCTTTTGGAATAAAGCAGGGAAACAATTAACAAATGCGGGTTTGCTCAGCCGCCTTCTTGTAAGAGTGAACCGTCACCACTGTACCATAGGAAATAGTGCTGGTACTGAACCTGAAAGAGAGTTGATTAGTCCAACCTACTCATATATAAAAACAGTCAGAGCGACAGGGGCTCAGTGCTCTGAAATGAGAGGAGAAATGCGACGCAAAATGGCGCTACAAGAGCGCAAAGTAGACCTTTCCTACATTATAGTTTGGAGATAATATGAGGGGATACCATCTTATCGTGTCGGCTATTATTGCTGGAATTGACTGCAGGTCTCTCTCCCCAGGCAAAGTAAGGTGAAAACGCGCTTGCCAGAAGTTACATTTGGAGGCTGGGCATGAATAAAGAAATCAAAATGAAGGTCAGCCTTTGTCCGAGATATGAAGCCTAGTAGACATTGCCACTTCCAGCGAAGTTGCATCCGTGGAAATGGTGGGATCCGCCCTGGTCAAGACTGCCCATGGAATGAATGTTCCTCATGATGGTTCAGTACATTCTAAATAGCTGAATGTTCAACTAATAAATTTTGCAAAGGTTACCGTCATCTTTGAGAAGTTACAATAGATTTTTGCCATTTATGGTAATGCAGAAAACTCATCTGAAGAAAAATATGCAGCATTTCCAGCAGAGGGAGTACAAAAATGTGTGAAGCAAAACTGTATTCGCCAGGGTCGGTCAGACCGTTACCACCCATCTTCCAGCTGTTTAGCTGAACCAGATGTTTAAGCGTCACTATCAGTGAGGAAAATAGAACAGGTCCCTCAGCCATTTTCTTTAAATTAGGTATGTTTCTTGATGCCATACAATATTTCCCAGCATCGTTCCCAAACTCCCAGGGATCAGGGGTCGACTCCAGCCTGAGCTGACGTTCGAGTGAAGTTTGCATGTTCTCCTCGTGTCCGCGTGGATGTCTTCCTGGTGCCTCTGTTTCCTTCCACTGTGCAAAGGCGTGCAGTGGAGGCGGATTGTCCATGCTGAATTGCCCCTTAGTGTCCCAAAATGAAACATGATATAAGAACATAAGAAATAGGAGGAAGAGTAGGCCATCTAGCCCTTCGAGCCTGCCCCGCCATTCAATAAGATCCTGGCTGACCTGAAGTGGATCAGTTTCACTTTACCGCTTTCTCCCCATAACCCTTAGTTCTCTTGTCTATCAGAAACCTATCTACCCGTGACATAAATATATTCAGTGAGAAGCCTCCACCACTTCAATGGGCAGAGAATTCCAGAGACTCACCACCCTTTGAGTGAAGAAGTTCCTCCTCAACTCCGATCTAAACTGCCCCCTCCCCCCGCTTATTTTGAGGCTGTGTCCTCTAGTCCTGCTATCCTTTCTAAGCAGGTAGAATCTCTCTACTTCTACCCGATCCATCCCCTTCACTATCTCATATGTCTCAATAAGATCCCCCCTCAGCCTTCGAAACTCCAACGAGTACAGACACAGTCTATTTCGTCTCTATTCATCGTCCAACCCCCTCATCCCCGGTATCAGCCTCGTGAACCTTCTCTGCAATCCCTCCAAGGTCTATATATCCTTCCGCAAATGTGGCGACCAAAACTGCACACAGTACTCTAGCTGCAGCCTCACCAGTACCCTGTACAGATTCAGCAAGACCTCCTTACTTTTATATTGTATCCCCCTCACTATAAAAGCCAACATTCCATTCGCCTTCTTGATCACCTGCTGCACCTGCAGACTGGGTTTTTACGATTCATGCACAAGGACCCCCAGGTCCCTCTGCACCGTAGCATGCTGCAGCTTTTCGCCTTTTCAATAATAATCCCTCCGACTATTATTTCTACCAAAGAGGATAACCTCACATTTGACACGTTTCCCATATTATAATATGCGAATTAGTGCAGTAAATATGAGGGTTTCACAGTTAGTGCAAGGGATTAGTTTGGCTGGAATGCTCTGTTGGAGGGTCGATGCCAACCCCATGGACCAAATGGTGTGCTTCTGCACTGCAGGCATTCTATCATTCTGTTGATACAACATCGAGTGGCTGATACGGTTGCACAGTGGTTAACAGTGCTCCTTCACAGCTCCAGGTACACTGGTTCAATTCTGGCGGTCTGCCTGGTCTTTGCCCATGTCTGGTTTGCAACATCCGGGTGTTCTGGTTTTGTCCCACCGCAAAAGGTCGTGCAGGCTAGGGGGATTGGTCATGTGAAATTGCCCAAGATCTGTAGGTTAGATGAATTAGCCATGAAAAAATGTGTGGGCTTACGGGGATAGGGAGGACAGAGTGCCTTGTTAAGATACACTGTTGGAGTCGATGCAAATTCGATTGACTGAATGGTCTCTTCCGTCCTTTAAGGTTCTATCATTCCATATTTTGATGAATGCAATCGCGGCGTTATGCAGCTGACTTATACAAGCCTTTGTTTGGTGTTTGCAGATTTGGCTGAGATGGTGGCGTCCAGCTGATTCTTCCAGTAATAAAGCATGGCTCACGATAAAAGCTCAAAGTTTGGCAAGTTGATGATTCATTTAGCGTCAGGAATGTTGCAGTTGGACTAACCTGGGTGGCTAGCAAAATTTGGGAGAGAACTTGACTCCTCCTTTGTAAATATACGAGGTCACTATGCAAAAAAATGCTTGTTGATCAATTGAGATAGATAGTTGTCTCTGAAGGGTGGGACCAACAGATAATAAGGTCTGTGCTGCCCTTTTGTATGCCAGTTTCTGATCCAAAGGTTCGTGATATTAACGTAGAGCCGAGGCAAAGCATGGTTTGTGAAGCAAAGGTGGCAGTAGCTACCGCGAATGATGTTCACCCAGGTTTGATGAGCTTGCCTTTGCATCTGCCTACCCTGATTCTATACTCACAGAAGGATTCACGACTGAGTTGTCTCGAAAGTGGAAGTCTCCAGACTGAGCAGCTTTGTGAACGAGATTTTTTTTTTCTGGTGGGGTGTCCCTGATGTGTTTTTGTGCTATTTATGTCTACATGTACTTGTGTTGTTGTTCCTTTTCTTCTGGTTATAGGTGGATTCAGGAGTTTGGTGCAAGGAAAGTGATAATGTTGTGCCTTTAGGAGGAGGATGTTTTGAGGGTTAGACCATCGGGCCAGACCTTTGGAGAGTCAGCGTGGGGAGTCTAGACAATCGGGAGAAATGTGTCTTGTCACGGAGAAATACCTCAGTTCGAGTCAAAGATGAGAGTACACCTCCATGGCCGTCTGTCAAACCTCTAACTTCCGATTCGCCTTTGGATTCATCTCATCTTCATAAATAAGGACAGTACTGCACCAAAATAAAACAAAGCACAAACTGCAGTAAGTTTTGGTTGAGGGTTGAAGGAATCAACGGTTACGGGGGAAAGGCAGGACAATGTGATTGAATATCTTGTGAGCCTCGACTGAATGGTCGAACAGACTCGAAGAACGGAATGGCCCAATTCAGCTCCCACGTATTGCGATCGTGTTCTTTTGTGAACTCATTCAGTCATTTCTGTACATTTTCCTCTGGATCACAAACCCCTGAGGATATTTGAATGCTAGAACCATGTTTCTGGATGGCCCAAACATAATTAGAACTGCAATGTCTCACCTGCTTTCCAAATCATTCAAACTTTCTCCGAATCGTACTAACTTGCTCACATTCAGAAGCAAATATATCCCTTCCTTGCTGGTGACACAGATGGGATGTTTGCTGCTTCAATAATACAGGTTTGATGCAACCGAGTAACAGAAAACTGTTGTCACCCAAATACCCTCCAACTGCGCCCAGTAACAGGCTCCTGCCCGTACTCTTCCCTGCTCTGCGTCTGTAAAGCACTGCCTCCTGTTCACGCAAGAATCACCATAAATATCCGCTCTGTGTACGACTCGGGCACTGCGGCAGCATATTGTATCTGTGGGGTGCGCTTCCTTAACTTGTCAAAGTCTCTTCCACGACACATTCCCGAAATACACGAAATCTACCATCTGGACGCTCTTTTCCACAGCACGTTCAAAACACCCGAAATCTAGCATCTAGGACAAACCTACCATGAGAGTCAAAGGAGCAAAGCATTGGCAAAATCATTCCCGTCATGTTCACTGAAGCCACAAAATATACCAACTTGGAAATGCATTGACATCCCTTTACTGTTGCTGGTTCCAAAACACAAACTAGAAAACTGTCTTCAGATCTCAGCCGATGAAGTGAGAGAGGTTCATCGTTACATTCTCAATGGCCGTAAGCAATGTGTTGTCATCCATCTCCTTACCAGCGGCGCTCTCAAACAAGCATCAAATCAGAGAGAGTGTCGTTGTACTCGGAAACTTTGTTAATGCCTCCGTTTTGATCATGACCCTATTGTTTTGTAAGCGCAAGAAAGCAAAACCAAACTCGTCAGTCTATAAACTGACAGATACAGTCAGGTCAACCAGTGCTTCACTGAGATTAATTTCGGGAACAGATTACAAGGGTTAGGGTTAGGGATGGGTTAGGGTTAGGGTTAGGATTAGGGTTAGGGGTTAGGGTTAGGGTTAGAGTTAGGGTTAGGGGTTAGGGTTAGGGTTAGGTTAGGGTTAGGGTTAGGGTTAGGCTTAGGGTTAGGGTTAGGGGTTAGGGGCTATGTTTAGGGTTAGGGTTAGGGTTACTCTGCATTAGGGTTAGGGTTAGGGTTACTCTGCATTAGGGTTAGGGTTTGGGTTAGGGTTAGGGTTAGGGTAACTCTGCATTACGGTTAGGGTTAGGGTTAGGGTGAGTGCATTAGGGTTAGGGTTAGGTTTAGTGTTAGGGTTAGGGTTACTCTGCATTAGGGTTAGGGTTTGGGTTACGGTTAGGGTTACGGTTAGTGCATTAGGCTAAGGGTTAGGGTTAGTGTTCGGATAACGGTTAGTGCATTAGGGTTTGGGTTAGCGATAGGGTTAGTGTTAGGGTTAGGGTTACTCAGCATTAGGGTTAGGGTTAGGGTTAGGGGTTAGGGTTAGGGTTAGGGTTAGGGTTTGTTTAGGTTTAGGGATAGGGTTAGGGGTTAGGGTTAGGGTTAAGGTTAGGGTAAGGGTTAGGGTTAGTGCATTAGGGTTAGGGTTAGCGTTAGGATTAGGGTTAGGGTTAGGGCATTAGGGTTAGGGTTTGGGTTAGGATTAGGGTTAGGGTTAGGGTATTAGGGTTAGGGTTAGGGTTAGGGTTATGGCATTAGGGTTAGGGTTAGGGTTTGGGTTAGGGTTAGGGCATTAGGGTTAGGGTTAGGTTTAGGGTTTACGGTTTGGGGTTGAGGGTTAGGGTTAGGGTTAGGGTTTACGGTAAGGGTTGGTGTTAAGGTTTAGGGTTAGGGTTAGGGTTCGGGTTAGCATTAGGGTTAGGGTCAGGTTTAGGGTTAGCGTTAGGGTTAGGGTTAGGGTTAGGGATTAGGGGTTAGGGTTAGGGTTAGGGTTGGGGTTAGGGTTAGGGTTAGTGGAAGGGTTAGGGTTAGGGTTAGGGTCAGGGTTAGGGTTAGGGGTTAGGGGTTAGGGTTAGGGGTTAGTGTTAGGGTTAGGGTAAGGGTTAGCTTTAGGGTTAGGATTAGGGCTTAGGGTTAGGGTTAGGGTTAGAGTTAGGGTTAGGGTTAGGTTTAGATTAGGGGTAGGCTAACTCTGCAGTAATGTAAGGCTTAGGGCTAGGGTTATGGTTAGGGTTAGGATTGGGGTTAGTGCGTTAGGGTTTGTGTTAGGGTTAGTGCAATAGGGTTAGGGTTGAGGTTAGGGTTTGTGCGTGTGGGTTAGGGTTAGGGTTACGGTTACGGTTAGTGCATTAGCTTTAGGGTTAGGGTTAGGGTTAGGTTTGCGGTTAGTGCATTAGGGTTAGGGTTAGTGTTAGGGATCGTATTAAGGTTAGGGTTACTCTGCATTAGTGTTAGGGTTAGGGTTAGGGTTAGTGTTAGGGTTAGGGGTTAGGGTTAGTGTTAGGGTTAGGGGCTAGGGTTTGTTTAGGGTTAGGGTTAGGTCTAGGGGTTAGGGTTAGGGTTAGGGTTAGGGTTATGGTTAGAGTTAGGGTTAGCGTTAGGATTACTCTGCATCACGGTTAGCGATAGGGTTAGTGCTAGGGTTAGGAAGAGGGTTAGTGCTTTAGGGTTAGGGTTAGGGTTAGGGTTAGTGCATTAGGGTTAGGGTTAGGGTTAGTGCATTAGTGTTTGGGTTAGGGTTACTGCATTAGGGTTAGGGTTAGGGTTAGGGCATTAGGGTTAGGGTTATTTTTAGGGTTAGGGTTAGGGTTAGGGTTAGGGTTATTGCAATAGGGTTAGGGTTAGGGTTAGTGCATTAGGGTTAGGGATAGTGTTAGGTTTACGGTTAGGGTTAGAGTTAGGGTAGTGCATTAGGGTTAGGTTTAGGGTTAAATTTATGGTTAGTGTTAGGGTTACTCTGCATTAGCGTTAGGGATAGGGTTAGGATTAGCGTTAGTGCATTAGGGTTAGGGTTAGTGCATTAGGGTTAGGGTTAGGGTTTGGGTGAGTGCATTAGGGTTAGGGTTTAGGTGAGGGTTAGTGCATTAGGGTTAGGGTTAGGGTTAGCTTTAGGGTTAGGATTAGGGCTTAGGGTTAGGGTTAGGGTTAGAGTTAGGGTTAGGGTTAGGGTTAGAGTTAGGGTTAGGCTAACCCTGCATTAAGGTAAGGCTTAGGGCTAGGGTTATGGTTAGGGTTAGGATTGGGGTTCGTGCGTTAGGGTTTGTGTTAGGGTTAGTGCAATAGGGTTAGGGTTGAGGTTAGGGTTAGTGCGTTAGGGTTACGGTTAGGGTTACGGTTACGGTTAGTGCATTAGCCTTACGGTTAGTGTTAGGGTTAGGTTTGCGGTTAGTGCATTAGGGTTAGGGTTAGTGTTAGGGATCGTGTTAAGGTTAGGGTTACTCTGCAATAGTGTTAGGGTTTGGGTTAGGGTTAGGGTTAGTGTTAGGGTTAGCGTTAGGGGTTAGGGTTAGTGTTAGGGTTGGGACTAGGGTTTGTTTAGGGTTAGGGTTAGGTCTAGGGGTTAGGGTTAGTTCATTAGTGTTAGGGTTAGGGCTAGGATTAGGGTTAGGGTTAGTGCATTAGGGTTTGGGTTAGTGTTAGGGTTAGGGTCAGGGTTAGGGTTATGGCATTAGGGTTAGGGTTAGGGTTAGGGTTTAGGGTTGCTGTTTAGGGTTAGGGTTAGTGTTAGGGTTAGGGTTACTCTGCATTAGGGTTAGGGTTAGGGTTAGGGTTATGGTTAGAGTTAGGGTTAGCGTTAGGATTACTCTGCATCACGGTTAGCGATAGGGTTAGTGTTAGGGTTAGGAAGAGGGTTAGTGCGTTAGAGTTAGGGTTAGGGTTAGTGCATTAGGGTTAGGGTTAGGGTTAGGGTTAGTGCATTAGTGTTTGGGTTAGGGTTACTGCATTAGTGTTAGGGTTAGGGTTAGTGCATTAGGGTTAGGGTTATTTTTAGGGTTAGGGTTAGGGTTAGGGTTAGTGCATTAGGGTTAGGGGTAGTGTTAGGTTTACGGTTAGGGTTAGAGTTAGGGTAGTGCATTAGGGGTAGGTTTAGGGTTAAATTTATGGTTAGGGTTAGGGTTACTCTGCATTAGCGTTAGGATTTGGGTTAGGGTTAGGGTTAGGGTTAGGGCATTAGGGTTAGGGTTAGGGTTTGGGATAGTGCATTAGGGTTAGGGTTAGGGTGAGGGTTAGTGCATTAGGGTTAGGGTCAGGGTTAGGGTTAGGGTCAGGGTTAGTGCCTTAGGTTTAGGGTTAGGGTTAGGGTTAGGGAGAGGGATAAGGTTAGGGGTTAGGGGTTAGGGTTAAGGTTAGGGTTAGAGTTGGGGTTAGGGTTATGGTTAGGGTTACTGTTAGCGGTTAGGGTTAGGGTTAGGGTTAGTGGTTCGGGTTAAGGTTAGGGTTCTGGTTAGGGTTAGGTAATGGTTAAGGTTAGGGTTAGGGTTAGGGTTAGGGATGGGGTTACACTGCATTATGGTTAGGGTTAGGGTTAGTGTTATTGTTAGGGTTACTCTGCATTAGGGCTATGTTTAGGGTTAGGGTTAGTGCATTAGGGTTAGGGTTAGGGATAGGATTGGTGCATTAGGGTTAGCGTTAGGGTTAGGGTTAGTGCATTAGGGTTATGGTTAGGGTTAGGGTTAGGGTAAGGGTTAGGGTTAGTGATAGATGTTCGGGGTTAGGGGTTAGGGTTTGGGTTAGTGCTGAGGGGTTAGGGTTTGGGCTAGTGTTAGGGTTAGGGTTAGGTTTAGGGTTAGGGGTTCGGGTTAGCGTTAGGGTTAGGGTTATGGTTAGGGTTTAGGGTTAGGGTTAGGGTTAGGGTTAGTGCATTAGGGTTAGGGTTAGGGTTAGTGTTAGGGTTAGGGTTAGGGTTAGGGTGAGGGCATTAGGGTTTGGGTTAGGATTAGTGTTAGGGGTTCGTGGTTAGGGGTTAGGGTTATTGTTAGCGTTAGTGTTAGTGTCAGGGTTAGGGTTAGGGTTACTCTGCATTAGGGTTAGGGTTAGGGGTTAGGGATAGGGTTAGGGTTAGGGTGACTCTGCATTAGGGTTAGGGTTAGGGATACTCTGCATTAAGGTTAGGGTTAGTGTTAGGGCTAGGGTTAGGGTTAGGGTTAGGGTTATGGTGAGGGTTAGTGCGTTAGGGCTAGGGTTAGGGTTAGTGCATTAGGGTTAGGGTTAGGGTTAGAGTTAGTGCATTAGGGTTAGGGTTACGGTTACGGTTAGTGCATTAGCCTTAGGGTTAGGGTTAGGGTTAGGTTTGCGGTTAGTGCATTAGGGTTAGGGTTAGTGTTAGGGATCGTGTTAAGGTTAGGGTTACTCTGCATTAGTGTTAGGGTTAGGGTTAGGGGTTAGGGTTAGTGTTAGGGTTAGGGGCTAGGGTTTGTTTAGGGTTAGGGTTAGGTCTAGGGGTTAGGTTTAGGGTTAGGGTTAGTTCATTAGTGTTAGGGTGAGGGCTAGGATTAGGGTTAGTGTTAGTGCATTAGGGTTTGGGTTAGTGTTAGGGTTAGGGTTAGGGTCAGGGTTAGGGTTATGGCATAAGGGTTAGGGTTAGGGTTAGGGTTTAGGGTTGCTGTTTCGGGTTAGGGTTAGTGTTAGGGTTAGGGTTACTCTGCATTAGGGTTAGGGTTAGGGTTATGGTTAGAGTTAGGGTTAGCGTTAGGATTACTCTGCATCACGGTTAGCGATAGGGTTAGTGTTAGGGTTAGGAAGAGGGTTAGTGCTTTAGGGTTAGGGTTAGGGTTAGGGTTAGTGCATTAGGGTTAGGGTTAGGGTTAGTGCATTAGTGTTTGGGTTAGGGTTACTGCATTAGGGTTAGGGTTAGGGTTAGTGCATTAGGGTTAGGGTTATTTTTAGGGTTAGGGTTAGGGTTAGTGTTAGGGATAGGGTTATTGCATTAGGGTTAGGGTTAGGGTTAGGGTCAGGGTTAGGGTTAGGGTTAGGGTTAGTGCATTAGGGTTAGGGATAGTGTTAGGTTTATGGTTAGGGTTAGAGTTAGGGTAATGCATTAGGGTTAGGTTTAGGGTTAAATTTATGGTTAGGGTTAGGGTTACTCTGCATTAGCGTTAGGGATAGGGTTAGGATTAGGGTTAGGGTTAGGGTTAGGGTTAGTGCATTAGGGTTAGGGTTAGGGTTTGGGTTAGGGCATTAGGGTTAGGGTTAGGTGAGGGTTAGTGCATTAGGGTTAGGGTCAGGGTTAGGGTTAGGGTTAGGGTTAGTGCCTTAGGTTTAGGGTTAGGGTTAAGGTTAGGCAGAGGGATAAGGTTAGGGGTTAGGGGTTAGGGTTAGGGTTAGAGTTGGGGTTAGGGTTACGGTTAGGGTTACTGTTAGCGGTTAGGGTTAGGGTTAGGGTTAGTGGTTCGGGTTAAGGTTAGGGTTCTGGTTAGGGTTAGGTAATGGTTAAGGTTTGGGTTAGAGTTAGGGTTAGGGATGGGGTTACACTGCATTATGGTTCGGGTTAGGGTTTGTGTTAGGGTTAGGGTTACTCTGCATTAGGGCTATGTTTAGGGTTAGGGTTAGTGCATTAGGGTTAGGGTTAGGGATAGGATTGGTGCATTAGGGTTAGGGTTAGGGTTAGTGCATTAGGGTTATGGTTAGGGTTAGGATTAGGGTAAGGGTTAGGGTTAGTGATAGAGGTTCGGGGTTAGGGGTTAGGGTTTGGGTTAGGGCTGAGGGGTTAGGGTTTGGGCTTGGGCTGAGGGGTTAGGGTTTGGGCTAGTGTTAGGGTTAGGGTTAGGGTTAGGTTTAGGGTTAGGGGTTAGGGTTAGCGTTAGGGTTAGTGCATCAGGGTTAGGGTTAGCATTAGGGTTAGGGTTAGGGTTAGGGTTATGGTTAGGGTGAGGGCATTAGGGTTTGGGTTAGGATTAGGGTTAGGGGCTCGTGGTTAGGGGTTAGGGTTATTGTTAGCGTTAGTGTTAGGGTTAGGGTTAGTGTTAGGGTTAGGTGTTAGTTTCAGGGTTAGGGTTTGGGTTAGGGGTTAGGGATAGGGTTAGGGTTAGGGTTAGTGCATTAGGGTTAGGGTTAGCATTAGGGTTAGGGTTAGGGTTAGGGTTAGGGTTAGGGTGAGGGCATTAGGTTTTGGGTTAGGATTAGGGTTAGGGGTTCGTGGTTAGGGGTTAGGGATATTGTTAGCGTTAGTGTTAGGGTTAGGGTTAGTGTTAGGGTTAGGTGTTAGTGTCAGGGTTAGGGTTCGGGTTACTCTGCATTAGGGTTAGGGTTAGGGTTAGGGGTTAGGGATAGGGTTAGGGTTAGGGTTAGGGTTAGGGTTAGGGTTAGGGTTAGGGTTACGGTTAGGGTTAGGGTTAGGGGTTAGGGATAGGGTTAGGGTTAGGGTGACTCTGCATTAGGGTAAGGGTTAGGGATACTCTGCATTAAGGTTGGGGTTAGTCTTAGGGCTAGGTTTAGGGTTAGGGTTAGGGTTATGGTGAGGGTTAGTGCGTTAGGGCTAGGGTTAGGGTTAGTGCATTAGGGTTAGGGTTAGGGTTAGAGTTAGTGCATTAGGGTTAGGGTTAGGATTAGGGTTAGGTTTACGGTTAGGGTTAGGCTTAGTGCATTAGGGTTAGGGTTAGGTTTAGGGTTAGGGTTAGTGTTAGAGTTAGTGCGTTAGGGTTAGGGTTAGTGCATTAGGCTTAGGGTTAGGGTTAGGGTTAGTGTTAGGGTTAGGTTTAGGGTTGGGTTAGGGGTTCGGTGTTAGGGGTTAGAGTTAGGGTTATGGTTAGGGTTAGGGTTAGGTGTTAGGGTTAGTTTTAATGTTAGGGTGAAGGTTACTCTGCTTTAGGGTTGGGATTAGGGTTCGGGTTCGGGTTCGGGTTAGGGTTAGGGTTAGGGTTAGGGATAGGGTTAGGGGTTCGGTGTTAGGGGTTAGAGTTAGGGTTATGGTTAGGGTTAGGTTTAGGTGTTAGGGTTAGTTTTAATGTTAGGGTTAAGGTTACTCTGCTTTAGGGTTAGGATTAGGGTTCGGGTTAGGGTTAGGGTTAGGGTTAGGGTTTGGGTTAGGGGTTAGGGTTAGGGTTAGGTTTACTCTGCATTAGTGTTAGGTTTAGGGTTAGGGTGTGGGTTAGTGATGGGGTTACTCTTCATTAGTGTTAAGGTTAAGGTTAGGGGTAGGGTAAGGGTTAGGGTTATGCTTAGGGTTAGTGGGTTAGGGTTAGGGTTTGGGTTATTTCATTTTGGTTAGGGTTCGGGTTAGGGTGAGGGTTAGGTCTAGGGTTAGAGTTAGTGCATTAGGGCTAGGGTTAGGGTTAGGGTTAGTGCATTTGGGTTAGGGTTATGGTTAGGGTTAGGGTTAGTGCATTAGGGTTAGGGTTAGGGTTACGGTTAGGGATGGGGTTAGGGGTTAGGGTTAGGAATAGGGGTTAGGGTTAGAGTTAGGGTTAGGGTTAGCGTTAGGGTTAGGGTTAGATTTAGGGTTAGGGCTACTCTGCATTATGGTTAGGGTAAGGGTTTGGATTAGGGGTGGGGTTAGGGTTAGGGTTACTCTGCATTAGGGTTAGGGTTAGGGTTACAGTTAGTGCATTAGGGTTAGGGTTAGGGACTGTGCATTAGGGTTAGGGTTCGGGTTAATGTTACTGCATTAGGGTTAGGGTTAGTGCATTAGGGTTAGGGTTAGGGATAGGGTTAGGGTTAGGTTTAGGTTTAGGGTTAGATTTAGAGTTAGGGTTAGGGTTAGGGTTAGGCTTAGTGTTAGGTTTAGGGTTAGGTTTAGGCTTAGGGTTAGGGTTAGTGTTAGGGTTAGGATTAGGGTTACAGTTATGGTCAGGGGTTAGGGGTTAGGGTTAGGGTTTGGGTTAGGGCTAGGGGTCAGTGGTTAGGTTTGGTTTAGGGTTTGGGTTAGGGTTGGGGTAAGGGTTAGGGTTAGTGATAGAGGTTCGGGATTAGGGGTTAGGGTTAGGGTTAGGGGTGTGGGGTTTG
This sequence comes from Carcharhinus amblyrhynchos, assembly GCF_965287045.1. Lineage (NCBI taxonomy): Eukaryota > Metazoa > Chordata > Chondrichthyes > Carcharhiniformes > Carcharhinidae > Carcharhinus > Carcharhinus amblyrhynchos. The sequence goes on from NC_137336.1 coordinate 81,233,942, forward strand.
GGTTAGGGTTAGTGTTAGGGTTAGGGTTAGGGTTAGGTTTAGGGTTAGGGTTGGGGGTTAGGGTTAGCGTTAGGGATAGGGTTAGGATTAGGGTTAGGGTGAGGGCATTAGGGTTTGGGTTAGGGTTAGGGTTAGGGGTTCGTGATTAGGGGTTAGGGTTAGTGTTAGCGTTAGCGTTTGGGTTAGGGTTAGTGTTAGGGTTAGGTGTTAGTGTCAGGGTTAGGGTTAGGGTTACTCTGCATTAGAGTTAGGGTTACGGTAAGGGTTAGGGGTTAGGGTTAGGGTTAGGGTTACTCTGCATTAGGGTTAGGTTTAGGGTTAGGGTTAGGGTTACTCTGCATTAAGGTTAGGGTTAGTGGTAGGGCTAGGGTTATGGATAGGGTTAGTGTTACTCTGCATTAAGGTTGGGGTTAGTGCTAGGGCTAGGGTTAGGGTTAGGGTTAGGGTTATGGTGAGGGTTAGTGCGTTAGGGCTAGGGTTAGGGTTCGTGCATTAGGGTTAGGGTTAGGGTTAGTGCATTAGGGTTAGGGTTAGGGTTAGGTTTACGGTTAGGGTTAGGGTTAGTGCATTAGGGTTAGGGTTAGGTTTAGGGTTAGGGTTAGGGTTGGAGTTAGTGCGTTAGGGTTAGGGTTAGGGTTAGGGTTAGGGTTAGGGTTAGTGTTAGGGTTAGGGTTAGGGTTAGGGGTTCGGTGTTAGGGGTTAGAGTTAGGGTTATGGTTAGGGTTAGGGTTAGGTGTTAGGGTTAGTTTTAGTGTTAGGGTTAGGGTTACTCTGCTTTAGGGTTGGGATTAGGGTTCGTGTTAGGGTTAGGGTTAGGGTTTGGGTTAGGGATTAGGGTATGGGTTAGGTTTACTCTGCATTAGTGTCAGGTTTAGGGTTAGGGTGTGGGTTCGTGATGGGGTTACTCTTCATTAGGGTTAGGGTTCGGGTTAGGGCTAGGGTTAGGTTTCGGGTTATGGTTAGGGTTAGTGGGTTAGGGTTAGCGTTTGGGTTATTGCATTTTGGTTAGGGTTCTGGTTAGGGTTAGGGTTAGGGCTAGGGTTAGGGTTAGTGCATTTGGTTCAGGGCTAGGGTTAGTGCATTAGGGTTAGAGTTAGGGTTACGGTTAGGGATGGGGTTAGGGGTTAGGGTTAGGATTAGGGGTTAGGGTTAGTGTTAGGGTTTGGGTTAGCGTTAAGGTTAGGGTTAGATTTAGTGTTAGGGTTACTCTGCATTATGGTTAGGGTAAGGGTTTGGATTAGGGGTGGGGTTAGGGTTAGGGTTACTCTGCATTAGGGTTAGGGTTAGGGTTACGGTTAGGGCATTAGTGTTAGGGTTAGGGTTAGGGTTTGTGCATTAGGGTTAGGGTTAGGGTTAATGTTACTGCATTAGGGTTAGGGTTAGTGCGTTAGGGTTAGGGTTAGGGATAGGGTTAGGGTTAGGTTTAGGGTTAGGGTTAGATTTAGAGTTAGGGTTAGGGTTAAGGTTAGGGTTTGTGTTAGGGTTAGGGTTAGGTTTAGGCTTAGGGTTAGGAGTCGGGGGTTAAAGGTAACAGTTAGGGTTAGGGTTAGGGTTTGTGTTAGGGTTTGCGTTAGGTGCTAGGGTTAGGGTTAGTGTTAGCGTTACACTGCATTAGGGTTAGGGTTAGGGTTAGGTTTAAGGTTAGGGTTAGGGTTAGTGAATTAGGGTTAGGGTTAGGTTTAGGGTTATGGTTAAGGTTAGAGTTAGGGTTAGGGATTAGCTTTATGTTTAGGGTTACGGTTAGGGTTAGGGCTTAGGGTTAGGGTTAGGGTTAGGGTTAGGGTTAGTGTTAGTGTTAGGGTTAGGGTTAGGGTTAGGTGTTCGGGGTTAGGCGTTAGAATTAGGGTTAGGGTAAGGTTTAGGGTTTGGGTTAGGTGTTAGGGTTTTGTTTATGGTTAGACATAGGGTTACTCTGCTTCAGGTTTGGGATTAGGGTTCCGGTTATGGTTAGGGTTAGGGTTAGGGTTAGGGATAGGGTTACGGTTACTCTGCATTAGTGTTATGTTTAGGGTCAGCGTGTGGGTTAGTGTTAGGGTTACTCGGCATTAGGGTTAGGGCTAGGGTTAGCGTTAGTGTTAGGGCTTAGGGGTTATGGTTAGGGTTAGGGTTAGGGTTAGGGTTAGGGTTATGGTTAGGGTGAGGGCATTAGGGTTTGGGTTAGGATTAGGGTTAGGGGTTCGTGGTTAGGGGTTAGGGTTATTGTTAGCGTTAGTGTTAGGGTTAGGGTTAATGTTAGGGTTAGGTGTTAGTTTCAGGGTTAAGGTTAGGGTTAGGGGTTAGGGATAGGGTTAGGGTTAGGGTGACTCTGCATTAGGGTTAGGGTTAGGGTTGCTCTGCATTAAGGTTAGGGTTAGGGTTAGTGCATTAGGGTTAGGGTTAGGGTTAGGGTTAGTGCATTAGTGTTTGGGTTAGGGTTACTGCATTAGTGTTAGGGTTAGGGTTAGTGCATTAGGGTTAGGGTTATTTTTAGGGTTAGGGTTAGGGTTAGGGTTAGTGCATTAGGGTTAGGGGTAGTGTTAGGTTTACGGTTAGGGTTAGAGTTAGGGTAGTGCATTAGGGGTAGGTTTAGGGTTAAATTTATGGTTAGGGTTAGGGTTACTCTGCATTAGCGTTAGGATTTGGGTTAGGGTTAGGGTTAGGGTTAGGGCATTAGGGTTAGGGTTAGGGTTTGGGATAGTGCATTAGGGTTAGGGTTAGGGTGAGGGTTAGTGCATTAGGGTTAGGGTCAGGGTTAGGGTTAGGGTCAGGGTTAGTGCCTTAGGTTTAGGGTTAGGGTTAGGGTTAGGGAGAGGGATAAGGTTAGGGGTTAGGGGTTAGGGTTAAGGTTAGGGTTAGAGTTGGGGTTAGGGTTATGGTTAGGGTTACTGTTAGCGGTTAGGGTTAGGGTTAGGGTTAGTGGTTCGGGTTAAGGTTAGGGTTCTGGTTAGGGTTAGGTAATGGTTAAGGTTAGGGTTAGGGTTAGGGTTAGGGATGGGGTTACACTGCATTATGGTTAGGGTTAGGGTTAGTGTTATTGTTAGGGTTACTCTGCATTAGGGCTATGTTTAGGGTTAGGGTTAGTGCATTAGGGTTAGGGTTAGGGATAGGATTGGTGCATTAGGGTTAGCGTTAGGGTTAGGGTTAGTGCATTAGGGTTATGGTTAGGGTTAGGGTTAGGGTAAGGGTTAGGGTTAGTGATAGATGTTCGGGGTTAGGGGTTAGGGTTTGGGTTAGTGCTGAGGGGTTAGGGTTTGGGCTAGTGTTAGGGTTAGGGTTAGGTTTAGGGTTAGGGGTTCGGGTTAGCGTTAGGGTTAGGGTTATGGTTAGGGTTTAGGGTTAGGGTTAGGGTTAGGGTTAGTGCATTAGGGTTAGGGTTAGGGTTAGTGTTAGGGTTAGGGTTAGGGTTAGGGTGAGGGCATTAGGGTTTGGGTTAGGATTAGTGTTAGGGGTTCGTGGTTAGGGGTTAGGGTTATTGTTAGCGTTAGTGTTAGTGTCAGGGTTAGGGTTAGGGTTACTCTGCATTAGGGTTAGGGTTAGGGGTTAGGGATAGGGTTAGGGTTAGGGTGACTCTGCATTAGGGTTAGGGTTAGGGATACTCTGCATTAAGGTTAGGGTTAGTGTTAGGGCTAGGGTTAGGGTTAGGGTTAGGGTTATGGTGAGGGTTAGTGCGTTAGGGCTAGGGTTAGGGTTAGTGCATTAGGGTTAGGGTTAGGGTTAGAGTTAGTGCATTAGGGTTAGGGTTACGGTTACGGTTAGTGCATTAGCCTTAGGGTTAGGGTTAGGGTTAGGTTTGCGGTTAGTGCATTAGGGTTAGGGTTAGTGTTAGGGATCGTGTTAAGGTTAGGGTTACTCTGCATTAGTGTTAGGGTTAGGGTTAGGGGTTAGGGTTAGTGTTAGGGTTAGGGGCTAGGGTTTGTTTAGGGTTAGGGTTAGGTCTAGGGGTTAGGTTTAGGGTTAGGGTTAGTTCATTAGTGTTAGGGTGAGGGCTAGGATTAGGGTTAGTGTTAGTGCATTAGGGTTTGGGTTAGTGTTAGGGTTAGGGTTAGGGTCAGGGTTAGGGTTATGGCATAAGGGTTAGGGTTAGGGTTAGGGTTTAGGGTTGCTGTTTCGGGTTAGGGTTAGTGTTAGGGTTAGGGTTACTCTGCATTAGGGTTAGGGTTAGGGTTATGGTTAGAGTTAGGGTTAGCGTTAGGATTACTCTGCATCACGGTTAGCGATAGGGTTAGTGTTAGGGTTAGGAAGAGGGTTAGTGCTTTAGGGTTAGGGTTAGGGTTAGGGTTAGTGCATTAGGGTTAGGGTTAGGGTTAGTGCATTAGTGTTTGGGTTAGGGTTACTGCATTAGGGTTAGGGTTAGGGTTAGTGCATTAGGGTTAGGGTTATTTTTAGGGTTAGGGTTAGGGTTAGTGTTAGGGATAGGGTTATTGCATTAGGGTTAGGGTTAGGGTTAGGGTCAGGGTTAGGGTTAGGGTTAGGGTTAGTGCATTAGGGTTAGGGATAGTGTTAGGTTTATGGTTAGGGTTAGAGTTAGGGTAATGCATTAGGGTTAGGTTTAGGGTTAAATTTATGGTTAGGGTTAGGGTTACTCTGCATTAGCGTTAGGGATAGGGTTAGGATTAGGGTTAGGGTTAGGGTTAGGGTTAGTGCATTAGGGTTAGGGTTAGGGTTTGGGTTAGGGCATTAGGGTTAGGGTTAGGTGAGGGTTAGTGCATTAGGGTTAGGGTCAGGGTTAGGGTTAGGGTTAGGGTTAGTGCCTTAGGTTTAGGGTTAGGGTTAAGGTTAGGCAGAGGGATAAGGTTAGGGGTTAGGGGTTAGGGTTAGGGTTAGAGTTGGGGTTAGGGTTACGGTTAGGGTTACTGTTAGCGGTTAGGGTTAGGGTTAGGGTTAGTGGTTCGGGTTAAGGTTAGGGTTCTGGTTAGGGTTAGGTAATGGTTAAGGTTTGGGTTAGAGTTAGGGTTAGGGATGGGGTTACACTGCATTATGGTTCGGGTTAGGGTTTGTGTTAGGGTTAGGGTTACTCTGCATTAGGGCTATGTTTAGGGTTAGGGTTAGTGCATTAGGGTTAGGGTTAGGGATAGGATTGGTGCATTAGGGTTAGGGTTAGGGTTAGTGCATTAGGGTTATGGTTAGGGTTAGGATTAGGGTAAGGGTTAGGGTTAGTGATAGAGGTTCGGGGTTAGGGGTTAGGGTTTGGGTTAGGGCTGAGGGGTTAGGGTTTGGGCTTGGGCTGAGGGGTTAGGGTTTGGGCTAGTGTTAGGGTTAGGGTTAGGGTTAGGTTTAGGGTTAGGGGTTAGGGTTAGCGTTAGGGTTAGTGCATCAGGGTTAGGGTTAGCATTAGGGTTAGGGTTAGGGTTAGGGTTATGGTTAGGGTGAGGGCATTAGGGTTTGGGTTAGGATTAGGGTTAGGGGCTCGTGGTTAGGGGTTAGGGTTATTGTTAGCGTTAGTGTTAGGGTTAGGGTTAGTGTTAGGGTTAGGTGTTAGTTTCAGGGTTAGGGTTTGGGTTAGGGGTTAGGGATAGGGTTAGGGTTAGGGTTAGTGCATTAGGGTTAGGGTTAGCATTAGGGTTAGGGTTAGGGTTAGGGTTAGGGTTAGGGTGAGGGCATTAGGTTTTGGGTTAGGATTAGGGTTAGGGGTTCGTGGTTAGGGGTTAGGGATATTGTTAGCGTTAGTGTTAGGGTTAGGGTTAGTGTTAGGGTTAGGTGTTAGTGTCAGGGTTAGGGTTCGGGTTACTCTGCATTAGGGTTAGGGTTAGGGTTAGGGGTTAGGGATAGGGTTAGGGTTAGGGTTAGGGTTAGGGTTAGGGTTAGGGTTAGGGTTACGGTTAGGGTTAGGGTTAGGGGTTAGGGATAGGGTTAGGGTTAGGGTGACTCTGCATTAGGGTAAGGGTTAGGGATACTCTGCATTAAGGTTGGGGTTAGTCTTAGGGCTAGGTTTAGGGTTAGGGTTAGGGTTATGGTGAGGGTTAGTGCGTTAGGGCTAGGGTTAGGGTTAGTGCATTAGGGTTAGGGTTAGGGTTAGAGTTAGTGCATTAGGGTTAGGGTTAGGATTAGGGTTAGGTTTACGGTTAGGGTTAGGCTTAGTGCATTAGGGTTAGGGTTAGGTTTAGGGTTAGGGTTAGTGTTAGAGTTAGTGCGTTAGGGTTAGGGTTAGTGCATTAGGCTTAGGGTTAGGGTTAGGGTTAGTGTTAGGGTTAGGTTTAGGGTTGGGTTAGGGGTTCGGTGTTAGGGGTTAGAGTTAGGGTTATGGTTAGGGTTAGGGTTAGGTGTTAGGGTTAGTTTTAATGTTAGGGTGAAGGTTACTCTGCTTTAGGGTTGGGATTAGGGTTCGGGTTCGGGTTCGGGTTAGGGTTAGGGTTAGGGTTAGGGATAGGGTTAGGGGTTCGGTGTTAGGGGTTAGAGTTAGGGTTATGGTTAGGGTTAGGTTTAGGTGTTAGGGTTAGTTTTAATGTTAGGGTTAAGGTTACTCTGCTTTAGGGTTAGGATTAGGGTTCGGGTTAGGGTTAGGGTTAGGGTTAGGGTTTGGGTTAGGGGTTAGGGTTAGGGTTAGGTTTACTCTGCATTAGTGTTAGGTTTAGGGTTAGGGTGTGGGTTAGTGATGGGGTTACTCTTCATTAGTGTTAAGGTTAAGGTTAGGGGTAGGGTAAGGGTTAGGGTTATGCTTAGGGTTAGTGGGTTAGGGTTAGGGTTTGGGTTATTTCATTTTGGTTAGGGTTCGGGTTAGGGTGAGGGTTAGGTCTAGGGTTAGAGTTAGTGCATTAGGGCTAGGGTTAGGGTTAGGGTTAGTGCATTTGGGTTAGGGTTATGGTTAGGGTTAGGGTTAGTGCATTAGGGTTAGGGTTAGGGTTACGGTTAGGGATGGGGTTAGGGGTTAGGGTTAGGAATAGGGGTTAGGGTTAGAGTTAGGGTTAGGGTTAGCGTTAGGGTTAGGGTTAGATTTAGGGTTAGGGCTACTCTGCATTATGGTTAGGGTAAGGGTTTGGATTAGGGGTGGGGTTAGGGTTAGGGTTACTCTGCATTAGGGTTAGGGTTAGGGTTACAGTTAGTGCATTAGGGTTAGGGTTAGGGACTGTGCATTAGGGTTAGGGTTCGGGTTAATGTTACTGCATTAGGGTTAGGGTTAGTGCATTAGGGTTAGGGTTAGGGATAGGGTTAGGGTTAGGTTTAGGTTTAGGGTTAGATTTAGAGTTAGGGTTAGGGTTAGGGTTAGGCTTAGTGTTAGGTTTAGGGTTAGGTTTAGGCTTAGGGTTAGGGTTAGTGTTAGGGTTAGGATTAGGGTTACAGTTATGGTCAGGGGTTAGGGGTTAGGGTTAGGGTTTGGGTTAGGGCTAGGGGTCAGTGGTTAGGTTTGGTTTAGGGTTTGGGTTAGGGTTGGGGTAAGGGTTAGGGTTAGTGATAGAGGTTCGGGATTAGGGGTTAGGGTTAGGGTTAGGGGTGTGGGGTTTGGGTTAGGGTTAGTGTTAGGGTTAGGGTTAGGGTTAGGTTTAGGGTTAGGGTTGGGGGTTAGGGTTAGCGTTAGGGATAGGGTTAGGATTAGGGTTAGGGTGAGGGCATTAGGGTTTGGGTTAGGGTTAGGGTTAGGGGTTCGTGATTAGGGGTTAGGGTTAGTGTTAGCGTTAGCGTTTGGGTTAGGGTTAGTGTTAGGGTTAGGTGTTAGTGTCAGGGTTAGGGTTAGGGTTACTCTGCATTAGAGTTAGGGTTACGGTAAGGGTTAGGGGTTAGGGTTAGGGTTAGGGTTACTCTGCATTAGGGTTAGGTTTAGGGTTAGGGTTAGGGTTACTCTGCATTAAGGTTAGGGTTAGTGGTAGGGCTAGGGTTATGGATAGGGTTAGTGTTACTCTGCATTAAGGTTGGGGTTAGTGCTAGGGCTAGGGTTAGGGTTAGGGTTAGGGTTATGGTGAGGGTTAGTGCGTTAGGGCTAGGGTTAGGGTTCGTGCATTAGGGTTAGGGTTAGGGTTAGTGCATTAGGGTTAGGGTTAGGGTTAGGTTTACGGTTAGGGTTAGGGTTAGTGCATTAGGGTTAGGGTTAGGTTTAGGGTTAGGGTTAGGGTTGGAGTTAGTGCGTTAGGGTTAGGGTTAGGGTTAGGGTTAGGGTTAGGGTTAGTGTTAGGGTTAGGGTTAGGGTTAGGGGTTCGGTGTTAGGGGTTAGAGTTAGGGTTATGGTTAGGGTTAGGGTTAGGTGTTAGGGTTAGTTTTAGTGTTAGGGTTAGGGTTACTCTGCTTTAGGGTTGGGATTAGGGTTCGTGTTAGGGTTAGGGTTAGGGTTTGGGTTAGGGATTAGGGTATGGGTTAGGTTTACTCTGCATTAGTGTCAGGTTTAGGGTTAGGGTGTGGGTTCGTGATGGGGTTACTCTTCATTAGGGTTAGGGTTCGGGTTAGGGCTAGGGTTAGGTTTCGGGTTATGGTTAGGGTTAGTGGGTTAGGGTTAGCGTTTGGGTTATTGCATTTTGGTTAGGGTTCTGGTTAGGGTTAGGGTTAGGGCTAGGGTTAGGGTTAGTGCATTTGGTTCAGGGCTAGGGTTAGTGCATTAGGGTTAGAGTTAGGGTTACGGTTAGGGATGGGGTTAGGGGTTAGGGTTAGGATTAGGGGTTAGGGTTAGTGTTAGGGTTTGGGTTAGCGTTAAGGTTAGGGTTAGATTTAGTGTTAGGGTTACTCTGCATTATGGTTAGGGTAAGGGTTTGGATTAGGGGTGGGGTTAGGGTTAGGGTTACTCTGCATTAGGGTTAGGGTTAGGGTTACGGTTAGGGCATTAGTGTTAGGGTTAGGGTTAGGGTTTGTGCATTAGGGTTAGGGTTAGGGTTAATGTTACTGCATTAGGGTTAGGGTTAGTGCGTTAGGGTTAGGGTTAGGGATAGGGTTAGGGTTAGGTTTAGGGTTAGGGTTAGATTTAGAGTTAGGGTTAGGGTTAAGGTTAGGGTTTGTGTTAGGGTTAGGGTTAGGTTTAGGCTTAGGGTTAGGAGTCGGGGGTTAAAGGTAACAGTTAGGGTTAGGGTTAGGGTTTGTGTTAGGGTTTGCGTTAGGTGCTAGGGTTAGGGTTAGTGTTAGCGTTACACTGCATTAGGGTTAGGGTTAGGGTTAGGTTTAAGGTTAGGGTTAGGGTTAGTGAATTAGGGTTAGGGTTAGGTTTAGGGTTATGGTTAAGGTTAGAGTTAGGGTTAGGGATTAGCTTTATGTTTAGGGTTACGGTTAGGGTTAGGGCTTAGGGTTAGGGTTAGGGTTAGGGTTAGGGTTAGTGTTAGTGTTAGGGTTAGGGTTAGGGTTAGGTGTTCGGGGTTAGGCGTTAGAATTAGGGTTAGGGTAAGGTTTAGGGTTTGGGTTAGGTGTTAGGGTTTTGTTTATGGTTAGACATAGGGTTACTCTGCTTCAGGTTTGGGATTAGGGTTCCGGTTATGGTTAGGGTTAGGGTTAGGGTTAGGGATAGGGTTACGGTTACTCTGCATTAGTGTTATGTTTAGGGTCAGCGTGTGGGTTAGTGTTAGGGTTACTCGGCATTAGGGTTAGGGCTAGGGTTAGCGTTAGTGTTAGGGCTTAGGGGTTATGGTTAGGGTTAGGGTTAGGGTTAGGGTTAGGGTTATGGTTAGGGTGAGGGCATTAGGGTTTGGGTTAGGATTAGGGTTAGGGGTTCGTGGTTAGGGGTTAGGGTTATTGTTAGCGTTAGTGTTAGGGTTAGGGTTAATGTTAGGGTTAGGTGTTAGTTTCAGGGTTAAGGTTAGGGTTAGGGGTTAGGGATAGGGTTAGGGTTAGGGTGACTCTGCATTAGGGTTAGGGTTAGGGTTGCTCTGCATTAAGGTTAGGGTCAGTGTTAGGGCTAGGGTTAGGGTTAGGGTTAGGGTTATGGTGAGGGTTAGTGCGTTAGGGCTAGGGTTAGGGTTAGTGCATTAGGGTTAGGGTTAGGGTTAGAGTTAGTGCATTAGGGTTAGGGTTACGGTTACGGTTAGTGCATTAGCCTTAGGGTTAGGGTTAGGGTTAGGTTTGCGGTTAGTGCATTAGGGTTAGGGTTAGTGTTAGGGATCGTGTTAAGGTTAGGGTTACTCTGCATTAGTGTTAGGGTTAGGGTTAGGGGTTAGGGTTAGTGTTAGGGTTAGGGGCTAGGGTTTGTTTAGGGTTAGGGTTAGGTCTAGGGGTTAGGTTTAGGGTTAGGGTTAGTTCATTAGTGTTAGGGTGAGGGCTAGGATTAGGGTTAGTGTTAGTGCATTAGGGTTTGGGTTAGTGTTAGGGTTAGGGTTAGGGTCAGGGTTAGGGTTATGGCATAAGGGTTAGGGTTAGGGTTAGGGTTTAGGGTTGCTGTTTCGGGTTAGGGTTAGTGTTAGGGTTAGGGTTACTCTGCATTAGGGTTAGGGTTAGGGTTATGGTTAGAGTTAGGGTTAGCGTTAGGATTACTCTGCATCACGGTTAGCGATAGGGTTAGTGTTAGGGTTAGGAAGAGGGTTAGTGCTTTAGGGTTAGGGTTAGGGTTAGGGTTAGTGCATTAGGGTTAGGGTTAGGGTTAGTGCATTAGTGTTTGGGTTAGGGTTACTGCATTAGGGTTAGGGTTAGGGTTAGTGCATTAGGGTTAGGGTTATTTTTAGGGTTAGGGTTAGGGTTAGTGTTAGGGATAGGGTTATTGCATTAGGGTTAGGGTTAGGGTTAGGGTCAGGGTTAGGGTTAGGGTTAGGGTTAGTGCATTAGGGTTAGGGATAGTGTTAGGTTTATGGTTAGGGTTAGAGTTAGGGTAATGCATTAGGGTTAGGTTTAGGGTTAAATTTATGGTTAGGGTTAGGGTTACTCTGCATTAGCGTTAGGGATAGGGTTAGGATTAGGGTTAGGGTTAGGGTTAGGGTTAGTGCATTAGGGTTAGGGTTAGGGTTTGGGTTAGGGCATTAGGGTTAGGGTTAGGTGAGGGTTAGTGCATTAGGGTTAGGGTCAGGGTTAGGGTTAGGGTTAGGGTTAGTGCCTTAGGTTTAGGGTTAGGGTTAAGGTTAGGCAGAGGGATAAGGTTAGGGGTTAGGGGTTAGGGTTAGGGTTAGAGTTGGGGTTAGGGTTACGGTTAGGGTTACTGTTAGCGGTTAGGGTTAGGGTTAGGGTTAGTGGTTCGGGTTAAGGTTAGGGTTCTGGTTAGGGTTAGGTAATGGTTAAGGTTTGGGTTAGAGTTAGGGTTAGGGATGGGGTTACACTGCATTATGGTTCGGGTTAGGGTTTGTGTTAGGGTTAGGGTTACTCTGCATTAGGGCTATGTTTAGGGTTAGGGTTAGTGCATTAGGGTTAGGGTTAGGGATAGGATTGGTGCATTAGGGTTAGGGTTAGGGTTAGTGCATTAGGGTTATGGTTAGGGTTAGGATTAGGGTAAGGGTTAGGGTTAGTGATAGAGGTTCGGGGTTAGGGGTTAGGGTTTGGGTTAGGGCTGAGGGGTTAGGGTTTGGGCTTGGGCTGAGGGGTTAGGGTTTGGGCTAGTGTTAGGGTTAGGGTTAGGGTTAGGTTTAGGGTTAGGGGTTAGGGTTAGCGTTAGGGTTAGTGCATCAGGGTTAGGGTTAGCATTAGGGTTAGGGTTAGGGTTAGGGTTATGGTTAGGGTGAGGGCATTAGGGTTTGGGTTAGGATTAGGGTTAGGGGCTCGTGGTTAGGGGTTAGGGTTATTGTTAGCGTTAGTGTTAGGGTTAGGGTTAGTGTTAGGGTTAGGTGTTAGTTTCAGGGTTAGGGTTTGGGTTAGGGGTTAGGGATAGGGTTAGGGTTAGGGTTAGTGCATTAGGGTTAGGGTTAGCATTAGGGTTAGGGTTAGGGTTAGGGTTAGGGTTAGGGTGAGGGCATTAGGTTTTGGGTTAGGATTAGGGTTAGGGGTTCGTGGTTAGGGGTTAGGGATATTGTTAGCGTTAGTGTTAGGGTTAGGGTTAGTGTTAGGGTTAGGTGTTAGTGTCAGGGTTAGGGTTCGGGTTACTCTGCATTAGGGTTAGGGTTAGGGTTAGGGGTTAGGGATAGGGTTAGGGTTAGGGTTAGGGTTAGGGTTAGGGTTAGGGTTAGGGTTACGGTTAGGGTTAGGGTTAGGGGTTAGGGATAGGGTTAGGGTTAGGGTGACTCTGCATTAGGGTAAGGGTTAGGGATACTCTGCATTAAGGTTAGGGTTAGTCTTAGGGCTAGGTTTAGGGTTAGGGTTAGGGTTATGGTGAGGGTTAGTGCGTTAGGGCTAGGGTTAGGGTTAGTGCATTAGGGTTAGGGTTAGGGTTAGAGTTAGTGCATTAGGGTTAGGGTTAGGATTAGGGTTAGGTTTACGGTTAGGGTTAGGCTTAGTGCATTAGGGTTAGGGTTAGGTTTAGGGTTAGGGTTAGTGTTAGAGTTAGTGCGTTAGGGTTAGGGTTAGTGCATTAGGCTTAGGGTTAGGGTTAGGGTTAGTGTTAGGGTTAGGTTTAGGGTTGGGTTAGGGGTTCGGTGTTAGGGGTTAGAGTTAGGGTTATGGTTAGGGTTAGGGTTAGGTGTTAGGGTTAGTTTTAATGTTAGGGTGAAGGTTACTCTGCTTTAGGGTTGGGATTAGGGTTCGGGTTCGGGTTCGGGTTAGGGTTAGGGTTAGGGTTAGGGATAGGGTTAGGGGTTCGGTGTTAGGGGTTAGAGTTAGGGTTATGGTTAGGGTTAGGTTTAGGTGTTAGGGTTAGTTTTAATGTTAGGGTTAAGGTTACTCTGCTTTAGGGTTAGGATTAGGGTTCGGGTTAGGGTTAGGGTTAGGGTTAGGGTTTGGGTTAGGGGTTAGGGTTAGGGTTAGGTTTACTCTGCATTAGTGTTAGGTTTAGGGTTAGGGTGTGGGTTAGTGATGGGGTTACTCTTCATTAGTGTTAAGGTTAAGGTTAGGGGTAGGGTAAGGGTTAGGGTTATGCTTAGGGTTAGTGGGTTAGGGTTAGGGTTTGGGTTATTTCATTTTGGTTAGGGTTCGGGTTAGGGTTAGGGTTAGGTCTAGGGTTAGAGTTAGTGCATTAGGGCTAGGGTTAGGGTTAGGGTTAGTGCATTTGGGTTAGGGTTATGGTTAGGGTTAGGGTTAGTGCATTAGGGTTAGGGTTAGGGTTACGGTTAGGGATGGGGTTAGGGGTTAGGGTTAGGAATAGGGGTTAGGGTTAGAGTTAGGGTTAGGGTTAGCGTTAGGGTTAGGGTTAGATTTAGGGTTAGGGCTACTCTGCATTATGGTTAGGGTAAGGGTTTGGATTAGGGGTGGGGTTAGGGTTAGGGTTACTCTGCATTAGGGTTAGGGTTAGGGTTACAGTTAGTGCATTAGGGTTAGGGTTAGGGACTGTGCATTAGGGTTAGGGTTCGGGTTAATGTTACTGCATTAGGGTTAGGGTTAGTGCATTAGGGTTAGGGTTAGGGATAGGGTTAGGGTTAGGTTTAGGTTTAGGGTTAGATTTAGAGTTAGGGTTAGGGTTAGGGTTAGGCTTAGTGTTAGGTTTAGGGTTAGGTTTAGGCTTAGGGTTAGGGTTAGTGTTAGGGTTAGGATTAGGGTTACAGTTATGGTCAGGGGTTAGGGGTTAGGGTTAGGGTTTGGGTTAGGGCTAGGGGTCAGTGGTTAGGTTTGGTTTAGGGTTTGGGTTAGGGTTGGGGTAAGGGTTAGGGTTAGTGATAGAGGTTCGGGATTAGGGGTTAGGGTTAGGGTTAGGGGTGTGGGGTTTGGGTTAGGGTTAGTGTTAGGGTTAGGGTTAGGGTTAGGTTTAGGGTTAGGGTTGGGGGTTAGGGTTAGCGTTAGGGATAGGGTTAGGATTAGGGTTAGGGTGAGGGCATTAGGGTTTGGGTTAGGGTTAGGGTTAGGGGTTCGTGATTAGGGGTTAGGGTTAGTGTTAGCGTTAGCGTTTGGGTTAGGGTTAGTGTTAGGGTTAGGTGTTAGTGTCAGGGTTAGGGTTAGGGTTACTCTGCATTAGAGTTAGGGTTACGGTAAGGGTTAGGGGTTAGGGTTAGGGTTAGGGTTACTCTGCATTAGGGTTAGGTTTAGGGTTAGGGTTAGGGTTACTCTGCATTAAGGTTAGGGTTAGTGGTAGGGCTAGGGTTATGGATAGGGTTAGTGTTACTCTGCATTAAGGTTGGGGTTAGTGCTAGGGCTAGGGTTAGGGTTAGGGTTAGGGTTATGGTGAGGGTTAGTGCGTTAGGGCTAGGGTTAGGGTTCGTGCATTAGGGTTAGGGTTAGGGTTAGTGCATTAGGGTTAGGGTTAGGGTTAGGTTTACGGTTAGGGTTAGGGTTAGTGCATTAGGGTTAGGGTTAGGTTTAGGGTTAGGGTTAGGGTTGGAGTTAGTGCGTTAGGGTTAGGGTTAGGGTTAGGGTTAGGGTTAGGGTTAGTGTTAGGGTTAGGGTTAGGGTTAGGGGTTCGGTGTTAGGGGTTAGAGTTAGGGTTATGGTTAGGGTTAGGGTTAGGTGTTAGGGTTAGTTTTAGTGTTAGGGTTAGGGTTACTCTGCTTTAGGGTTGGGATTAGGGTTCGTGTTAGGGTTAGGGTTAGGGTTTGGGTTAGGGATTAGGGTATGGGTTAGGTTTACTCTGCATTAGTGTCAGGTTTAGGGTTAGGGTGTGGGTTCGTGATGGGGTTACTCTTCATTAGGGTTAGGGTTCGGGTTAGGGCTAGGGTTAGGTTTCGGGTTATGGTTAGGGTTAGTGGGTTAGGGTTAGCGTTTGGGTTATTGCATTTTGGTTAGGGTTCTGGTTAGGGTTAGGGTTAGGGCTAGGGTTAGGGTTAGTGCATTTGGTTCAGGGCTAGGGTTAGTGCATTAGGGTTAGAGTTAGGGTTACGGTTAGGGATGGGGTTAGGGGTTAGGGTTAGGATTAGGGGTTAGGGTTAGTGTTAGGGTTTGGGTTAGCGTTAAGGTTAGGGTTAGATTTAGTGTTAGGGTTACTCTGCATTATGGTTAGGGTAAGGGTTTGGATTAGGGGTGGGGTTAGGGTTAGGGTTACTCTGCATTAGGGTTAGGGTTAGGGTTACGGTTAGGGCATTAGTGTTAGGGTTAGGGTTAGGGTTTGTGCATTAGGGTTAGGGTTAGGGTTAATGTTACTGCATTAGGGTTAGGGTTAGTGCGTTAGGGTTAGGGTTAGGGATAGGGTTAGGGTTAGGTTTAGGGTTAGGGTTAGATTTAGAGTTAGGGTTAGGGTTAAGGTTAGGGTTTGTGTTAGGGTTAGGGTTAGGTTTAGGCTTAGGGTTAGGAGTCGGGGGTTAAAGGTAACAGTTAGGGTTAGGGTTAGGGTTTGTGTTAGGGTTTGCGTTAGGTGCTAGGGTTAGGGTTAGTGTTAGCGTTACACTGCATTAGGGTTAGGGTTAGGGTTAGGTTTAAGGTTAGGGTTAGGGTTAGTGAATTAGGGTTAGGGTTAGGTTTAGGGTTATGGTTAAGGTTAGAGTTAGGGTTAGGGATTAGCTTTATGTTTAGGGTTACGGTTAGGGTTAGGGCTTAGGGTTAGGGTTAGGGTTAGGGTTAGGGTTAGTGTTAGTGTTAGGGTTAGGGTTAGGGTTAGGTGTTCGGGGTTAGGCGTTAGAATTAGGGTTAGGGTAAGGTTTAGGGTTTGGGTTAGGTGTTAGGGTTTTGTTTATGGTTAGACATAGGGTTACTCTGCTTCAGGTTTGGGATTAGGGTTCCGGTTATGGTTAGGGTTAGGGTTAGGGTTAGGGATAGGGTTACGGTTACTCTGCATTAGTGTTATGTTTAGGGTCAGCGTGTGGGTTAGTGTTAGGGTTACTCGGCATTAGGGTTAGGGCTAGGGTTAGCGTTAGTGTTAGGGCTTAGGGGTTATGGTTAGGGTTAGGGTTAGGGTTAGGGTTAGGGTTATGGTTAGGGTGAGGGCATTAGGGTTTGGGTTAGGATTAGGGTTAGGGGTTCGTGGTTAGGGGTTAGGGTTATTGTTAGCGTTAGTGTTAGGGTTAGGGTTAATGTTAGGGTTAGGTGTTAGTTTCAGGGTTAAGGTTAGGGTTAGGGGTTAGGGATAGGGTTAGGGTTAGGGTGACTCTGCATTAGGGTTAGGGTTAGGGTTGCTCTGCATTAAGGTTAGGGTCAGTGTTAGGGCTAGGGTTAGGGTTAGGGTTAGGGTTATGGTGAGGGTTAGTGCTTTAGGGCTAGGGTTAGGTTTAGTGCATTAGGGTTAGGGTTATGGTTAGAGTTAGTGCATTAGGGTTAGGTTTAGGGTTACGGTTACTGTTAGTGCATTAGCCTTAGGGTTAGGGTTAGGTTTGCGGTTAGTGCATTAGGGTTAGGGTTAGTGTTAGGGATCGTGTTAAGGTTAGGGTTACTCTGCATTAGTGTTAGTGTTAGGGTTAGGGTTAGGGTTAGGGTTAGTGTTAGGGTTAGGGTTAGGGGTTAGGGTTAGTGTTAGGGTTGGGGCTAGGGTTTGTTTAGGGTTAGGGTTAGGTCTAGGGGTTAGTGTTAGGGTTAGGGTTAGTTCATTAGTGTTAGGGTTAGGGCTAGGATTAGGGTTAGGGTTAGTGCATTAGGGTTTGGGTTAGTGTTACGGTTAGGTACAGGGTTAGGGTTATGGCATTAGGGTTAGGGTTAGGGTTTAGGGTTGCTGTTTAGGGTTAGGGTTAGTGTTAGGGTTAGGGTTAGGTTTAGGCTTTGGGTAAGGGTTAGTGTTAGGGTTAGGGTTAGGGTTACAGTTATGGTTAGGGGTTAGGGTTTAGGGTTAGGGTTTGGGTTAGGGCAAGGGGTCAGGGGTTAGGTTTGGTTTAGAGTTTGGGTTAGGGTTAGGGTAAGGGTTAGGGTTAGTGATAGAGGTTCGGGGTTAGGGGTTAGGGTTAGGGTTAGGGGTGTGGGGTTTGGGTTAGGGTTAGTGTTAGGGTTAGGGTTAGGGTTAGGGTTAGGTTTAGGGTTAGGGTTAGGGGTTAGGGTTAGCGTTAGGGATAGGGTTAGGATTAGGGTTAGGGTGAGGGCATTAGGGTTTGGGTTAGGGTTAGGGTTAGGGGTTCGTGATTAGGGGTTAGGGTTAGTGTTAGCGTTAGCGTTTGGGTTAGGGTTAGTGTTAGGGTTAGGTGTTAGTGTCAGGGTTAGGGTTAGGTTTACTCTGCATTAGGGTTAGGGTTACGGTAAGGGTTAGGGGTTAGGGTTAGGGTTAGGGTTACTCTGCATTATGGTTAGGTTTAGGGTTAGGGTTAGGGTTACTCTGCATTAAGGTTAGGGTTAGTGGTAGGGCTAGGGTTAGGGTTAGGGTTAGTGTTACTCTGCATTAAGGTTGGGGTTAGTGCTAGGGCTAGGGTTAGGGTTAGGGTTAGGGTTATGGTGAGGGTTAGTGCGTTAGGGCTAGGGTTAGGGTTCGTGCATTAGGGTTAGGGTTAGGGTTAGTGCATTAGGGTTAGGGTTAGGGTTAGGTTTACGGTTAGGGTTAGGGTTAGGGTTAGGGTTAGGGTTAGGGTTAGTGTTAGGGTTAGGGTTAGGGTTAGGGGTTCTGTGTTCGGGGTTAGAGTTAGGGTTATGGTTAGGGTTAGGGTTAGGTGTTAGGGTTAGTTTTAGTGTTAGGGTTAGGGTTACTCTGCTTTAGGGTTGGGATTAGGGTTCGTGTTAGGGTTAGGGTTAGGGTTTGGGTTAGGGGTTAGGGTAAGGGTTAGGTTTACTCTGCATTAGTGTCAGGTTAGGGTTAGGGTTAGGGTTAGGGTTAGGGTTAGTGGGTTAGGGTTAGGGTTTGGTTTATTGCATTTTGGCTGGGGTTCTACTTAGGGTTAGGGTTAGGGCTAGGGTAAGAGTTAGTGCATTAGGGTTAGGGTTAGGGTTAGTGCATTTGGTTCAGGGTTAGGGTTAGGGTTAGTGCATTAGGGTTAGGGTTAGGGTTACGGTTAGGGATGGGGTTAGGGGTTAGGGTTAGGATTAGGGGTTAGGGTTAGAGTTAGGGTTAGGGTTTGCGTTAGGGTTAGGGTTAGATATAGTGTTAGGGTTACTCTGCATTATGGTTAGGGTAAGGGTTTGGATTAGGGGTGGGGTTAGTGTCAGGGTTACTCTGCATTAGTGTTAGGGTTAGGGTTACGGTTAGGGCATTAGGGTTAGGGTTAGGGTTAGGGTTTGTGCATTAGGGTTAGGGTTAGGGTTAATGTTACTGCATTAGGGTTAGGGTTAGTGCGTTAGGGTTAGGGTTAGGGATAGGGTTAGGGTTAGGTTTAGGGTTAGGGTTAGATTTAGAGTTAGGGTTAGGGTTACGGTTAGGGTTTGTGTTAGGGTTAGGATTAGGTTTAGGCTTAGGGTTAGGAGTCGGGGGTTAAAGGTAACAGTTAGGGTTAGGGTTAGGGTTTGTGTTAGGGTTTTGGTTAGGTGCTAGGGTTAGGGTTAGTGTTAGCGTTACACTGCATTAGGGTTCGTGTTAGGGTTAGGTTTAAGGTTAGGGTTAGGGTTAGTGAATTAGGGTTAGGGTTAGGTTTAGGGTTATGGTTAAGGTTAGGGTTAGGGTTAGGGATTAGCTTCAGGTTTAGGGTTAGGGTTAGGGTTAGCGCTTAGGTTGAGGGTTATGGTTTGGGTTAGGGTTTGGGTTAGGTTTACTGCATTAAGGTTAGTGTTAGGGTTCAGGTCATGGTTAGGGTTAGGGTTAGGGGTTCGGGGTTAGGAGTTAGAGTTAGGGTTAGTGTAAGGTTTAGGGTTTGGGTTAGGTGTTAGGGTTAGGTTTAGGGTTAGACTTAGGGTTACTCTGCTTTAGGTTTGGGATTAGGGTTCGGGTTATTGTTAGGGTTAGGGTTAGGGTTAGGGTTAGGGTTACGGTTACTCTGCATTAGTGTTATGTTTAGGGTTAGCGTGTGGGTTAGTGTTAGGGTTACTCTGCATTAGGGTTAGGTCTAGTGTTAGGGTTAGGGTTAGGGGTTATGGTTAGAGCTAGGGTTAGGGTTAGTGATGGCGTTAGGGTTAGGGTTAGGGTTAGGTTTATGGTTCGGGTTAGTGTGAGGGTTAGGGTTAGTTTTAGGGTTAGGGTTACAGTTATGGATAGGGGTTAGGGGTTAGGGTTAGGGTTAGAGGTTAGGGGTTAGGTTTGGTTTAGGGTTAGGGTTAGGGTTAGGGTTAGGGTTAGTGGTTAGGGTTAGGCTTAGTGTTCGGGTTAGGTTTACTCTGCATTATGGTTAGGGTTACTGTTATGGTTAGGAGTGGGGTTTGGGTTAGGGTTACTCTGCATTAGGGTGAGGGTTAGGGTTTGGGTTAGGGTTAGTGCATTAGGGTTAGGGTTAGGATTAGGGTTAGTGCATTAGGCTTAGGGTTAGGTTAGGGTTAGGGTTAGGGTTAGTGAATTAGGGTTAGGGTTAGGGTGAGGGTTAGGGGTTAGGTTTAGGGTTATGGTTATGATTAGGGTTAGGGTTAGGGTTAGGGGTTAGCGTTAGGTTTAGGGTTAGGGTTAGGGTTGGCGTTAGGGTTAGGTTTATGGGTTAGGGTTAGGGTTACGGTTAGGGTTAGGGTTAGGTTTGCTGCATTAGGGTTAGGGTTAGGGTTAGGATTAGAGTTAGACTTAGAGTTAGGGTTTGGTTTAGGGTTAGGATTAGGGTTAGGGCGTTATGGTTAGGGTTAGGGTTTGGGTTAGGGTTAGGGTTATGGTTAGGGTTAGGGTGTGGCTTAGGGTTAGGGTTTAGAGTTTAGGGTTTAGTGTTCGGGTTAGGGTTAGGGGTAGGGTGAGGGTTATGGTGTGGTTATTAGGGTTAGGGTTAGGGTTAGGGTAGCGTTAGGGTTAGTGTTAGTGTTAGGGTTAGGGTTAGGCTTAGGGGTTAGGTGTTAGGTTTAGGGTTAGGGTTACGGTTGGCGTTAGGGTTCGAGTTAGGGGTTAGGGTTAGGGTTAGGGTTAGGGTTACGGTTAGGTTTACTGCATTAGGGTTAGGGTTAGGGTTAGGATTAGAGTTAGACTTAGAGTTAGGGCAGGGTTAACTTTAGGGATAGGATTTATGTTAGGGCATTACGGTTAGTGTTAGGGTTAGGGTTTGGGTTAGGGTTAGGGTTATGGTTAGGGTTAGGGTGAGGCTTAGGGTTAGGATTTAGGGTTAGGGTTAGGGTGAGGGTTATGGTGAGGGCATTAGGGTTAGGGTTAGGGATAGGGTTAGGGTTAGGGTCGGGTTCGGGTTAGGGTTAGGGTTAGGGTTAGGTTAGGATTAGGGTTACTCTGCATTTGGGTTAGGGTTTTGGATTAGGGTTAGGGTTCCTCCGCTTTAGGGTTAGGGTTTGTGTTAGGGCTAGGGTTATGGTTAGGGTTAGGGTTATGGTTAGTGTTAGTGTGTTATGGCTAGTGTTCGGGTTAGTGCGTTAGGGTTAGGGTTAGGGTTAGGGTTAGAGTTAGTGCATTAGGGTTAGGGTACGGGTAAGGTTTCCGGTTAGGGTTAAGGTTAGTGCATTAGGGTTAGGGTTAGGTTTAGGGTTATTGTTAGGGTTAGAGTTAGTGCATTAGGGTTAGGGTTAGGGTTAGTGCATTAGGGTTATGGTTAGGGTTAGGGTTGTGTTTAGGGTTAGGGTTAGGGTTAGAGTTGGGGCTCGTGTTAGTGTTAGGGTTAGGGTTAGTGTTAGGGTTACAATGCATTAGGGTTGGGGTTAGGGTTATGGTTAGGGTTAGGGTTATGGTTAGGGTTAGTGTGTTATGGCTAGTGTTCGGGTTAGTGCGTTAGGGTTAGGGTTAGGGTTAGGGTTAGAGTTAGTGCATTAGGGTTAGGGTACGGGTAAGGTTTCCGGTTAGGGTTAAGGTTAGTGCATTAGGGTTAGGGTTAGGGTTAGGGTTAGGGTTAGGGTTAGGGTTAGGGTTATGGTTAGGGTTAGGCTGAGGCTTAGGGTTAGGGTTTAGGGTTTAGGTTTAGGGTTAGGGTTATGGTTAGGGTTAGGGTTAGAGTGAGGGTTATGGTGAGGGTTAGGGTTCCTCCGCATTAGGGTTAGGGTTTGTGTTAGGGCTGGGGTTATGGTTAGGGTTATGGTTAGGGTTAGTGCGTTATGGCTAGGGTTAGGGTTAGTGCGTTAGGGTTAGGGTTAGAGTTAGTGCATTAGGGTTAGGGTTAGGGTTAGGTTTCCGGTTATCCTTAGGGTTAGTGCATTAGGGTTAGGGTTAGGTTTAGGGTTAGGGTTAGGGTTAGAGTTAGTGCATTAGGGTTAGGGTTAGGGGTAGTGTTAGGGTTAGTGCATTAGGGTTAGGGTTAGGGTTCCGGTTAGGGTTAGGGTTAGTGCATTAGGGTTAGGTTTATGGTTAGGGTTAGGGTTAGGGTTAGAGTTAGGGTTAGGGTTAGTGTAGGGTTAGTGTTAGGGTTAGTGCATTAGGGTTAGGGTTAGGGTTATGTTTAGGGTTAGGGTTAGGGTTAGAGTTGGGGCTAGTGTTAGGGTTAGGGTTAGGGTTAGGGTTACACTGCATTAGGGTTGGGGTTAGAGTTCGGGTTAGGGTTAGGGTTTGGGCTTGGGTTAGGGTTTGGGTTAGGGTTACTCTGCATTAGGGTTAGGCTTAGGGTTAGGGTTTTGGTTACTCTGCATTCGAGTTAGGGTTAGGGTCAGGGATAGTGTTAGGGTTAGGGTTAAGGTTAGGGTTAGGGCTAGGGTTAGGGTTAGTTTTACTCTGCATTATGGTTAGGGTTAGGGTTAGGGGTGGGGTTAGGGTTAGGGTTACTTTGCTTTAGGGTGAGGGTTAGGGTTAGGGTTGGGGTTAGTGCATTAGAGTTAGGGTTAGGGTTAGGGTTAGGGTGACTCTGCATTAGGGTTAGGGCTAGGGTTAGGGTTAGGGTTAGGGTTAGGGTTACTCTGCATTAGGGTTAGGGCTAGGGTTAGGGTTAGGGTTAGGGTTATGGTTATAGTTTGGGTTAGTGCGTTAGGGTTATGGTTAGGGTTAGGGTTAGGGTTAGAGTTAGTGCATTAGGTTTAGGGTTAGGGTTAGTGCATTAGGGTTTGGGTTAGTGTTAGGGTTAGTGCATTAGTGTTAGGGCTAGGGTTATGTTTAGGGTTAGGGTTAGGGTTAGAGTTGGGGCTAGTGTTAGTGTTTGGGTTTGGGTTAGGGTTACACTGCATTAGGGTTGGGGTTAGAGTTCGGGTTAGGGTTAGGGTTAGGGTTTGGGCTTGGGTTAGGGTTTGGGTTAGGGTTACTCTGCATTCGGGTTAGGGTTAGGGTTAGGGTTTTGGTTACTCTGCATTCGAGTTCGGGTTAGGGTCAGGGATAGTGTTAGGGTTAGGGTTAGGGTTAGGGCTAGGGTTAGTGTTAGTGGTTAGGGATAGGGTTAGTGTTAGGGTTAGTTTTACGCTGCATTATGGTTAGGGTTAGGGTTCGGGGTAGGGTTAGGGTTAGGGTTACTTTGCTTTAGGGTGAGGGTTAGGGTTAGGGTTAGGGTTAGTGCATTAGAGTTCGGGTTAGGGTTAGGGTTAGGGTTTCTCTGCATTAGGGTTAGGGCTAGGGTTAGGGTTAGGGTTAGGGTTAGGGTTAGTGCGTTAGGGTTATGGTTAGGGTTAGTGCATTAGGGTTAGGGTTAGGGTTACCGTTAGGGAAGGGGTTATGGGTTAGGGTTACGCTTAGGGGTTAGGGTTAGAGTTAGGGTTAGGGTTAACTTTAGGGCTAGGGTAAGGGTTAGGGCTGGCTTTAGGGTTAGGGTTACTGTGCATTATGGTTAGGGTTAGTGTTAGGCTTAGGTGTGGGGTTAGGGTTAGGGTTTCTCTGCATCAGTGTTAGGGTTTAGGTTAGGGTTAGTGCATTAGGGTTAGGGTTAGGGTTAGGGTTAGGGTTCGGGTTAGCGTTAGTGTTAAGGTTAGGGTTTAGAGTTCGGGTTAATGTTAGGATTAGGGTTTGGGTTAGGGTTAGGGTTAGGGTTAGGGTTAGGGATGGCGTTAGGGTTAGTGTTAGGGTTAGTGTTAGGTTTAGGGTTAGGGTGAGGGTTAGGGTGAGGGTTAGGTTTAGGGTTAGGGTGAGGGTTAGGGTTAGGGTTAGCGTTACAGTTATGGTTAGGGGTTAGGCGTTAGGTTTAGGGTTAGGGTTAGGGGTTGGGGTTAGGTTTGGTTTAAGGTTTGGGTTAGTGTTACGGTTAGGGTTAGGGTTAGTGGTTAGGTTTAGGGTTAGTGTTAGGGTTAGGTTTACTCTGCATTATGGTTAGGGTTAGGGTTAGGGGTGGGGTTAGGGTTGGGGTTACTCTGTATTATGGTGAGGGTTATGGTTAGGGTTAGGGTTAGTGCATTAAAGTTGGGGTTAGGAATAGGGTTGGTGCATTAGGGTTAGTGTTAGGAGTTAGGGTTAGGGTTAGGGTTAGGGTGAGGGTTACTCTGCATTAGGGTTAGGGTTAGGGTTAGGGTTACTCAGCATTAGGGTTAGGGTTAGTGTTAGGGCTGGGGTTAGGGTTAGGGGTGGGGTTATGGTTAGGGTTAGTGCATTAGGGCTAGGGTTAGGGTTAGTGCATTAGGGTTAGGGTTAGGGTTATGGTTAGGGTTAGGGTTAGGCATTAGGGGGAGGGTTACGGTTCGGGTTATGGTTAGGGTTAGGGTTAGTGCATTAGGGTTAGGGTTAAGTTTAGGGTTAGGGTTAGGGTTAGAGTTAGTGCATGAGTGTTAGGGTTTGCATTAGGGTTAGGGTTAGGGTTAGTGCATTAGGCTTATGGTTAGGGTTAGGGTTAGTGTTAGTGTTCGTGCGTTAGGGTTAGGGCTAGGGTTAAGGATTAGGGTTTGGATTAGGGGTTAGGGTTGCGGTTAGGGTTAGGGTTAGCGTTAGGGTTAGGAGTTAGAGTTACGGTTAAGATTAGGGTTAGGGTTAGTGTTAGGGTTTAGGTTTTAGGGTTAGGGTTTGGGTTAAGGTTAGGGTTAGGGCATTCGGCTTAGGGTTAGGGTTTGGGTTAGGGTTACAGTTAGGTTTACGGTTAGGGTTAGCGTTAGGGTTAGGGGTTAGGAGTTTGGGTTAGGTTTAGTGTTTGGGGTTCGTGGTTAGGGTTAGGGTTAGGGGTTAGGTTTGGTTTAAGGTTTGGGTTAGTGTTACGGTTAGGGTTAGGGTTAGTGGTTAGGGTTAGGGTTAGTGTTAGGGTTCGGTTTACTCTGCATTATGGTTAGGGTTAGGGTTAGGGTTAGGGGTGGGGTTAGGGTTAGGGTTACTCTGCATTATGGTGAGGGTTATGGTTAGGGTTAGGGTTAGTGCATTAGAGTTGGGGTTGGGAATAGGGTTGGTGCATTAGGGTTAGGGTTAGGATTTAGGGTTAGGGTTAGGGTTAGGTTTAGGGTGAGGGTTACTCTGCATTAGGGTTAGGGTTAGGGTTACTCTGCATTAGGGTTAGGGTTAGTGTTAGGGCTGGGGTTAGGGTTAGGGTTAGGGTTATGGTTAGGGTTAGTGCATTAGGGTTAGGGTTAGGGTTAGGGTTAGTGCATTAGGGTTTTGGGTTAGGGTTAGGGTTAGCGCATTAGGGTTACGGTTAGGGTTAGGGTTAGGGTTAGGGTTACATAAGAACATAAGAACATAAGAAATAGGAGCAGGAGTAGGCCATCTGGCCCTTCGAGCCTGCCCCGCCATTCAATAAGATCATGGCTGATCTGTCGTGGCTCAGTTCCACTTTCCCGCCCTCTCCCCATAACCCTTAATCCCCTCTCTTATCAAAAACCCATCAACCCGCTTCTTAAAAATATTTAGCGAGGCAGCCTCCACCACTTCAACGGGCAGAGAATTCCAGATATTCGCCACCCTTTGAGTGAAGAAGTTCCTCCTCAACTCCGTTCTAAACCGCCCCCCCTTAATCTTGAGGCTGTGCCCCCTAGTCCTACTGTCTTTTTTCAGCGGGAAGAGTCTCTCCACCTCTATCCTATCCATCCCATTCATCATCTTATACGTCTCAATGAGATCTCCCCTCATTCTTCTAAACTCTAACGAGTACAAGCCTAGTTTATTCAGCCTCTCCTCATAGCTCAACCCCCTCAACTCCGGTATCAGCCTAGTAAACCTCCTCTGCACTCCCTCCAAGGCCAAAATATCCTTGCGCAGGTGCGGCGCCCAAAACTGCACACAGTACTCCAGCTGCGGCCTCACCAATGCCCTATACAGCTGCAGCAAGAGTTAGGGTTAGGGTTAGGGTTAGGGTTACGGTTAGGATTAGGGTTTGGGTTAGCGTTACTGTTAGGGTTAGTGCTTAGAGTTACGGTTAAGGTTAGGGTTAGGGGTTAGGTGTTATGGGTAGAGTTAGGGTTAGGGTTAGCGATGGCGTTAGGGTTAGCGTTAGGTTTAGGGTTAGGTTTAGTGTCAGGGTTAGGGTTAGGGTTAGGGTTAGGATCACAGTTATGGTTAGGGGTTAGGGGTTAGGTTTGGTTTAGGGTTAGGGTTAGGGGTTAGGGGTTAGGGTTAGGTTTGCATTTAGCGTTAGGGTTAGGGTTAGTGTTAGGATTAGGTTTACTCTGCATTATGGTTAGGGTTAGGCTTAGGGTTAGGGGTGGGTTTTGGGTTAGGGTTACTCTGCTTTAGGGTGAGGGTTAGGGTTAGGGTTAGGGTTAGTGCATTAGGGTTAGGGTTAGGATTAGGGTTGGTGCATTGGGTTAGGTTTAGGGTTAGGGTTAGTGCATTAGGCTTAGGGTTAGGGATAGGGTTAGGGTTAGTGAATTAGCGTTAGGGTTAGGGTTGGGTTTAGGGTTAGGTTTAAGGTTAGAGTTAAGGTTAGGGTTAGGGTTAGGGTTAGGGTTAGGGTTAGAGTTAGGGTTAGTGTTAGTGTTAGGGTTAGGGTTAGGGTTATGGTTAGGGTTACGTTTAGGATTAGGGTTTGGGTTAGCATTAGTGTTAGGGTTAGTGCTTAGATTTAGGGTTAAGGTTAGGGTTAGGGTTAGGTTTAGGGGTTAGGTTTTATGGTTAGATTTAGGGTTAGGGTTAGTGATGGCTTTAGGGTTAGCGTTAGGTGTAGGGTTAGGTTTAGTGTCAGGGTTAGGGTTAGGGTTAGGGTGAGGGTTAGTGGTTAGGTATAGGGTTATGGTTATGGTTAGGGTTAGGGTTAGGGTTAGGGGTTAGGATTAGGGGTTAGGGTTACGGTTAGGGTTAGGGTTAGGGTTAGGGTTAGGTTTACTGCATTAGAGTTAGGGGTAGGGTTAGGGTTAGGGTTAGGGTTAGGTTTCGGGTTAGGGTTAAGGTTAGAGTTATGGTTAGGGTTAGGCTTAGGGTTATGGTTAGAGTTAGGATTAGGGTTAATGTTAGGGTTAGGGTTATGGTTAGGGGTTAGGTGTTATGGTTAGAGTTAGGGTTAGTGTTAGCGATGGCGTTAGGGATAGCGTTAGGTCTAGGGTTAGGTTTAGTGTCAGGTTTAGGGTTAGGGTTAGTGTTAGGGTCACAGTTATGGTTAGGGGTTAGGGGTTAGGGTTAGGGTTAGGGGTTAGGGGTTAGCTTTGGTTTAGGGTTAGGGTTAGGGTTAGGGGTTAGGGTTAGGGTTGCATTTAGGGTTAGGGTTAGGGTTAGGGTTAGGGTTAGTGTTAGGGTTAGGTTTACTCTGCATTATGGTTAGGGTTAGGCTTAGGGTTAGGGGTGGGTTTTGGGTTATGGTTACTCTGCATTAGGGTGAGGGTTAGGGTTAGGGTTAGTGCATTAGGGTTAGGGTTAGGATTAGGGTTGGTGCATTTGGGTTAGGGTTAGGGTTAGGGTTAGTGCATTAGGCTTAGGGTTAGGGATAGGGTTAGGGTTAGGGTTAGTGAATTAGGGTTAGGGTTAGGGTTAGGGTGTGGGTTAGGGGGTTAGGTATAGTGTTATGGTTATGGTTAGGGTTAGGGTTAGGGTTAGGGGTAAGCGTTAGGTTTAGGGTTAGGGTTAGCGTTAGCGTTCGGGTTAGGGTTAGGGTTAGCGTTAGGTTTACTGCATTAGAGTTAGGGTTAGGGTTAGAGTTGGATTTAGAGTTAGGGTTAGGGTTAGGGTTAGGGTTAGGTTTCGGGTTAGGGTTTCACTTATGGGTGGGGGTTAGGGCTTAGGGGTTAGGGTTAGGGTTAGGGTTGGGGTTAGTGTTATGGTTTTGGTTAATGTTAGCTGTTAGGGTTAGGGTTAGGGGTTGGTTAGGGTTAGGGTTAAGGTTAGGGGTTAGTGTTAGGGTTAGGGGTTAGGGTTACGGTTAGGGTTAGGGTTAGGGTTAGGTTTAGGGGTTAGTGTTAGTGTTAGGGTTAGTGTTCGGTTTAGGGGTTAGTGTTAGGATTAGGGTTACTCTGCATTTTGTTTATGGTTAGGGTTAGGGTTAGTGCATTAGGTTTAGGGTTAGGGTTAGCGTTCGGGTTAGGTTTAGTGT